>NC_136802.1:15774254-15951754 GCF_951216825.1 Electrona antarctica
GTAGCTTCTTCTTTGCAGGGGAGGCCATGCAGTTTGGCATACAGTAACTGTGCTGTGTGAGTGGAGTTCAGAGTGCACTCCACGGTAAAGAATGCTGCATTGTGTCTTCGAAACTGAAAAAATAAACTGCAACTGCAGTTACAGTATTCTCCCTGGTCCTAGAACGACTGCCTACCAGGTCTTCGAGTCTCAAGACAACAGCGTTACGTATAGGGGACATCTCATAATTGGTCAAATAAAAAGGTTCTAAATGTCAGGTTCGATACATTTCCCCTTAACTGCCCAGCCATACCGCATACTGCTGCTACTAGTTAGGATGGGTTAACTACTGAAGCTCCATGTACTTCATTGTGCGACAAATCGCCAATCTATAAGCTCACATCATGTTGAATCATGGCCTGTTGTGAGCTTGTAGATCATCTATTTCCACATACATTTATTTTGAATATTATAGTGTCATGGTACTCTAGCACCTCAAAGGAATTAACACTTTGAGGGCTTTAAATAAATATATTCAATATACGGAGGCTGCCGAGATTGTTTAATTACCTTTGGAGCATACGCCTTTGATCCATGAAAATCCCCCTGAAAATAGTTCCATGGCTTGTTGTCGAACCGAAAAATATGCCACCGTCATCCAATCAGGATAGAGAGGGGCCTTCCGCCAATCATGATCGAGCAGGGGCGGGAGCGGAAGTGGAGACTACTCCCCACTTCCGTTTCATCTCGACAGTCACACAAAGGTGTAGTTCCAGAGTCTATATAGCATTCGGAGATTGTGGAATAGTTGTCTGGCTGTGCAAGACTATAGTGCCCATGCAACTGTCTGACACCACAGGTAGCTCCACTGATCTCATTCCCCCAGATTCAGCCTAAAATATTGTCTATATACAATCATTCATGAATCCAGTCCACCTGCTGACCGGCTGAATTCGGCCATAGCCACTTCTATGGCTGTTTGTAGCCCAAGGAGTGTTTTTTTGTGCAACACTAATGTTTGCAATGGATTCAGAATCATGAAAACCCCCTAGTTTGACACGTTACATGCTACTTAAAGCATAATGACATTTTGCCTTATTGTTATTGTCACATATAAACCCCTATAAAAGAAATTGCTCAGCCGGTCAGCAGGTGGATTCATGTATGTATGTATATATATATATATATAATAGACAATATTTTAGGCAAAAAAAACTAAAAAAAAGGAAAATACCAAATGTCCTACTCCACGCCCCCGGCTGCCGGACAATATTTTAGGCAAAAAAACCCCAAAAAAAGGAATATACCAAATGTCCTACTCCACGCCCCCGGCTGCCGGACTATATAGAATTGTATGTATTTATCCGTGATGAATTGCATACACAGGACCACAATAGAAACAATGGAAACAAGCCCTCAGTGACTTTTGTGTTATCCTTTTAGCATTAACTGTATAACTGTACCTTTTTCAAAATGTTGATAAGGTATTCAGTCAATCAAATACCAAATTAGGGATGTTGGGTTTAAAGTAGTTGCATACAGATGACAAAACCAAAGTGTAAAGGTACAAAGAAAGGACTGCTACACTGGAGACGTTTGTTTTTTAAATGAAAAAATACTACTCAAGATGGCGATACTGTAATTCATATTTGTCTCCCCATAGAAAGAGATTGTTTCATTTTATATAGGCAATTATGACCCCAGAAGGGGTTTGTTTGTCTTTAATGCAACTTTTCCCAGACAGAGCCATGGAAGAAGAGATAATGCGTGCTGGAGCTGTGAACCTCATAAAAAACTTTGACCTCGTCTGCCATGAACTGACACACGGGGCATTGCAGAGATATTGCCTGCTAGACTGCCTCGCTTTATTTAGAATAATACCATTTGTTTGTGTTTATCTAAGCCTTTCGGAGGGGCTTATACGAATAACTTATGCAGATCCATCGAAGCCGTCAGGCGTTTTTTTTGTTTTTTTTTCCTTTTACAAACCTGCAAGCTATCCACATTTTTCAATATATATCTCACAGTACGATTGAAAAACCAGTCAGATATAAAAGGGTGCACTCGGTTTCCCCGTTGGAGGCACACCGCCTGAAGGCAAAAACTCGAGAGGCACCGCTGAGCGAGCTAAAGCGAGCGAGTCGGCCAACACTGGTCTCCGTACGACAGATCACAGATGGATACATACATGACTAAGCACCGTCAAGACATTGAGAGGTGTGCCGCCCTACAACCCTGCTTTATTGTCGTCATTATTTCTCCAATGACCCACTTCAGAGACAGTCACACACACAGCACTAAAGCCAGGCTTAGCAAACAAAAAAATACGAATTGCCTTACTCGCTGGAGTGCACACAAACCAACTTGATTTTGGCCACAAAGCCAACTTGATTATAAAAACCAAAATGGCCTGGAATGCGTACTGACTTGTGTGCATGCGCTTGAGAATGCTCCAATGCATTTTTTTCTCTTTGTGAAATGGATTTACACTGCATTGTGTATAGTCTCTTTTGGGCAGAAACCTAGTATCTCCATATTTCAATGTTGTATGACTCCGCACAAGAGTGTCGTACAACATGCAACTATGAAAATAGCCCATATACCAGCTCACTATGCAATATTAAAAGCAGGGAAGTAGCTGAGCACAGGTGCTCATTTTCAGCAACGCCCTGCACATAGAAACACACACACACACACACACACACACACACACACACACACACACACACACACACACACACACACACACACACACACACACACACACACACACACACACACACACACACACACACACACACACACACACACACACACACACACACACACACACACACACACACACACACACACACACACACACACACACAAACCTGGGAGCTGACCACTACAACCACATATACTGTTGGCCACTAAGCAGCTCCAGGGGGAGCAGTTGGGGGTTCAGTGCCTTGCTCAAGGGCACTTCAGCGGTGTTGGGTGAGTGATGACAATCACTTCCCCACCCAGATCTTTCCTGCCCGTCCGGGGAATCGAACCGGCAACCTTTCGGCAACAAGGGCGCTCCTCTAACCCTTAGGCCACCGCTGCCCCTAAGTGTGACTGACTGTGGATTTTATCCAGGGTAACACGGTTTAGTTTTGGTTTTTTTCTGAAAACGTATGGTTTCGGACTATAGGTTTCCACCTGACTGTGACAATTATGGTAGGATATGTTACAGATTGGAAAACCGTATTGAAAAAGGAGCGCTCGTGTTCTTGATATCATATGATATGATATAGTACTTTATTGTCAGTTCACGCTGAAATTTGTCTTGCAACACAGCAGCCATGTACTACAGTATATGCAGAACACTTCCAGTATACAAATATACACGCCGGGGAGCCACAGGCCCAAAAACTCAAGGAATTAACCTGTGATGTCATGACATACTTTTTATTTGTGTTTTTAACTTTTTTTCTATTCACTTGTCTTGGTCATTAAGTTCCACAGAATGAGAGGCCTGCTCTGCCGGAAACATCGCAAATAAAAGTTATGGCCACCTTAATGACCAAATGAATAGAAAAAACCCATGTCATGACATCACAGGTCCTCTCAAATTTTGGGTGACTGGCTCCCCGACTAATACATAAAGACATGAAGACAAGAGCAATGTTCACCGCTCAGCTTACCCCTGCCCTGGCTACAACTCCCGATTAAGTCTCATATGTGTATGTGTGTAATCCACACTAGAGGGGCTATGCAAGCCAAGGCATCTCATACTCAGTTGCGGGACAGACCTGCGGTGAATAAACTAACCGTTCGCAATGTTTTGCACAGCGACTCCTGGAAGTATGGAAAATATGCCTTCGTTAATCAGTTTCAAACAAAAGTAGCAAAAGATAGCCAATCTACACATTGTGTGCTATATATGTAGATCAGGTATTTTTTTCTTCTTTTTTGTGTGTGAAAGTGGTATAAGTTCCATGATTATTTATCCAATGTTAAGGATTAAAAAGGAGCTTGTGTGACTTAGGGTGCCTTCACACCGGGGCTGTTTGGTTCGTCTAAAAGGGACCATGATCCGCTTACTCCTTTGGTCCGGCTGGTAAGAACGTTAGGGATGGAGCTCGAAACCCGATAACCCGGGGAAAAAAACCTGCTAACAAGCTTATTGACTACCCGGGTACCGGATCTATGTAATCTTAAAACTGCCACTTTTAACTAACAGAGTGGCAGTCCAGTCTATAATGTACATGGTAACAGTTTTGGACATACAGTTGGAGGCCATCGATATTGTCCTTTTATTTTTGCTGAGGTTTGCGTGATCTGCGCAAAAGGACAGTTAACCCATTTTGGGGCGGGAACCCCTTTTGGTGTTTTAAACATTGTTATAATTTAGCTATTGAAAAATAGCAGATCTACAAGCTCATAGCGCGCCACCGAGTGGCGCGCTACGAGCTTGTAGGTCTGCTATTTTTGAAAAATCGTGAAAATATTTATTTCAGAAAACTGGAGGATTTAGAAGGATTTTTTAAAATTTTGAGGTCAGGCCTAAATGGGTCAAATGATAAGGGACAATATCGGTGGCACCCAACTGTACAAGTTTTACACCCAACAACCGCAATGTTTATTTTGCCCGGGAGCCAAGTGATGATCGTTATCTTGCCGCTCATTTATTGATTTTGTCGTTAGTTTGCTAAGACAGCGTCGTTGAGGTGAAACTGCCCGCGGGGTGCTTTCATCTGGTCTCGCCAAGCGTGTCGTTAGGCGTGCCAGGCGCACAGTGGGCGTGATATTTCAATTAACTCACATATCGTCTCCGTCGGGTGGAGAAACTGTTACGCTTCAGGCAATGATTTCAGGTTTCAAATTCAAAAGCAGCAGATCGACAAGCTCAAAACAGTTGAAAAATAGAAGATCTACAAGATCACACACAACGCATCGCAATGCAAAACAACAACAATACATTAATTCAAAAACATAAAAGGGGAGGGGCCTAACATGATGACCAAAAATATGTTGCACCACTTCAGAAAGTAACCAGCAGAGGTATTGCATAATAAGGCAGTGTCATGCTTATACAGTACAATTATGTGAAGACATTGAGGGTGGGAAAATAAGCCTAGAACCTTGGCATAGTATTTAGCAATTGTGTGAACTGTCGAGTCATTTGGAGCTTGCGTGTGCTGCGAGAACCAGAACAAAGCGGTCTCCAACTCCATAGCCATTGCCTTGGATTGGTGTAGCTGGATAAATGTGCAAAGTAGCTACTACTAAAACTGTCAAATAATAGCAGTCGAGTAAAAAGTTGGCATTTGGCTGTTTTAAAGTTTATCACAAAAAGGAAAGTAAAGTAATGTAACTAAATATTCTCTTCTGGAGGGGTCCCTGGCACAAAACATTATTCAGAGGGGTGTGGGGGTCCTCGGCCAAATACACCATTGTGGGGGTCCTTCGTACCAACAAGTTTGAGAACTACACCGATTTGGATGGCATTTGTAGAGTCGGCCTCAGGTCTTAGAAGTGTTTAAATCGGCCTGGGCCATGGCTTAATGGTCCAGGCACCTTGGCTGGTAACCCAGTCTGGCAGTGTGCCGCGGGTTCGACTCCCGATCCCGACGGCCTTTACTGCATGTCACCCCCCCCCATCTCTCTCCCCATTTCCTGTCAGCCTACTGTCTGTCCCTCCATAAAAAATATAAAATAAAGGCGAAAGCCACAAAAACAAAAGTGTTTAAATCATAAATGCAGTACTTGAGTCATGCACGTATACCGAGTTCCTTTCCACCACCGGGGGGAGCATGGCAGAGATTATCTCCTTCCACGCGCTAGTCGGTCGTCCGTGGAGAGGGGCACAGAGCACACACGCACCCACCCACGCACGCACGCACGCACACACACACACACGCCTGTAATTAACAGACTCTTATCTTTTACTTGGGAGTGTGTTTACCCGTGTGCCGTGGGTGCTGCGCAGGGGAGGGAGGGGAAGTATTTTATTTTCCTCCAGTCGATTACTTTCCATTTCCATTTCTGCTCTTTGAAATCAGACGTTGCAACTGTTGCGCCGCGACACCATGCGCCCCCCCCCCCCCTGAGGTGCTCCACTGATTTGGTTTTGAAGACGGGCTGGGGCTAATGCCCCCTAAACCTGCCTTCGTTTGTTCCCCCTTCTGTTTGTCCTAGAAAATAAGCCCTTAAGACCCGACGCCCATTCTACAAATGCCTTCTAAATCACTTAATCAGTAGTTTTAAAATGTTTTTATTATTTATTTTTTGTCGCGACAAGGACCCCCATAAATGTATATATCTTTTTCTAAAATGTTCTAAAATAGCAGATGTACAAGCCCACTTTGTGCCGCGCTGTGAGCTTTATATTATGTTTCGGGCTTTTTCTGCCTTTATTTGACAGGGAATGGGGAGAGAGAGATGGGGCGTGACACGCAGCAAAGATCGGGACTCGAACCTGCAACATGCTGTCAGACTGGATTAGCAGCCTAGGTGCCCAGACGCCTATACGCCAGCTGTCCGAAGTGAGCTCATATAATCTGATTTATTTTTAATGCCGGTAGCCAACACAAAAGTCTAAACACAGATGCTTTTGCGGTTTTAATGGGATAATCCCAGCTCGCCGGACAGCTCTCCCTCTCTCCCTCCCTACCCCGATGCTCTGCTTTCTCAGAAGTTTCACCTCGGGGGAGTCTGTTTGTCAATACAAATGGCGATACATGAATGAGGCTTTGGTTCTGTCAGAATGCATTAGCAGAGACATGAGAGGCAGTTTAAACCAGTCTCCCTGTCGCTCAAAGCATATCACACATTCCCTTTGACTTGAACAATTTTGCAGACCAGGCCCGTATTTCAAATTTAGGCATTGGACATCAAACGCAAAGGCAGTGCCGGTGCCTCGGTAAACACTGGGTCAACATAATAATCTGTACATTGAAACTATAGAATAGCAGGTAAACAATGCACCTACAGTACCATCTGTCGAAACAATATGCTTCCTAAATTATAACCGTGCGTGCGTGCATGCATGCATGCATGCGTGCGTGCGTGCGTGCGCGCGCACGCACGCACGCACGCACGCACGCACGCACGCACGCACGCACGCACGCACGCACGCACGCACGCACGCACGCACGCACGCACGCACGCACGCACGCACGCACGCACGCACGCACGCACAAACATACATTAACCACTTCAGGCCTATGCAGTACTTTGGCTATTTGAAAATAGCTCATCCATACAAGCTCAACTGGACATTATGGAAATTTGGGACATTTGTGCATAATGCCTTCCGTTTTACTTTAAGTAGTTTAACTGGCTTATGGCCAGCCTAATTAACAGTGGATTGTGGCTTCTGCCTGCACTATGTTTAATTCATCATTTTAATGCCAATAGAAAAATCTGTGATATACACACTATACATCTCATTCTCACACGGCAATCATATAGTATTATACCCAGTCCTGTCCATTATGCCGATTTTGACCAAATAGAGCGAATCTGGCGATGTCATTCCGGTTTAAGGAACAATAACATCCGGTACTAGCTTTGGACTGAGCAGCAGCACTATCAGATGTCCGGGATGCTAACTAAGTCAAATTAAGCTCTAATCTGGATAGCCCAAAATACGCGTGTGCGTGATCGACCGTGCACGCGCGGATTTCGGCCGGTTTTAGGTAGATTACATCGGGCGTTAGCCAAACAAGCTAAAAGTTGCTACATTGTTATATTAAGCTCCCGATTACAGGGGATTAAACGATTACGTCAATTACGTCAGTGGCCATAAGGGATTTATTGATTCATTACGTCAATAGCCATAAGGGGGTTAAGTACATTTCCATGCCAATACGTTTGTACTTTTACTCAAGTATAAATTCAGAATAGCGAACTTCCCTTTTTTTTAACAGAGTGTGTACTGCATGGTATTGATACTTTTACAACAAATCTGAGGAGCCTACTACACACTGTGTGTGTGTGTGTGTGTGTGTGTGTGTGTGTGTGTGTGTGTGTGTGTGTGTGTGTGTGTGTGTGTGTGTTTGTTTTTCAATTATATGAAAAACAGTTAAAACCTATCTCCTTCCGGGATCTTTGATCAAAATGCACGAAAATGTCTTTAACACTTAGACCGCTATCATTTATTGAAAAATTAGGATCTAATTCACGCCAGCATTTTTTTAATTTGAGCTCTTATTTTGAAAAGCCGTCATTTCCGGTCCACAACCGGTAGTCCTACGTTAGGAGTTTTCACACAGCTGGATGGGCCTTGTTTACAATGTGAATCCAGGCCGGAGCTCCGGAGAGCTCTAGATTGTCTGTTTTGACCAAAAATGCCATCTGGGACAAGGAATAGGAGTTACAGGCGATTGAAAGAAATGGATAGAATGGATGCTTATGGCGACGACGATCTAAGATGGGCGATCCAGTTCTGTGCTAACAACACAGCTAGCTAACCGGCTAACGTGAGTAGCATTTTGGCTCGAGCAATCGAACGCGCTATAAAAGCTCAATTGCCGAAGGAGGGTGTTAAGTAAAAAACTGAAGCTTTTATGAACCAATGCAAATAGCAGTTTTATGAAAATTCTCCTTCTGCCCCTAATGCAGAGTCACATGTTTATGACACTTTACAGAATGATAGAGGGTCATGCCAAATAGCTTTGAAACCACCGCTCAGTTCACACAGGTGTGATTTTTCTTATTGCTTGGTCCCATCTTATCGCGATATTACTTTACTTTTTTTTTTACCGATCAAAAGAAAATTCAGAAATAGTGAAAATAACAGATCTACAAGTTTGGCTACGATCTACAAGTGTGTGTGTGTGTGTGTGTGTGTGTGTGTGTGTGTGTGTGTGTGTGTGTGTGTGTGTGTGTGTGTGTGTGTGTGTGTATACGCTCCAGGGCTCAGGTCCTGAGAGAGCCTTGTGATTCTCTGCGTGCACAACACCACATGACATGGAGCCATCAGATCAGTGTAGATAAACACCCATCATCAGATTTCTTGCAGATAAACCCAGACTCTCCCTTTGTCACACGTGAAAACATCTCGGCACGAGATGTTTTCGAGCTTCATGGGCAAAGATAATCAACTCAAAATGGGCCAGAAAGACCTCCCGTTTCTGGGAGGTCTTTCTGGCCCATTCTCAAGTGTTAAAGAGAACCGTTAAGGAATCGGAATCGTTAGAATCTTACAGGATCCCAACGCTAATCGCAACATGCCCTGCAGCAAATGGATTACATAGCAGGCAGCAGTAGGCATAGGACAACAATCTGCGTGGTGTATCGCAATATAATCATACCGTGGAAAACATTACATTTTAGAATTAATGTCCCAGCAGGTTCAGTATATAAGTTTTATGTAAAATAGAGGAACAAACTGGGCACAAAAGAGCTGAGCTGTGAGACAAAGAGAACCCGCACCTCTACTCATCTGTAGAGACAACTGGTGGAATATCAATACGGCCCCCTTGTCTTTGTTAGCGATCCTTCCTCTCAGTCACCATGACACGAGGAGCATCAGTACAGAACAGAACAGAGGCAGAGAACGGAGAGGGAGAGAACGGAGAGGAGAGATGAAAGGGTTAGGGGGATAAAGCATTGTCTGGGACACTGCTGCGCTGACTGAGAACTAATTACACATGGAAGGAGAGAGAGGAGGGAGGCAAGGCAGGCACACAGACGGAGAGACAGACGGATAGAGACAGACAGACAGACAGACACTTGATCCTGAGGGAATTTGCAGCTTTTTCAGGTGCAAACAGATTTAAAAAAAAAGATCACCCGTGTGAAGTGAGGGGCGCTCTTATCTATTATACAATTGAAAAGGTGTGCCCAAAACGCTGTTCCCAGGACAGGAACAAAAGGCACCAGCTACTACGTCACTCCAAGAGTGTCTGACACACTGCAACACACACTGCAATAACCCACTAAACACACTAACACGTCACAGACTTACCCTCCGCGTCGACCCATGGCTATCTCCTCATGTCGCGCAGCACGGCCAAAGTCAACACCACCCGCGTAAAAATTGTCATCGCACTGCCACTAAAGCCGGCTCCCGTCCAGACTCACAAACAATATCAATATCAATAATAAACACAAACACGCCACAAGCACCGACACCCCCGCCTAATTTGTTGCCACGTATATGAAAACAAGCACAGAAACAATGCCATTAACACGCTACTTACACACACTACCACTCGCTTACAATACGCGGACCTGGCAACACTACATCCCCTCTCCCATTTGCTCAAAGCCAACCACGTGACCCACGAGAGCTTTTAGGTTTCTGCAACACCGGAAGTTACACGCTACACACACACACATTAGAAGAACACGAACACAACACTACACACTCACACACACACACACGGGCCACTGTTGCCAGGTCTATGAAAACAGGCCCAGAAACAAGCAAACAGACCCAGAAACAAAGCCTTTCACCACGCTACTTACACACACTACAACTCGCTTACAATTCACGACCCTGGCAACATTGTTCCCCGTCTTCCACAACACACACAGTCCCACACAAACACACACACACTGATTCGGACTTGGATGGACAGCGGCGCGATTACATAAATACACCGTTTAATTCATGCAAACACGACAATTGCACCACCAGTTTCATTAATGTAAACACGACAATTGCGCGACCCGTTTAATTCATGGAAACATGACAACTGCGACGCACCGAGGCGCATGGATTCTGTGTGTGTGTGTGTGTGCGTGCGGGGTGCCTCTGAATTGGAGTGTTTATGTCAGTCAGCGATGCGATCCGTTGTTATTCAGCCAGGAAAACAATCTAAACATTATATACTAACGTCAGCATCGGGCAGATTAACACACACAAGCGTTATTAGTTGAGTTTTCTTATTGAAGTGCCTCTGAATAGTAACGGTGTGTTTATGTCAGTCAGCGATGCGATCCGTACCAGCACCATATGCACGGACTGGAGAGAGGCGAAGTGTTTCTCTCCCTTCGGCTCATGTAGCCCTCATTGGAACTACAAATATTGTTCCCGAACAAACAATGTGGGGTCACTGCAATCCGCAATCCAACATATTGTAGCCCTACTATAATGCAGTCAAGGTCCCCCAAAAAATATACTACAGTATGTTCTGCTCCATTCTCAACAGCTTTTGGTTTCCAAAAACAGTAATTTATTGTAAGCAAACAAACACAGTAAACAGCAGTTTCATGTCTGCTTATTTTCATTTACATTAATTTCCTTTGATGTGAAAATACAACAAATAATAATAATACCCATCCGTTACTACATGTCAAGGGCACAATACTGGAGTGGAGTCTGTCAAATCCCGCTATTTCCTTCTTCCCATTGCGCTGCCAACGGAACTAGGATTCGCCGCCCGAAGGGCGGCGAAATTCTAGTCATTATACATCATCATACATCATCTCATGAACAACTGTGATTGGTTTGCCAATTTGCTCGTCTACATACGACGTACATTTTCCCTTCATTGTCAATGGCAATTCATTTTCTGTCCTCCTGACAGTTTTTATCCTCAAGTCCAATTCGGCGTTGACTCATTTACCGCCAACACCCGCCATCTATGGAGAACCATTTATTTTTAAATCGGTTTCATGCGGAAACCGAGAATCAGGAAGTGAATATTCGCTATGCAACAGGTCGCGCAAATTTTAAGTTATTTTTAATTCACCCAAAACATACACTTTGTAACCGCAGATCGTATCGTTGAGACACAAATCAAGCTCGTTTTAATCTATAAAGAAGAATCCGAGATATTACAATTCAAAAAACTGCGTTCCCATAGACCAGGGGTTCTAAACGGGGGTTTGCGACGACTTCTTTTTTTTTTTGCAACACAGTACATACAGTAGTACATAGTACACATAGTGCATGCATAAACTTTCCTTAATGATTATATCTGGTTTCAGTATTTATTTATATATATTGAAATTTTATTTCATTTAGACGATAGCCCCTTGAGATGTATCATCTCGTTTTAGAGGAGGTCCTCGAAATGTATGATGTATTGTCTCTATTATTAAGGTTATTGTAGAGGTCAATTTGTATTGGTGGTGGGGAGGGGGGGCGGATCGGGGGTCGCGAGACATGGCCAAAGCATTATCACCATCCTTCGGTCAGTTCAAAGGAATGCTCCAGAATATTTTTCACCGTGATTGCTCCTGCTTCAATTGATTTATTTTACTGATGGTTGTTCTGTATAAAGTTCCTTTGTAATTTACCCTGATTTATAATGTTGTTTGATGTATTGTTTTGTGACTGTATTTTATGTATTGTAACCTCAGCTACGTTGAAAATGAGGGCTTGTCCTCAACTGTAGTCAGAGTATAAATAAAAGGTGAGAAAGAAAGAAATATGACCCTGCAAATAAATGGAGATCAGATATTGGTCATAATTTCAATATTGTGCGTCTCTACTAAGTATGGTTTCAGGGATATGTTGGGTTGCTCACCCCGCCTGCCTCTATAGGGCTATGGTTTCAGGGATATGTTGGGTTGCTCACCCCGCCTGCCTCTATAGGGCTAGGCTATACACTCCACCATACTAAGTATGGTTTCAGGGATATGTTGGGTTGCTCACCCCGCCTGCCTCTATAGGGCTAGGCTATACACTCCACCATACTAAGTATGGTTTCAGGGATATGTTGGGTTGCTCACCCCGCCTGCCTCTATAGGGCTAGGCTATACACTCCACCATACCGCCAGAACACTTAGGAAATGTCACAGCTGATTGGCTGGGCCCTCGGGGTCCCTCTGAGGCAGGTCACCACACAGCAGTGCCACTTAGTCCCCGCTGAAGAGATCATTAGTCAGCATTTGGCTTAATTAACCAGCAGCCGAGACAAGCCAGTGAAGTGTATATATATATAAATACAAATCCACACACACTGGTAACCAATACACGCACACACAGCACAGTCTGGTTGGTTTATTAACCCATTTTGACCTGAGATCAGATTCCAAAAATGTCTTCTACATCCTGACAGTTTTCTGAAAAAGATGTTTCTATGTCAGTGGTTCTTCGATTTTTCAAAAATAGCAGACCTACAAGCTCGTAGCGCGCCACTCGGTGGCGTGCTATGAGCTTGTAGATCTGCTATTTTTCAATAGCTAAAGCATAACATAATGCTAACACCAAAAGGGGTTCCCGCCCAAAATGGGTTAACCACTGAAACCCTTACATCAGATCGGCG
The DNA here is from genome assembly GCF_951216825.1 of Electrona antarctica. Lineage (NCBI taxonomy): Eukaryota > Metazoa > Chordata > Actinopteri > Myctophiformes > Myctophidae > Electrona > Electrona antarctica. The sequence continues at coordinate 15,787,430 of NC_136802.1, forward strand.
GCGCTCAACGTGGGGTCCAGGGACGCTCAGGGTTCCTTGAGGGGGCTTTACACTTTTGTAACGGAGAGTGTACAAATCGAACCAAATGGACCCTTACGGGTCTATTTGGTTCTGAAGGTCTGGAGGGAACTATAGCCTGGAATGCCTTGCATGGGATGATGAGGAAAGTATGGAACTCACACATGAGAATTGACCTCAAGCTGAATCTATTCGTAGCTTTACAGTGGAGTCAGTACTGCTGTATGGGGCCGAGGCATGGACCCTCACAGTGGAGTCAGTACTGCTGTATGGGGCCGAGGCATGGACCCTCACAGTGGAGTCAGTACTGCTGTATGGGGCCGAGGCATGGACCCTCACAGTGGAGTCAGTACTGCTGTATGGGGCCGAGGCATGGACCGTCACAGTGGAGTCAGTACTGCTGTATGGGGCCGAGGCATGGGCCCTCACAGTGGAGTCAGTACTGCTGTATGGGGCCGAGGCATGGACCCTCACAGTGGAGTCAGTACTGCTGTATGGGGCCGAGGCATGGACCCTCACAGTGGGGTCAGTACTGCTGTATGGGGCCGAGGCATGGACCCTCACAGTGGAGTCAGTACTGCTGTATGGGGCCGAGACATGGACCCTCACAGTGGAGTCAGTACTGCTGTATGGGGCCGAGGCATGGGCCCTCACAGTGGAGTCAATACTGCTGTATGGGGCCGAGGCATGGACCCTCACAGTGGAGTCAGTACTGGTGTATGGGGCCGAGGCATGGACCCTCACAGTGGAGTCAGTACTGCTGTATGGGGCAGAGGCATGGACCCTCACAGTGGAGTCAGTACTGCTGTATCGGGCCGAGGCATGGACCCTCACAGTGGAGTCAGTACTGCTGTATGGGGCCGAGGCATGGACCCTCACAGTGGAGTCAGTACTGCTGTATGGAGCTCACAGTGGAGTCAGTACTGCTGTATGGAGCTCACAGTGGAGTCAGTACTGCTGTATGGAGCTCACAGTGGAGTCAGTACTGCTGTATGGACCTCACAGTGGAGTCAGTACTGCTGTATATGAAACAAAGTTCAAATATGGTGTAGAAGTAGAAAGTTACATTTAATGTACGAAAAAAACATTATGTTGAAAAATGTTGGTGTGAGATGTCTGCCCGACGACACGTGTAATGAAATCTGAGAATGGGTCAGAGTTATAGACTGATTGCTGTGGGCTGTGATGCTGATGAAGCCAGCTAGCGCTGTGCTGGCAGGATGTGAGGATGCGAGGGGCTGGCGCTGGCTTCATTACAGATATCCCTCCACCTCTGTCACACAGCGTAGCTTTTGTCTCTCACTGCGCTAATGGCCAATTTATAGTTGCTTGCGTGTCGTGTAAACTTGCTTCACCAGACTTTCCACCTCAAAGGAAAGCCTGGTCTGTGTTCCAAAATTGCCTGTGTGATCCGGTGTAGGCGTGGTTCAGATCCGATGATTTAAAAAAAAAATCACACCCGTGTGAACTGAGTGGTGCAAGGTCTTATATAGTCTGATCAGCTATGTCAGTGACGTCACACACTAACCATAGTAACCATGCTCACCTTTGCACGGACACGTAGGTATACAGGTACACAAACATACAGACAAAGCTGGTTGTTGGAGTGGTTTGCACCACTAAAAAATAAAGAAAATAAAAACCTTGAAGGTATACATACGCCTTCTCATGTCACGTGTCATTTCCATATATTGAGCTCTTTGTGTTGTTGACGTCATCCAAAATGTTCCCCCCCATTTTAGCGGATGAGACCGAAAATCTTAAAACGTGAATAACTACTGAATCATTCCGTCCAATTCTAATCAAAGATTATGTTTTTGGCGGTCCATCGCGGTCCCGTCGCTAGTCGCGTTAGAATTAATCATACCTCCCGTTGTTGTCGATCGCCTCGGGGGTGTTTTTTTTGATACATCTAGCTACGTCAGCTACATCCGGGATAGCACCTGGTGCGTCTCTAAATGTGCTCCGTTGCTGCAAATCGCTGGGCGATGACTTACATCTAGTCAGCCATAGGATGTCTGACTAGATGTAAAAAAAAAAAAAAAACACACACACACTGCATGTGCATATACAGATGCGCTAATTGAGTTCACACGTCATACCATTGGCAAGACAGTGGTTTGTCAGTAAATAGTCAGAACATTGTCAGACAGTGAGAAAGGAGGGCATTTGCAAAGGTGTTATATGTAAATGCTATTCAGATTATTTTTTACAGGGGAAAGAAGTGTCGAAAATGGACAGTGGGACACTTGTTTTCAGTAACAAAATAAAATAATTAGCAAGGCTAAACAGTGAAAAGAACCTTGGGAAAACAAGTATTTCCAGAGAAAATGCAGGAAAAGTACAGGAAAGACTGAAGTGTTGGAATGGCACATCTGTATCTTTTGTCCATCTGGTTTAATTGCATGTTATTGTAATCTCTACGCCACTGGAAATTAGAGAGACTTCATCCGTCTTCACGATGAATATGACAGCATGCGCTAGATCAGATGCAGAACATGTCACGATGTGCACACACTACAATTTACATATAGTGATAATAAGACAGATCAACGGGAGGTACAGTAACTGTTCACACAGACTGATCGCACAGGGAATTCATTTGAAATGGAGATGAATTATGTATCCCTGTAGTTCAGCAAATGAATGCTAATATGCATGTATATCTCTGCTGTCTCTCTTGTTTTGAGCTTGCAGATTGGCTATTTTCAAATGGCCGGAATGTATATAGGGCTGAAGTAGTTTGTGTGTGCGCGTGCGTGCGTGCGTGCGTGCGTTTTTTTTTATATAATAATCAAAATCTACAAAGTAACTAGTAAATCAAGTTTTAAAATAAATGTAGTGGAGTGAAAGTACAATATTTGGTTCCCAGATGTAGTGGGAAGTATTGGAAATATTGAAGTAAAGTACAATTCCCTCAACATTTCGCTTAAGTACAGTACTTAAGTAAATGTACTTAGTTACTTTACAACACCGAACTGTATCCACTTGGAGAAGAGCCGTTCACAGACGTGTCATAGCAGCAGGATGAAGACCTCTGCAGATAACTGAATTAGCAACGAGTACGTTTCACTTATGGATGCCAAACAGCGAGCGCTGACAGCAGTCAATAGAGTTGTCAATGCCAGAAGAGAAGCCCTCAACCACCTCTCCTTCTCGTTGTCGCTCCTTAAAGTCTTCATTGTCAGTGTCTAAGTAGAAAGTTCCATTGATTTGAGTATTCACCACAGCCGATCGTGCATGTGTCTGTTTTCCTTTAGCAATATTATTAACCAGTGAGATAATGTTCATAATTCCTCCAGTCCGCCACTCTGACAGAAATCAATTTGAGAATAAAGTACTCTGATGTATGCAGAGTCACATGTTTATGACACTTTACAGAATGATAGAGGGTCATGCCAAATAGCGCTGAAATCCAATTGGCATAAGGGGGGCACTATAGCAATCGTCTGAAAATGAAACCTTTGAACAGGCAAAACTCATGCCTCGTTTGGCCAAAAGCCATGGCACTGGTTTCCACATATGCCTTGACTGATGGGGAATGCGTCACTTTGACTAGTAAGCTCCGCCGTCAGATTTTCCGCCATGTTGAGCAATTTGAAAAACGTTCTACACACAATCTATAGACCATTATCTGAATTCTGAAATCCCAGTTGAAGAGAAGTTTGTACGTGAAAATTTGGAAAACGCAAGCAGCGATAATGAGCACTTTGAACAGGCATAACTCATGCCTTGTCTGTCTGTCTGTCTGTCTGTATGTATGGGGTATGAACAGCTGCAATACCGCTGGGTAACCTAAAGTGGCACTGTTGAGCAGCCTAAAAGGGCCATTCACACTGAGCACTATACTGTAACTGCAGCCAGCCAGCAGTGTTGTTAAGCGGCCTGCACCGCTCAGTTCACACAGGTGTGATTTTTCTTATTGCTTGGTCCCATTTTATAGCGATATTACTTTACTTTTTTTGTTTTACTTTTGTTCTAACCGATCAAAAGAAAATTCTGAAAATAACAGATCTACAAGTTTGGTTATTCAGTGTGTGTGTGTGTGTGTGTGTGTGTGTGTGTGTGTGTGTGTGTGTGTGTGTGTGTGTATATATATGTATGGTAAATATGGTATGGTATATATTTAGTATATGGTATTATATACTCTATAATATGGATGTTTATGTCACTCTAACCACTTTTCTGAAAGTCACTCTGGATAAGACTTGTCAGCTAAAGAGATTGTTGGCTATAAGAGATTAGCCGTATACACATCTGTCAGGGCAGGCGTGAAATGGCTGTCATTCTTTCTCACCTCGCACATTTCCATTCGTCAGTGCATTTCTATACGTCTCTCCAACCCCCTCGATGTGGGCTCATATTTCAAGATAGGAATTGTCAGCGCTGGTCGCAAATAATCAGTGGTGGACAAAGTACTCACGTTTATTTTACTTAAGTAAAAGTATCTATCAATACTGCAATGTACTGTAGAAATACTGCTAGTAAAAGTCTGTAATTCAAAATGTACTTGAGTAAAAGTACGAAAGTATTGGCATCAAAACGTACTACTTGGGTAAAGTACAAATACCTCAAAATTGTACTTAAGCACGGATCGGTATTGAAGTAAATGTACTTAGTTACTTTCCACCACTGCCGAGGTGTGGTCATATTTCAAGATAGGAATCGTCAGCGCCAGTGGCAATGCATCAGTGTAGGGATTTCAGCCAAGCGACCCCCCCCCCCCCCCACACACACACACACACACACGCACGCGCCTTTGCTCCTTTTACAAACAGTCCATAAAATGTGGAGATTCAACAGTGCCACAGTCTTTCTGGCTGAACCGAGAGCCATTATCCTTCCTGATCCATCAGCGGTATACAGTAGGTGGACAAAGTACTGGACCAGTGTATGCAGATCAGGTCTAGGAGAGCAAGGCAAAAGGAAGTGAACTTATACTGTAGGCCACATGAGCACTTGGCGTAAATGGACACATTTCTGCATGGGTATTTGTAGTACTCGAGTCCGGTCTCGTCTCGGTGTCGCACATATAATAATTTGACTCGGTCTGGTCTTGCTGAGACAACAACGATTGCCGTGACAACTACGATTGTCTCGTTGTCTGCTCCTCTGTTTAACAAACAGTGCATTGTCTTTCTAGGTAGAGCATTAACAGTCCAGTCCTGTGCTTTCATCTAGAAATTTACATTTACCTTAAGCATCGTCGCCATCAGGCAGAAACCTCTTAATCAATGAATCGTTAATAGGGTCCAAATCGATTATTAAAACATATTTATTTATTTGTTTTGGTATTTTGTGACAGAACTTTTTTAAAGTGTACCCTTGGAGAAAATGTATGTACAATGACCTTTTCCAAGTGATGAAAGAAAAAAGATGAACCCTCCCTAGGGGTGTCAATCACCATCGTTGAGACGTTGAATAGACACTCTCTCTCTCTCAGAAGTTGATTTGACTGTTGTTCACACTCGCACTGTGTTGATGGCTTGTTAACGGCAAATGCCAGTCGTCTCATTGATTGACTATTTTGCAAATTCAAATTTGTATGAGCCTCCATTGGACTCAAAGTAAAGTTAGCTGACCTGCCCTTAGACTGAGATTAGAAAGCCATAACCCTCCCGAATTTTCCCCCAGGGGTACACTTTTTTTAAATCGACCTGTCCATCAATCAAAAATATTATCTGTTGCAAAGGCTATATTTTCATCCAAACAGGTTGTTTTTCAAAACAGAATTTGAATCCTGAAAAGTAACAGTTTTGGACATACGAGGTGATATGCTTCAAAGTATATGTTGTGACCAATTCGCAAGTTCATGCACATAATACTACGAGACAATCCGATAATGTCCATCCTCCCCTGAGTGGTACCACTCACAGTCAGTTCTCTGTTCAACACTGTGCTTCTTTACTGTGGAATTCATGAATACTTATGGCCAACTCCTCATCTTCTTCACTCGGTACCTTTAACCCAGGGGTGCCCACACATTTATGACGTGAGATCTACTTTCAAAATGACCAGCTCAACAAGATTTACCCACTGAAAAAATAAGTGTACCATTGCTGAAAATAGTTTAAATATATAATGTACCTGGGGGGGGGCTTTGGAATAGGGAGAAATTCACAATGGGGCTCAATGGCAGATATTGGCACATCAAAAAAGCACTTTCACCTAGAAACTCCATTCACACTTTTTATAATTCAGCTCACTGTGGAGACACATGCTGGAACTTTTTACTTTGAAATGATTTGTAGTTTCTGAGTTATTTAACTTAAACGCCCAATGCATTCTCAATGGCAATAGCACAAACTTTGGCATGCTACTAGTCCTACATACTTACACCTAGAAACCCCATTCAAACCTATTTACGTTCATCTTACGGTGGACATGTTTGCCTGAAAAGAAATCTTTGAAATGTTTCATAGTTTTAGAAATATAGTGCTTTCAAATTTGAGACATTTCTAATGGGGCTCAATGGCAGCTCTATGGCACGTCAAAATTACTTTCACCTAGACGTGGCAATGGCAATAGCACAAACGTTGGCATGCTACTAGTCCTACACCCATTTAGACCCGACTAGATTCTACAAATGTCTTCTGTCATTCTGAAAAACCCATGTTCAACCTTTTTCATGTCAAGGATCCCCAGAATTATCTGAATTTGGCTGCAGACCCAGGGACCCCCCAGAAGCAAAGAGTTGAGTTAAAAAACGTTCACTGGGAAACGTTCACTGCTACGTATGTTTGAAAAATCTTGAACATTTTCAAGATTTTTCAAAAATAGCTAAAGTATAACATAATTCTTAAAACACAAAATGTTTGTGTTCCCGCCCTGAATAGGTTAAACATAGATTGAGGGCCAGCCTGGTGCGCGCGCGCACACACTTTCCAAAATGCTGTGCGAGGTTGTAGAATGTAGATCTGCATTTTTTCCCCCCTTTTTTGCAAAGACACCGGTATACTCTTCAGGTTAGTCGAGCACTGAGCAGATGGTAACCATTCTACTTGGAGAGGTAATGCCGCGTCCACACGGGCAGATGCAAAGATACAGTCTACCATTCATTTTCCATTTTAAATTGAACCCAACGACAAGATACAAATATACATCCCACGTCTGTAAGCTGCTGCAAAAGCTACACAGCTACAAAGCTTAAGATACAAAGCTACAAATATGCTGTGTAGCATTGCATCTTTGCATTTCCCGTCTGAACGGAGCACAATATTCCACGCAGGGCTGAGCTCAGTGGAGGCCATTCATTTATGCTCCACAGACGTCTGATTCAGGGTTTCGTTCCAGCGCTGCGGCTGCACCATCTGATCCCAGTCATTAGTGCAGATCTCTGTGGTTTGAAGGTGATTAATTAACGGAATCACCTGGTGCGGTGTGTTGGGCTGCACCATTAAACAGGAGCAGATATTTCCACAGAAGCCATTTTAACCCATTAAAGTAATCCTTTAGTAAGTAATCTTTTTTTTTCATAAAGCCAGCAATGGGTTAAACACTCAAATTTAGTCTCTGTGACACCTCTAGGGACCCCAGTCTGCCTTCAAAGATTTTCCTAGAAGCTTTGTCATTGGTCCTGATTGGTTAGTCATTTGCCGGAGGGAAACTGACTGTGATTAGGAAACACGGAAGTGAAATTACTGCCGCCGGAACGAAAACATTGCGAAACAGACTTACGTGGCCGGTTAACACTGAAGTCAGGTTTAGGGGACTTACGTGGCCAGTTAAGACTGAGGTTAGGGTTAGGAGACTTACGTGGCCGGTTAAGAATGAGGTTAGGGCTAGAGTTAGGGTTTAGTAATAGTCTGACAACGCGACCAACGCCACGTCGGACAATGGCTGACAACGTCGTCTCAGCTCCAGTAGAGCCTACTGGCTCCATTAAATTAGCTTGATAAGGGTTGATAACACTGAAATCCGCTAATAGTTTCCAGTGTGACTACTTCCGTTCCCTGGAAACCACAGCAAGCCTATAGCAGGGTGGATTAACAGAATAGCACATTATATGCTAGAATGTAAACCCCTTCTGTGGGAGAAGGAGTGAGAGTGACGGCACAAAGACGAGAGAGTGTATGTCCTTAAAAATCATTTGGGTGAAAGGAATCGGATTCTGCGGCGTCAGGTTTAATATTCACACAAATTGAGTCTCCTTCTTTGGCGTACGTGGCGCCGTGGCAGAATGAATAAGGCGTAATCGAATCCTGTCGAGACACAATCGAATCAGGCCAAAGCGATGTGATTGGCGCAGGCAGCCGCTCCGTGATGCACGGGGTGTTTCGCGTGGTTCCTCTGTGGGCCGTTTATACGTGCGGTCGCCGAATGCCGCCAGAGAGGGCCGTCGCACCAGTCTCAACCACTTAAACCCTACACATGGTTGAGCGGAGGCCCTCAGGGCTCTGTTCTAGTGTCCTGTGGCTGTTTCCGTCTACAAGCTCACAATGCAATGACTTGAGAGCTTGTAGATCTGCCATTTTCCTGCTAAAGATTTCCGCAGAATACGGATATAATTATGTACTACACCTGCTGCAACATTTAACAATGTAGGCATTCAGTGTTAATTCTGTCAACTAAATATCTGGCGAAAAATGTCCGTCGACTACCTTTTTTCTAAATATTCTAAATAAAATTGACCATTTTCCCAACGAAATTAGAACTAAAAGACAAGTAATTGTAAGTATGCTTGGTTGCATGCTGACAATAGCAGATCTACAAGCTTTCAGCATGCAACCAAGTCTGAAATCAGCCATTATGATGCCATCAAGGCCCGCCAAAATAAATTTTAGACTAAAACTAAAACTAGCCTCAAAAGAATGAAACCAAATGTCAAAATAAACACTGATTCACAGTGACGTACAAAAATTGGATCACCAAGAACTTGAAGTTGACCTGACAACAACGATATTCAAAATACATTGTTAACTCATTAACACCAAAACCTCTGGCGCTGTTGTGCTACCGGCACCATATACAGCGCTCTATTTTACTTGGAAAACCCCTTCTGTTTTCTGACCCCAAAAATCTGTTAGCGAACATCGCCTATACCTAATGTGAGCATTGTATATTTAAAAGTCTTCAGAAGCATTAATATTTTATCCGTGCAGTAGTGTTGATTTAGTATTGAGACCCACATAGCCGCAATTCTGAGAAAAAAAAAGAGGTAAGGATCGCCACTCCATTAGCATTGTAAGGGCAAAAATGTTGCTACAGGCAAATCGCAGCGAGCTGAGCGTTGCCTAGCGACCGGGAGCCCTGCTTCACGGTAAATATTAGCGAGACGATTATCAATTAATAAAAAGCCCCAAAACACGTTAAAAGCATTTTTGGCACCCTGGGAGTTCATTAAAACACGTTAAAGAAAGGGAGTCAATTAAAAACATTAAAGCAGCTATAACGTGCATTTTAAAACGTTTTTTAATATTTAATATATTGTATATGTCCCTAAAACTTATTTCTAATGGGTTGAGCCTCAATCACCACTCTGATATAACCAGTCCATGGCATTTATTTTTTGCTTCTGAAGCTGTTTTAGCTGCACTACTACAATGTCCTGAGGTGGTGGGGGCGCTGAAAGGCAACTTATTTAATCTTGAGTCATTAGATAGATAAACCCAGGCTTGTTTCCATTCCATGCCAGCTTGGAAAATCAACAATGGCGGACATAGTAAACAAAGTGGAACTGCAAATTTGGAACTGAAGACTGAAGATGGGGAGGAATTATACAAAGTAGGCAGTAGGGTGATACTGATGACATCACGCATATGTCCAAATCAGTTGAGCTGTTCCTGAGAGCAATTTCCATAATGAGAAAGCCTCAATGTTCAAAATTGCGCAGTTGTGGGGATAGAAAATACATAGGGGAGCCCAAAAAACACGAAAAAATTGAAAAAGTTGAACTTTATGTTATAGGTCCTTTAACGTTAAAAGCATTCCTGGCGGTGAATGAGTGAAAGGAGAGACAGCTGCCCCGTTCGTTGGCGTGGGAGGAGAGAGAGAATCGTGGCTATGCCGTAGTTCCTCCAGCAGTCCATTAACGCGCACCATAATGACTCGCTACACAAAGCAAAAAACAAACACATAGCTGACTTGAGCTCTTTATGCTCGGGGGGCCCACAGAGCCATGGCACTTTAACAAAACACTGTGTTTATCTCCGCCTCTACAGCAAAGAGCCGAGAACTGCGAGATAACAGCTGCTACAATCACAGTGTTGAAAGATGACATGCAGAGATGTAGCTTCATGAATGAACGCTTATGCTGTGAGGGATTTGTCTAAAGTGTTCATTTTAAACATTCTTTGTTTCAGGGTTTATTTTTTGTGGTAAACACTATGAGAGCATCTGGCAGGTACTGTATGTCTGGATTTTGGTCGCTGCGCTAGGACACAACTACATTTTCATACTATTTAATAGGGGTGTAACAATACATTTTAACAGGGATACGATACGTATCACGATACATTGACGATACGATACATTGACGATATTGGTTCAGTATGGCAATACGATGTGATTCAATGATTTAAAATCGATACAGTAACAATTTAGCAAAGAAATTAAATCTGTGTGAAAGATGTGGATAGTGCAGGTTTTTTTAAGGGAAAATGCATGGATAGTACTTAGTATTAATACAATTGATTATTTGAATTGCAAAACGATTCAATGCTGATTATTTGCATTGCAAAACGATATGATAAAGTCAAACGATATGATGTTGTTGCTGCTCACAATGTGTCGCAGCTTGTAGATCGGAGATTTTCAAATGGCTGAAATCTATATAGGGCTGGAGTAGTTAATGTATGGTTTGTAATAATAACCTAAATCTACAAAGTAACTAAAGTTTTCAAATAAATGTAGTGGAGTAAAAGTACAATATTGAGATGTAGTGGAGTAGAAGTAAAAGTATTGGAAATTGGAAATACTACTTTCCACCACTGGTCACATCTATATCTCAACATTTCAGGAAGTTAGAATTGTGAGGAGACCATAATGGAGAGGGAAAGACACAAAGAACAGCTCAAATAACAGGAAGACACAGACCAATCAAAAGTACAAAGTTCAATATGCTGCATACAGAAGGTGTATATTAAATGAAACAGAAATAGCAATGTGTAGGCGGCACAACGCAACACAGAAATCATTCTTCTCGCAAAGGTGAAACATTTAAACCAGCCTATAAATATAGCCGAATAGATTGCATCTTCCATGCATGGTTAAAATGAGATGATTAAAGAAATGAAAAACAGAACATCTGGTATAAAATCAAGTCGAGAGGAATAATTGTGTTAAAGAGTATAACAGTCTAATTATGATATGTTAAATAGCCTAACGTTGGCAGTGGTGGAAGATGAACTCAGATTATTATTATTTTACTTTACTTTACTACTTTACTTTTAAGTGCAAAAAATGTAATCGGTCAAACTTATTTTTTTGCCAGGTGCGAAGCAGCCTGGCCTACATTTGCACGCACCACTACTGACGACCATAAAGACAACTGATGATTGGCTGCCTCCTAGTGACCTAGTCATGGTTGGCTGTCTCCTAAACCAATGGGAGTCTGAACGGCATAAAAACCCCATACTCTTTACGCCACAACGTGGAGTGAGTGGCGTCAAGAGCTAACTGGAGCTACTGGAAAGACATAAGACGCAGTGAGTGGACCAACAAAAGAACGTCGGAAACGAGTGAAAACGGGCGTTACAAGAGCTTGTTGCACCTGGCAGTTATGACCGAGTCATTTTCTTGTTTTTAAATAACACATGATCTCACAGTGCGTCACAGCTAAATAAGTTGTGTTTGTAGACGGGCTATTCTTGAATATGTAAAGTATAAAATATAGCTGTATTCCAATGGATGATAGATCAATGTAGTTATTTAAAAGCTCTTGCTCTTGCTCTTTTTGTTGGTTAAATCTGTGTATAAGCTCTGCATTCATGTGCGTGCGTGCGTGCGTGCGTGCGTGCGTGCGAATTCCGTTTGTGTCCGAGCATAGGCATGTTGAGGCATGGTAACGCCCCGCCTGCCTGTGATTGGTCTACTGACACTGCCCGTCTTGACTGTCCTCCGAGACGCGAGGTTACTCCGTGGTGAGATTGAGAAATAAATAATAGGCTACAACAAGAGAATGACAGCTTGGCACGCGCAACAGAATGCAGCCTTGTAATTGTTTTATTTTTGTAGAAGAGGCAAAATAATATTGTTTATGCCGTTTGCTTTGATTGAATAACACGTATGTTGTACTATGAGTATGATTTGATTTGGGTGTGTTCTAAATAAAGTGTTAGTGTTGATTATCTTGTATTAATGTAATTATAGTAAACTATTACACTGAAATGGATAAAGATGAAGGGAAAATAGATCTTTTTAGTACAATAATGTTTCAAGTTTACACAATCAACACAAACACACCCAAATCATATTATGGAGTGCATGTTCAATCAATTATTCCATCAAAGCAAACAGCATAAACAATATTAGTTTAGCCTCTTCTACAAAAATAAAACGTACAAGTTAGCGTTCTCATGTATCATACCATACTACTTGTATCATTTCCCACCACGGAGTAACCTCGCATCAGACTATCCAGCATAGTGTCGGTAGGCCAATCACAGGCAGGCGGGGCGCTACCATGCCTATGCTCGGACACAAACGGAATTCACGCCGTGCGTGCATGTGTGCGTGCTTATTTCCTCCTTTGCGTATCCCAAGAAAGCATGTGCCGCCCAGTGTGAAGTTGGCCGGATAAGCGGTTCTCCAAAAATCTGCAAAGCCACAATGTATCTGTCTGTCTGTGTCCCTTTATGCCAGTGGTTTTCAACCCTTTTCTTATTTGGCATTTGAGCCACGGACCACCATTTGATGTGATTTAGCCTCTCAGACCCAAATCAAAGAATATTTTGTTATCACTGGAAAAGATTTTGTCCACATTTCCATTCTGTATTGATGTGGTATAGTGGAGACAACAGGCAAATATTGATCAAAATAACAGTTATACATTCTCTAATTGTGTAGACTCAAGTAATGCAAATGATTTTGATTAACACACATTTTAACTCTTATATTATATTGACGATGCCAGGGATCTCCATACTGTAAATGGTAAAATGGTAAATGGTGCATTTATATAGCGCCTTTATCCAAGGCGCTTTACATAGATTGTGCATTACATTCACCCATTCACACACACATTCATACACCGATTGCGGCGGAAGCCATGCAAGGTACCAACCAGCACATCGGGAGCAATTTGGGGTTCAGTGTTCAGTGCTCAAGGACACTTCGACATGTAGACAGGAGGAGCCGGGATTCGAACCGCCGACCCATGGATCATTGGACGACCTGCTCTACCTCTTGAGCCACAGTCGCCCCTGTATATGGGCATAAAGCAGTGGTTCTCAACCAGTGGTCTGGGGACCACCCGTGGCCCCTTGCCATAACAACATTCTAGCCAGCTGCCACAGTTGGCTCATTATAACTTCCAAAAGGAAGAAGAAAGGCAGAACTATTGGTCAGACTAAGCTCAAGTTCAACCAAGCTTTATACGGCCGAACATCTATAGACCTGTCTGGCTACATTCTAATTGAGGGCCACACTCTGAACTTAACAGGATTGAAAGTTCTAAAGGACATCAAAATCACGCAGGAGGAAATAAATAGCATATCCATAACACAGAGATTGCCCTTTGTACAATCCACAGTCCTGCTGACTCCAGCCATTTCTTAAAATTGAATTCTTGTACATGTGGCTCCCTCGAGGGGACCGTCACCATTCCATTTCCATACACACACTGGCAATGCGTGTTCCTGCTCAATTAATCCAAAGCAACCGTGTCCTTTTATATTTTAGCTATATTTATATTATATAACAACGTAGGTTTTTCAGAAAACTATTGGTATTTAGAAGGTATTCCGTCGCTAACTTTGTGTTAGAATAATTAACGTCCTACCTGATCATACTACATTACTACGGCATCACACGAAAGCATCAAAAGTAGCAGATCCACAAGATAGAAACTGCAAAGTGATGTATTTCGAGCTTGGTGTTTTTTTTGTTTGTTTTTTTTTGCGTACGTTTTGCCATTTTTTTAATTTGTATCCAGAAAAGTGACAGTTTTGTAACATGATGAGATTTCCACCTGACAGAGACGATTCGTAGAATCGCCCCCAGGTCTTAATATGTATCAAGTGGCGCAATTAATTTCACCTCGCATGACCAAGACGCACGCACGCCATTTTCTACCACGAACATCGCTTTGCCTTGTCTTTGGCCATTTAGGACTGAGGCCGATTCTCTGTTTTCTGAAAAACAAAAATGTTATGTTGGTGTTTCTACGGCTATATCAAGGGGTTCCCGTCCTGAATGGGTTAGTATACAGTAAGAGTTTGTGAGTGTCGCCTATAACTGCATTCTGGTACCGTTCCAGGAGTTGTTGGGTGCATTAGGTGGGAAATGGCAGTACTGTACTTAAGGGCGTCTGTGGCTCAGGAGGTAGAGCAGGTCGTCCGATGATCCCTGGGTCGGCGGTTCGAATCCAGGCTCCTCCTGTCCACATGTCGAAGTGTCCTTGGGCAAGACACACCATTGGTGTGTGAATGTGGGAAGTGAGGACGCTGGCGTCGACTGTTCACCGCTTCACCTCCCAATGTATGAATCAACCATTGTAAAGCGCTTTGAGCACTTATAAAAAGCGCTATAAAAAAAATGCAATTCATTATGTATGTAGCAGAGACATTTATGGAGGCTGATTAAAGAAATGCTGAATCCCCCGCTGGGCCACAATCACAATTTAGGCTTTTAGGAGACACTTTTATCCAGAGTGATCACAGTAAGCACTACGCAGAGTTAAGTAATGACTCCTATAAGTCAACAAACAAGGTAAATGGACACATAAGTAAGAGATGAACCTTCTTCAAAGAATCTAGGATACACCACCAGACACGTTGAACCAGGGGCGGCAGTGGATCAGGGGTAGAGTGGCCACAAGAACAGGCGGATGGGAACCGTGAGGATGGTGTGTGTGTGTGTGTGTGTGTGTGTGTGTGTGTGTGTGTGTGTGTGTGTGTGTGTCATGCACAATCTATGTGAAGCGCTTTGGATAAAATCGCTATATAAATTTACCATTTTGAACCTAGTGTAGTGATTTAGTCCCAAGCTGGGATCGAACCCCGGTTCCCACTCGGCAAACCAACGCACAACCTACCGTGCCGATAGAGAGCTGATGAGCCCGATTGGCAAGAGTTGTTGTGGCCGTGTCTGGGGAAAACAGGGCTATAGTCTGGGGACCCCAGGGGTCCTTGAGGGGGTTAAAGGGGGTCCCCAATAAAACACGTTAATATATTGTTTTTAAAATCCGTTTAACCTCTTTAAACCAATATGCTGTAGAGTACATACATCTGCCATTAAAAAACAAAACAAAAAAAACAATCAGATGGGGGTCTGCCAGCCAAATATGATTAATTTGCGGGTCCTTGATAAGAAAAGGTTTGAGAACCACTGGGTTAGCACATATTTTAACACCAAAATATCACGTACAACACCTTTAAATGATGCACCTGTGGTGTTGCTTGTATGAATGTGAACACATAGAGGTGGAAGAAGTTTAGTATTGGTGGTGGTGGCTGATCAAGGTTTGTTTGCTTGTTGCTTGTTTGTTCTGGGTTGAAATTAAAAGGAGAATTCCGGACTAGCCATTTCCTGACCGAATTCTGATATTATATCTACGTCATCTGGTGTTTCCAGTGATAATGCTAGAGGGCACTCTTCTTCGCCAACCTATGAATGATGCTATGACTCCCAGAGAAGAATACACCCAGAAATCCCATGATGAAAAAATAAATAAAATACAGACCCTCCTCTCCAACGCAAAAGGATTTATAAAAATGCTTCCATCTCTGATTTATTTTCCCAGATTGTGTTTTGGGTGATAACAAGCCATATTCAACTGCCAATAACTAAAGAACGGAAGATCGCGGTTACAGATTATCCTTTTCATTATTTTCTTTATTTTTTTTTGTGGAAAGAAGAGAGACTCGTCTTTCAAACGGGACATCCTTCCTTCGTCTACATCCGTGTTGGAAAGATTGGTTGAAAGATAACGCTGCAGTAAAGTGAAAATAAGTACTTGTGTACAACAAGCAGCATTTATCTGAGCTCAGCAGCATATGGAAACAGCCAAACAACACAGAGCTTCAGGGTCTCAGGGATGCAAATGCAAAGTACCTTCAGAGTCGAACCGAGTCCAACGGGACTGCATAAAAGGAAATATACACGAAGGGTGAGCGTGAACAGATGATATCTGCAAAGATCTGCTGTTTCTACACAAACCTTGTGTGTGTCTCGGGGGCAACTCTCACTCCATGCTGGCTGGAAACTTGTATTAACAGCTCATAATAAAACAGGGGCAATGGGAAAGATTGCTGTATTAGCTTGTATTAGTGCTGCACGATTCTTGCTCAAATGTGAATCTCAATTTTCCTCCACAAGAATTGAGATCACGATTCTTGCTGAACATTACTACATTCAAAATGTGGCACCTGGCTTTAAACAGACATCAAAGTGCTTGACTTAAACCTCTCTTAAAGTCTCTCTCTTGTAGAAAAAACACAAGAGAACTAAAATGAATTGGACAGCCAACTTAACTATAGTGCTGCACCATTCTTGCTCAAATGTAGAAATGAG
The DNA here is from genome assembly GCF_951216825.1 of Electrona antarctica. NCBI lineage: Eukaryota > Metazoa > Chordata > Actinopteri > Myctophiformes > Myctophidae > Electrona > Electrona antarctica. Next base: position 15,804,119 of record NC_136802.1, read on the forward strand.
ATCGCATACGTAGGTGTCTGAATCTAGATTGTGATCTTTTTTTTTTTTTTGTATTGTGCAGCACTAGCTTGTATCCTATTGTATTTGTGGAAGGCCGGGGCCCCTTTTTAATAAATGGCGCATTTATATAGTGCCTTTATCCAAGGTGCTTTACATATTAGATTGTGCATTACATTCACCCATTCAGACACACATTCATACACTGATGAAACCATGCAAGGTGTAATGGCAGCTTTTGATATTACTATTAGTCAGTAAACATCATCAGGAAGAAGCAGGACTCAACCATCAGGATTCGAACTCCATTCTTTTATTGTATATGTCATCACACCAGAGAGAGACTAGTGTCTCCCTCCAGAGCTTCCCCCAGCACTCCCCACACACATGTCCCACACATATTTTATACTTTCAGCAGTGTACAGAGTTTCAGGAGTAACAAGAGATGGTCATGCCTTAAATGGACTCTATTCTATAGTTAACTCACACAGTTTGAAATAGGTTTACATGAGTCAGCAGTCTCTAATGAGTTGGTCAGTGAAGAACAGGTGGTAATTAGAGTGTTAAGTATCAACTACTAGTAGGTTACATTAAATTAATCAATACCATAGTGTTTATATGCATTTTTGCCACTACATTCCATCCTATTTCTCGTTGTAACTGAAAACCTCAGTTACATGTACACCAGAAAATACATATAATAACATTAGAATCATAATTCACTGGGATACAATCATGAACAAACATTCAACTATATTGTTAGGTACATGTGTGATGACAGTGACAAATAGCATTGCGCATATGCTATCAGTCACCCAGTCCCACACGGTGTAGTCAACAATAATTATTTGGTTAAATAGACACCATTGACAGTATAATTTCACCTCCAACATATCTAAAACTCACTGGACATTTTGGCATATTTTTGATAATGCTATGCTTTTTGTTAAACAATGACCCTATTGGTCTGAACTCTGAATATAAGACTACGTTTTTGTTTGTTTGTTTTTTTCAATGGAACTATCTTGGCCCTGTGACTGTTTTAGACTCATACTGGTCTTGACATAAAAGTCCTGATTTGAGAATTCCTCACAGCAAATAAAACATAAAACATTAAAAACTGTAAATAGAATTAAACATAATTAAATAATTAACATGACTTCAAATATTTCAATGTTCCAATAAACTTTAAACACTAACAAACACTAAAAAATGAAATAGAATTAAATTGAATTAGAATGATAAAAATGAAATAGAATGAAATAGAATTAGAATGATAAAAATGAAATAGAATGAAATAGAATTAGAATGATTAAAATGAAATAGAATTAAATAGAATTAGAATGATTCAAATGAAATAGAATTAAATTGAATTAGAATGATAAAAATGATAAAAATGAATTACACTAAAAAATGAAATAGAATTAAATATAATTAGAATGATTAAAATGAAATAGAATTAAATATAATTAGAATGATTAAAATGAAATAGAATTAAATAGAATTAGAATGATTAAAATGAAATAGAATTAAATAGAATTAGAATGATTAAAATGAAATAGAATTAAATTGAATTAGAATGATTACAATGAAATAGAATGAAATAGAATTAGAATGATAAAAATGAAATAGAATTAAATCGAATTAGAATGATTAAAATGAAATAGAATTAAATTGAATTAGAATGATTACAATGAAATAGAATGAAATAGAATTAGAATGATTAAAATGAAATAGAATTAAATATAATTAGAATGATTAAAATGAAATAGAATTAAATTGAATTAGAACGATAAAAATGATAAAAATGAATTAAAATATATATACATGTTCCAATATCACTCTGGCTGTTTGTTTTCACACCCAGATAAAATAAATTAAAGTAGAATACCAATGGACAGCTTGTATAATACCAGTGAACTGTTCCTAGGCTAATTCCTATACTATTTTTAAGTTCCCCAACATTCTCTCTCTCACAGACACACACAAATACCCTTGCACCTCTGACCCCCCTTCCCCCTGCCAGCTGAGCAAGGGAGAGAGGCTGATCCCTGTACCTGTGTGGACATTCATATTTGTATGGAAGTGGATTCCAATATTGAATTAATAAAATAAGAATCTAATATTCCCAATAAATATCCCCTTCTCCCCCCCTTAGTTTGTGTGTAACTTTCACAGAATAATGGTTAGATGAATAGCCCTGCAGAAACCACCATCAAACCCATTTAGAAAGCTGCACACAAACTAAGAGCTAAAACATGTACAGTATACTCAAGGTGAGGTTTAATCCCTATTAATACTATCTCCATCAGTTCAACATTTTCTGCAATATATTACTCGATAACCTAAAGCCTACGGGTTACTTTAACTTTATTTTTTATATATCATCACGTGGAATTTGCTTTCGCATTTCGTTACATGGAAATAAAAATAAGTACTTGCCACATGGCATTTTTTCCTCACGTGGTGCGTTTAGAACCGAGACTTACTTAACATCTATACCTAGTAATAGCAGAATAATGGACAGGAGACAAAGTAATATTGGACATCCAACCTTGTGGAAAAGCCATCATAAATGTGTTGGTATTTGGTAATGTTCAGTATTTTGGTCTGTCTCACCCACACACACAAGCACACACTATTTAGTGCATGTGTGTGGATATACAGGTTCCAATAACAACTTACTCACATTTTCTGACGTTATTCTCCTAATTTAGGCCTATTTTAACTAACAATTAAAAAACATTTGTATTATTAATTAGAATATAATTTTTGGATTGGATTTCACTGTGATATTTAAGGAAGTTATCTAAAATACTCATATGATCACTATTAACCTATATATTTCTTTTTAAATGACAATGAATAGAACGTATAAAGAAAATCAAACCGTTTAGGACATAAGGACATGAACCTTCATGGATCCCACTCTGCATGTCATGGATTGGTGCATGTTGTATTAACACTGTCACCTGGTCCATATTGCCATGGGGCCCATGGAGCCTGATGTGGGGCCATGCAGTAGATGTGGTCCACCCCGTTGTGGATCGTAGGCCGCTGCATTGCCACCTGGCTCATAGTTGCATGGAACAGGCCCTGTCCCATACTGGTCTGCTCTGTCATATGGGTCACTGTTTCCTCTTTGTCTTTGTTTCCATTTACGGCTCCTGATACTCCTATGTGACTGATGATTTTGTTGTTGTCGCTGTTCTCCCTGTGGCTGGTGCAGGTTCTCATAGAACATCAGCTGTGCTGCCTCCAGTTTCTTCTTTTTCATGAAGTCCTGTGAGAGTGTGTTCCTCTCAGCATGCAATGCGTGACCCCACACCTCAGTCAAAGGTCGGGTTTCCCAGCCAATACAAGAAGTCATAACACACTTGTAGATAGCAGGGAGCAAGCCATTGATCAAGGACGCTTTTAACAAGTCATTGAAAGCGGGGTTGTCTAGTGGCACACCACAGTGCTTCTGAAAACAGTTCTCCAGTCTATTCCTGTAGGTGCCACAGGTCTCATCAGGCCATTGCTTAGTGCTGTGAATTTTTGGCCAATCAGTGGGTACTGGAAATGCTGCTTTGACGCTGTCAAAAAGACCACCGTGATTCAGTAACTGTCCAGTGACAATGTGATTTTGTGCTCCATTCACATCAAAATGTTCCCTGAGATGTAGCCACTTTAATCCAAAGACTTTGCGAAATACAGATTCGAGCATTCTTGCCGATGGCTCATACATCTCAATCAAGTCTAACACAGCTGCACACCAGCGCTCCACGTTGACTTTGTGGTCTGGAAGGTCCTTCATGATGTCTTTCAGTTCATCAGGTGTCCAACTTCGCTGCACATGTACTGCTGAAGAATATGTGTATATTTCTGCGTGCTGTGCCCCAGTCCCCCGATGAGGATGAGGTTCTGGATATGGAATGAATGGGAATAGCTTCCTTGGACAAAGTGTCGCTATGACAACTGCTCCCCCCTGTCCTTGATTGTTTATGAGGGGTTCAGGTTGTTCATGGTTGTTGCTGTTGTCTGCGGGCTGTTCCTTGGGTGTAGTAACAGTCAGTTGTGTGTCTCCGCTGTGGTTTGGTTCCTTCTGCCTCATATTGTTGTAGTCATCAGGCGTAGTGTTGGCTTGTAGATCTGCTAATTTCACCACAAATCTGTCAAGTTGCTCTCGCAATAGCATCACTTCTTTCTGTTGGTTGTTGAGTTGTTGTTGCATATTTCTGTCACGTTGTTCTTGCAGGTCATTGATTTGTCGCTCCACAAGTTGTTCTCGCAATAGCGTCATTTCTTTCTGTTGCTCCTTGAGTTCTCGCAGTAACGTCACTTCTTTCTGTTGGTCCTTGAGTTCTCGCAGTAACGTCACTTCTTTCTCCTGTTGGTCATTGAGTTCTCGCTTCAACTTCTTTCTGCTTTGTTTCGCTCCCATCTTAAGATTCTTTTTGATCAAGTATCCATCTATGGTGAAGATGAAATAATGACCCTGCTCGCAGCGCCAAAACTGTAATGGCAGCTTTTGATATTACTATTAGTCAGTAAACATCATCAGGAAGAAGCAGGACTCAACCATCAGGATTCGAACTCCATTCTTTTATTGTATATGTCATCACACCAGAGAGAGACTAGTGTCTCCCTCCAGAGCTTCCCCCAGCACTCCCCACACACATGTCCCACACATATTTTATACTTTCAGCAGTGTACAGAGTTTCAGGAGTAACCTTAAATGGACTCTATTCTATAGTTAACTCACACAGTTTGAAATAGGTTTACATGAGTCAGCAGTCTCTAATGAGTTGGTCAGTGAAGAACAGGTGGTAATTAGAGTGTTAAGTATCAACTACTAGTAGGTTACATTAAATTAATCAATACCATAGTGTTTATATGCATTTTTGCCACTACAAAGGCACCAACCAGCACATCAGGAGCAATTAGGGGTTCAGTGTCTTTCTCAAGGACACTTCGACACTAACTCTGGGGGCTGGAGCTGGGGGCAGTTACCATCCAGCCACTCTACCGCTGAGCCACCGCCACCCCCTTAGATGAGAGAGAGATGAAGCAAGGACCCCCACTACATATAGAGAGATGAAGCAAGGACCCCACCCCCACTACATATTGGATAAAACTGTGTTGCAGAATAAGCCAGAATAAGCCTTTCCGTACATTACATATAGCTTCATATCATTGCTGTCGGGGCAGAAACCTCTTATTTCCATATTTTAACTTTTTGGGTGGTGCAATCACTCCTATGCTACTGTGGGGCGACTGTGGCTCAAGAGGTAGAGCAGGTTGTACAATGATCCATGGGTCGGCGGTTCGAATCCCGGCTCCTCCCGTCTACATGTCGAAGTGTCCTTGGGCAAGACACTGAACCCCAAATTGCTCCCGATGTGCTGGTTGGTACCTTGCATGGCTTCCGCAGCAATCGGTGTATGAATGTGTGTGTGAATGGGTGAATGTAATGCACAATCTATGTAAAGCGCCTTGGATAAAGGCGCTATATAAATGCACCATTTACCATTTATGCGGAGCTATATGTGTCCCTGGCTGGCTGCATGGGTCAGTCCGTCCGAGCACGAAAATAGCGTTTGGTTGGTTTCCACCACCAAGTGTCACTGTTGCGCAGGCTAACACACACACATTAACTGTATATATATATGATTTCGGGTGTGACAGTACAGTACAGTACAGTAGAGGGACCCCCTGGGGACCCCCACACGGTAACTCTGTAATTTCTCAACCGTGGGGCGGCTCACCGGAACCGGCCCAGACCCCTGGGCGTGTTCCTGGGGTTCTGGATGTTCCAGGGACCCCCCCGGGGACCCTCACATGGTAACTCTGTAATTTCTCAACCGTTTCGGACGCGGGGTGGCTCGCCGGAGGCGGGGCAGCACCCTGGGCGCGTTCCTGTGGGTCTGGAAGTTCCGGGGACACCCACCACGGAGTTGCACCACTCAGTTCACAGGAGTGTGATTTTGTGTTATCCATACAGTTTTGGACATAATGGTTTCCATCCGACAGAGACGACAGAGCACTATCATCAGCGGTGTGTAAATCCATGTGTTTTTGATTATCTTTATGTCAATACATTTTCCCCTCTACACGAATGTATTCGACATAATAAATATTTGATCTACAAGTTCACAATGCGTTGTAAGTAGGGCTGTCCCAATCCGATCACGTGATCGGAAATCGGGGCCGATCACGTCATTTCAAATGATCGGAATCGGATCAGGAGCAAAAAAAACCCAATAAAGTTACACTGGATGATTTTGGATATTGTACTATTGTGAAATGGCATATGTGTTCAAATATAAATATTGGATCGGGAAAAATCAGTATCGGCAGATACTCAAAATCAAATGATCGGAATCAGATCGGGAGAAAAGAATCGTGATCGGGACATCCCTAGTTGTGAGCTTGTAGATCTGCCATTTTCTATGAGGGTTCAAGTGGTAAAAGAAAAAATCACACCTGTGTGAAGTGAGGGGCGCTCTTATCATCATACATCATCTCATTCCGGCCAATCGCAATTTGCATCCTCACTTTTGTCTTCAATGTTTGAATTTACACAAACACTCAAAATTGGCCATTCATTGTCAATGGAATTCAATGTTTGTGTTTACACAAACCGTCAAAGTTGGACATAGGAGGGGCTAGCGCCCCTCAAAAAAGGATTTGGCGCCTGCCCTGTAGCTAGGTTTAACCGCTTCAGCCCAATGCTTCATCATACAACAAGAAACGTAGCCGTTATATACGTACATCTCTACTTAGTTGAGAGGCCCGTAGTTAGTACTCTAGTAACTCTACCTCCCCCACTCTACACCAAACATCTTTGCCAAAAATAACTGATCCCCATTCCTTCCCCAAGCTCACAACAGCTCGTTTCAACATTGATTGGTCAGCCTACGTACATATACAGCCAATACACAACAACCAATCCCCTTTGGTGAACTCAACTGTTAAGATCTATCCATTTGGTTCGTTACTGTGGAAACTATCATGTGGCTAGACAGGTTTGATTGACAATGTTTAACACTAGCGCGTCGGAGCGGTCAGGCTGACCGATTTTGAAATTTTGAAGTGGATTTTCTTTGCCCATGAAGTCCTGAGAAAGTTCCCCTTGCATGACTTTTTCTAAATGTTCGATTCAAACCATCTCTGTTTTTTTTTTCATCTGAAACGTTTTGGAAATATGATTTTAGACATAATTCTACTAAAATGTCTGCTCTTTTGCGGTCCGTGGGACCGCTCTTAGAGCCCTCACCCTTTCTCCCCCACAAGCCGTGCTGTTCACACCTTCCTCCCGGCTGGAGACGGGCATTGTTCAAGCTAATGTGTCATTTGCATTCCAACCTACATGTGGAAGTCCACATGTAGGCAAACTTACATTACAAACTTACATAAACTAAATGTTGTTTTAGATGTTATATTTCTTATATGCGGTTTGCAGAAATAACGATGTCTGACTTTATTTCTCGAAACGGAAAAAGAAATATGTTGACTATACACACCATCTTTAGCATAATTATGTTGGAATAATAAAGTTTATAGCATTGTGACTATGTCGCGCATATTCATTTCATATATCAGCGCATCAAAAATATTTTTACTTTATTTTTCGGAGGGCACGCTAAACGAACAGTGTAAAAATGACATGAATCAATGACATGAATCATTCCAACGCGATAGACCTCCTTCCCTATAATGTATCCCCTCTATATAAAAATGACAATATATAACGCTAATGTCGTATTTATTTTATTGTCTCAATACAAAGATGGACAGTGTAATTGCTGCGCAAGGGTAATTAATTATAGTGACATGTGAGCGCTATATTGAATATATAGCGCTCAGATCGTCACTATAATTATAGTTTCTGAAATGAAAAAGAAAATATGGTGTGTTGACTGACTGGCGTATTGTTTCCACCTATATCTATTGAGCATAGCTAAATAAATACATGTTGACTATACACGCCATCTTTAGCATAATTATATGGGATAATAAAGTTTATAGCATTGTGACTGAGCTGTGCATGACATTTCCTGTTGGCTGTTTTCAATGAAATGACTTGTGTATAATATGAATAAATGCTACATCCTACATTTATTTTGTACCGTAGGCTATAGTTTTTGAACGAATATTACCATGTAGGCCTGAAATGTTTGGTGTTACATCACAAGCATGCATGTGTGACATCAAATCCTTTATACACATTTTTTGCATCGTAGTTGCAAGGTGACAAGAGCAGGAATGTGCAGAATAGCCCAATCAGAAATCCATTCGATTGTTATTGTGTTGATTGTGTTTGAACTATTGAATCAATCAGTATAAATAATTCTGCACATTCCTGCTCTTGTCACCTTGCGCAAGGGTAATTAATGACATGAATCATTCCAACGCGATAGACCTCCTTCCCTATAATGTATCCCCTCTATATAAAAATGACAATATATAACGCTAATGTCGTATTTATTTTATTGTCTCAATACAAAGATGGACAGTGTAATTGCTGCGCAAGGGTAATTAATTATAGTGACATGTGAGCGCTATATTGAATATATAGCGCTCAGATCGTCACTATAATTATAGTTTCTGAAATGAAAAAGAAAATATGGTGTGTTGACTGACTGGCGTATTGTTTCCACCTATATCTATTGAGCATAGCTAAATAAATACATGTTGACTATACACGCCATCTTTAGCATAATTATATGGGATAATAAAGTTTATAGCAGTCTCTCCGAGCAAGAAACACAACGATACTTGGAACTGTGAACAGACAGAGGCGAGAGTTGCCTCCATGCGTACGTGGAAAAGAAAGGCTATTCCACACGCAACTGATGAAGAGCAATGATGCCACGCTCACCATCTACCAGAGCAAACCCAACAAAAACGTTTGCATCCTGAGCACCATGCACCGTTCCATCGGGATTGGTACAGACCCCAAAGAAAAGCCAGAGTCTGTAACTGATTACAACCACACCAAGTGGGGAGTGGACATTTTGGATCAGATGGCACGAAACTACAGCGTCAGAGTTGGCACCAGTCGCTGGCCAGTGGCTGTCTTTTACAACATGCTGGACCTGGCTGCCATCAATGCCTATGTATTGTTCAAACAGTGCTTGGACAAACCGCAGCTCACCAGGAGGGAGTTCCTACAGGACTTGGCACTACAGCTCCGTAAGGAACACATGGATGAAAAGGACTCTGCGTCAGTGCCACCACGCACACCTCGGCGCCAGCAGCGCAGCGCACTGCAGCCGCTGCCGACCACACCACAGAACCAGCCTACAACGCCAAGAGCTGCCAAGAGGGCCCAGAATGGTCCACAGACACCAGACACCCCTACCCCCAAGAAGAGAAGGCAGTGTCAGCTTGACGGATGTGGAAACAAGACGCTAATCAGCTGCCATAAATGTGACAAACGGGCGTGTGGAACATGCACTGGTACATTTACTATGACATGTGTCAAGTGTATCTAAGCGAAAGAAGAGAAAGACAACATTTTGTGTGCCATCCAGATAAATGTACAGAAACTAATGCCATAGGATGTTTTCCTGATTTTATGTCACACCTTGCATGCTTTATATTGTTATATTGTGTAACACTAAGAAACAATAAACATTCTTGAATTAACACAAAGTATTCATGTCTGACTTTATTTCTCGAAACGGAAAAAGAAATATGGTGTGTGGTATTGTTTCCACCAAGCGCATAGCTCAATAGATATAAATACATGTTGACTATACACACCATCTTTAGCATAATTATGTTATAATTTATGTTCATGGATCCAAGTAAACAGACATTGTTTTTTTTTACTACGGTACAAATTTGGTTGATTCAATACAGAAACGAGACGGTAAGATGCGCTGATATGAAATGCGCGACATAGGAACGTGGTATGGTACAGAAACTAGCTATAGCTAGCGCTATATTGAATATATAGCGCTCACATCGTCACTATAATTATAGTTTGGTAAACTGAAATGAAAAAGAAAATAACTTTTCTGCACGCGACCAGTGGAACTGATTTCCACGCACCACGGCTCTCTTTTTTCTCTCTCTCTCGTGGAGAGGGAGAAAATATCCAAGTAACTGACGGTGAGGTATGCGGAAGTGCATTTTAGATAACGCTGTAGCACTATTTGTGGCGGTGATGCGTCACATGACTTGATCCATCCTATGGTGTATATATAAACCGTGCTGCTGCTACGGATCTCTCTGCTGGCACAATAAATCAAATATATATAAATGACATCGATCATAGGCGGCGGCTAGGCCAGGCTTAGCCTTCCCAACAATTATGCTGGGTATTTTTAAAATATATATAGGCTAATATGTGGCTAGCCGGCCGCTCCCAAACTCCCAACTCCTTTGTCTGTAGCCTAAACTTTTCTGATTTGCACGCACGCACGCACAGCTGTCGCGCATATTCATTTCATATATCAGCGCATCAAAAATATGGTGAAATATGGTGTGTTGACTGACTGGCGTATTGTTTCCACCTATCTATTGAGCATAGCTAAATAAATACATGTTGAAAAATAACTTTGAGTTGTCCTGTCGAGTTGAAACGCTGCCTTGAATTAGTTGGAATGTGACATTTAGAAGACAATGGCAAGTCGTCAACCCCCCGCCACGGGGGGAGAGGTGTGAAGAGATGCAGGGAGAGAGTGGCCAATGGAATTGCACGAAAAACACCGGTCAGCCTGACCGTTAGCCGTCATAGTAGTAGTGATTTTAATTCAGACATGCTAGTGTTAACCCATTAAGACCTGAGGACACGATTCTACAAAATAATCCTTCTAAATCCTTCTAAAACAGTTTTCTGAAAAGAACGATGTTTCTATATCAGTGGTGCTCAAACGTTTTCATGTCAAGGACCCCAAAATGGTATATTTGGCTGCTGGAACCCCCATCTGTATCAGAGATAATTCCACCGTTATGGTCCATTACGTGTGTTAGTGAAACAATGGTGACATAGATAACACATTGCGGGACATGGGTGTCTTGTATCTGTCTGTGTGTGAATGAAACACCCATAGTATGTGCCTGTTGTCTGCAACTGTGTGTGTGTGTGGTGGGAGTCATTAGCCCTGTACAGGGAACAGGAAGATGGACGCTGATTGATGTGGTCAGGGTGGTACTACAGCGCCACACACATCACACACTACATAACACCCCACCCAAATGCACACACACACACACACACACACACACACACACACACACACACACACACACACACACACACACACACACACACACACACACACACACACACACACACACACACACACACACACACACACACACACACACACACACACACACACACACACACACACTTCAGGGGGGGGGGGTCATTCATCAACAATAGCCGATCTACAAATATTATCATCACAATATTTGCCTATTTCACTACAATTTGCCATTACATGCCAACGATTACTCGAAGAATAATTTTAACACCATAGATTTCACTGTGTAGTTTATGAATTGAACACATTGATAAAGTTCCCTGCTGCAGTTCACACAGTGTGTGAAGTGTGAACGCAAACTGCAGCAAATTAAAAATGCAAGAATGATGCAACTTCACCCAATCGCACAGAGTCTACCGAAGTACAGGTGTGTGAATGCCACCTAAAAGAAAACTAAATCAAAATGTGCTGTCAAAATCAACGCTATTTTGTACACTCCCTGCACTACAGGCTAGGGCTGCAACGAGAGGCGTTAACGACTTGTTGGCTCCAGCCTGTGACAGCCACTTTGCCAGCGCTCTGCTCCCACCTGCCGTTGGTTGCGTGCCTGGAATAATGTGATGCTGAACTTGACCATGGTTGGCTGGCTGGCTGGTTGGTTGGGAGGAGGAGGAGGAAGGAGGAGTAGGGGGGTAAAAAAAGGACATTCTGCTTCACTGACCGTGAGAGGATGCAGTGTGTGTGGGCTGGTGGTGGTGACAGGTTAACCCATTTTGTGCGGGAACCCCTTTTGGTGTTAGCATTATGTTATGCTTTAGCTATTGAAAAATAGCAGATCTACAAGCTCATAGCGCGCCACCGAGTGGCGCGCTACGAGCTTGTAGGTCTGCTATTTTTGAAAAATCGAAGAACGACTGAAATAGAAACATAGCTTTTTCAGAAAACTGTCAGGATGTAGAAGACATTTTTAGAATCTGATCTCAGGTCAAAACTGGTTAAATGCCCCTCAATCATGAGTCTTTTTTTTCCCCCTCCGGACACGTGATGTGGACACGACATGTCTCACTTCCACAATAAAGTCCCCTGCTGGCTGCCTTCAGCACACACAAGGGGCAAAGTATCCTAGCCTATTATCCCCCACCATCCCGAGGGCTGTTTTGTGTCAGTAAAGCATCGTTGATTTGGTCAAAATGGTCACAATCCTATATGCACTAAAAAGAGAGAGCCTAGGAGTACCGGTATGTATAGCATAGTATGGATAAGATTCATTATAAATGTGTCGATTTGTTTGTCATTTTGTTTTTGTTAGTGGAGTGTGCGTTTTTTTGGTCCTTTTTATTTCTTTTTTGTTTTCCTTTTGTTGGTCACTTTTATGTTTCGCGTTGTCGTTTGTATGTCTTTAAAAAAGGAAGTGACCAAAAATGGTCACAATCCGTATACCCATGCAGGCAGGGGCTATCATTAGTGTGAACAGAGCCATGATCTGTAAGCTGTAGCCATTTGACCGGCCGGTGTTTTCTTTTTAAATGTTCCACTCTCCTCAGAATCTAACTCACGGTGCTCACATTGAAGACAGTACGTACTCCCCCTACAGATCACTGTCCCCCGTCCCTCCTGTCACTGTCCCCCGGCTACAGATCACTGTCCCCCGCTTCTCCTCTCAGTCACTGTCCCCCGGCTACAAAATCACTGTCCCCCGCTTCTCCTCTCAGTCACTGTCCCCCTGACTACAGTCGTCTGTCCCCTGGCTACAGATCACTGTCTGTCCCCTGGCTACAGATCACAGTCTGTCCCCTGGCAACAGATCACAGTCTGTCCCCTGGCAACAGATCACCGTCCCTTGCTTCTCCTCTCACTGTCCCCTGGCTACAGATCACTGTCCCCCGTCCCTCCTGTCACTGTCCCCCGGCTACAGATCACTGTCCCCCGCCTCTCCTCTCACTGTCCCCTGGCTACAGATCACTGTCCCCCGTCCCTCCTGTCACTGTCCCCCGGCTACAGATCACCGTCCCCCGTCCCTCCTCTCACTGTCCCCCGGCTACAGATCACCGTCCCCCGCCTCTCCTCTCACTGTCCCCTGGCTACAGATCACTGTCCCCCGTTCCTCATGTCACTGCCTCCCATCCCTCCTGTCACTGTCCCTCCTGTCACTGTCACCTGGCTACAGATCACTGTCCACCGTCCCTCCTGTCACTGTCCCTCGGCTACAGATCACTGTCCCCCGTCCCTCCTCTCACTGTCCCCTGGCTACAGATCACTGTCCCCCGTCCCTCCTCTCACTGTCCCCTGGCTACAGATCACTGTCCCCCGTCCCTCCTCTCACTGTCCCCTGGCTACAGATCACTGTCCCCCGTCCCTCCTGTCACTGTCCCCCGGCTACAGATCACTGTCCCCCGTCCCTCCTGTCACTGTCCCCCGGCTACAGATCACCGTCCCCTGCCTCTCCTCTCACTGTCCCCCAGCTACAGATCACTGTCCCTCGTTCCTCATGTCACTGCCCCCCGTCCCTCCTGTCACCGTCCCCTGCCTCTCCTATCACTGTCCCCTGGCTACAGATCAATGTCCCCGGCTGTCTCTCTTCAATGTGAGCACCTGTCGTGGGGAGTTACATTCTGAGGGGAGTGGAAAAACACTTCTCCTGTCATGAAAGATCATGCCACACCCACCATGGCAGATCTCCATCCTGCCTCAATCAGCGCACATCACATGCAGGTGCGCAACACACGCAACAACTTTATATAGACCTATTTTATCTCGTAAAAAGTAGCAAATATTTCCAAATTTCCCACAACGTTATGGATACATTTGATGAATTTCATGAACAGGCAAGACAGACAAAAAGCAAGCTGTCAATTCGCTGGCTGTGCAAAATAAGATGTGTAGGCTATTAAAAAGGCTGAATTGTCTCACTAAATGTCCAATTGCTCAATGTGCCTATTTTCTGCTAGATTATAGATACCATTGTATAGATGATTTCCTTTCATATGGAGAGAGAGAGACTTAAAACAATAGCCATACACATTTTCAGTGGAGCATATAAAATGTATCATTCATGACAGTTCAATAGGTTACCACACGTACAGTGTTACATAATACACCTTCGATTTCCATTACTTAAAAAGCAAGCCAAGCACGAAAACACAGACTACATGCGACACGAGATTCATAAGCTATAGCCTCTATTATAAACCTCATATCATGTAATATATATGAGAGGCTTTATTAACCTGACTGACTGACCCGATGCTAAGGAATCGCATTCAGTGAAACGAAGCAGTGAGTGACCATGACCATGACCATGCATGTCATGATCAGTTTGCTGATGGAGAAGATATCATCATGATCACACACAGTTTGTATCAGCATCAGCTGGTGTGGACGAGCTAGCTCATGATCCACCTCCAATGCACCCAACAACAAAAAGATGATGCCATCACACAGGCTACTACAATTTAGGCATTTAGCAGACAATCAATCTTCCATCTCAACCCATGGCAATACATACAAATTGGATCATAAGCAAGCTATAAGAGTTTAACATCCGTAGTAGAATATCTGTATCTGTACAATGAGACTAGGCTACACTATAGAGTGCTATGAGTATGTACATAAAATAACTATATCTATTACTGCATAATCCTTCCCTGTTTTGCAAAATATAACCCCAGCGTTTATACAGTAGCACGCACGCACGCGCGCGCACACACACACACACACGCGCGCACACACACACACACACGTACACACACACACACACACACACACACACACACGGGTAAAAAAGAAGAAGACGTGCTTTAACTACAAAACATCCATAGTGATAGTTTTATCAATACACCCTCTCTCTCTCTCCGGCCGTGCAGGCACCGCACCAGGCAGGCAGGCTCCCCCGGCTCTCCCCGTGGCTCTCCCCGTGGAGAGAGACGGGGGAGACTGCCTGGAGTGGAGACGTCTCGGTGAAACAAACCAGCAGCCAGCCATGCAGCGGTTGTTTGTTAGTTGGATCAACCAGGAAGCAATGATAATACAATACAAATACAATACAACTTCTCCACAAACTCACACTATCTATTGAATCTATCATTCATTCACTCTACAGTCTCCACGCTTACCTTGAGTGGTGCCGCAGCTGCAAACAAGCAGCAGCATCCCCAGGACGACTTGGACAATCATCTTTGATCCAAAACAAGAAAGCGAGAAGAATTCGAACCGACGGACGGACGGACGGCGGTCCTCTGCCGTTTCCTCCGGGATCCTGTCCTCCTGGCGATTTTATTTTGTGGCTGTTTGTTGTTGTTGTTTTGCTGGCTTGAATCAATGTGGTTTTGTTTGTTGTGGTCTGTCTGGTGATTAAACGATCAGGCTGCGACGCACGCTGCGCAACTGAATTAACACTAAACACACTCTCTGTCTTCCACCGGTTATCCACCGACACACACGTGCACACCTCCTGCCTGAAGCTCCGCTCGCTGCTGACTGAGGAATGCTGGATATCTCTCTCTCTCTCTCTCTCTCTCTCTCTGTGTGCAAGGCTGCAGCGCCCCACTTTATAACCCCCTCCACCACAACACGACTTACTTATTAGTCTCTCTCTGAGCAAGCAAACAAACAAACAATCACGATCTTTAATACAATTTTAAAGCGACCAAAAGGCGTATATTAGGGTGAACACTTCTTTACGCCGTGCACACACGGTTGCATAACTTACATTTTCAATCAGTGATATATTGTATTATATCAGTGTGCGTGTGCGTGTGTGTGTGTGTGAGGGGTTGGGTTTCTGCAACTTGCAAGTCAATTAAGGTCTTGACAGATTTGGAATAATTTAAAATGAAATAGGCTAGTCAGAAGATTTGACATAATGAAGTCACATATTTATATCCTATGTTTTTTTGTATCCTAACCCACCCAGGCCAGGGCTGCCTGCCAACACACCTGGATCCCGCAGGAATCTCCTGAATTTCGACCACATATCCTGCAGGACGCCTGCATTGTCATCTCCTGGATTTCTCCTGGACTTGGTATCAAAATGTACATCTACTATGTTAAAACGTTTCTGGGGAGGACCCCCAGACCCCCGCTTGGGGTATAACCTCGTGGTTTAACGCCATGCAAGTGTCGCAGTGACTATCATGCGTCTGAGGGAGACAGCGGCAGACAGAAATGTGTCTTTGAGGCTTAATCGGGATTTTGGCCAGGACTAGACTGAGCTGTGGACATTGCTCTTGACTTTATGTTTCCATGTATGTAATTGTATTTTCTTTTCTGTTTTGTGTTATGTCAAATGTGTCTGTGTGTATATGTGTTGCATACAAGGACGTCGCAAGACAAATTTCATTGCAAACTGACAATAAAGTACTATATAATCATATCATATTATCATCAGCCTGTATAACTTTCCCTTTTTCGATGTGATAGGTCACTTTCAACACTAAGCGACTGCTTGTAGCAAAGACCTGCCGTGATTGGCCAGTAGTCAAACGGAACGGAAGTGGGATCCGGGGACCTCCAGAGGTCCTTGAGGGGTTCCAGGGGGACCGTCCGGCAGGCAGAATCAGTTTAACCACGGTAACTAACCCATACAGTAGTACTACATCAGCTATTTGAAAATAGCCGATCTACATGCTCACAATGTGTCACTTCGCTACACATTGTAAGCTTGTAGATTGGCTATTTTAAAGACAATCTTGAAAACATGTGAAACATATTTTTAATAGCTAGGCTTAATAGCTAGGCTCAGTGAGGTGCAGAGATGCACAGAACAAGGACATATTTACCTAACGTAACTTCGTAAAGTGTGCTCCATTTAGCCCAGTATAGGACAAGAATCTCAGAGCGGAAGCACTTACTCAACAGCAAGTGACTGCACTGTCATACTGATTATTAGTAAGTATAAGTAGCCTGGCCGAGCCATGAGGCCCATTGGGGCATGAGCCTATCTCCTGTTTCTGTAGCATGTCACAGAGATCCAGTAGAACAAGTAATTTTACGTTTGGTTGCACTCAGGTGTTGCGCTCTGAAAATATCAGAACAACAAGCTCACAACGCGTTGTGCTGGTTTAACTACACTTGATTGCCGGACGTTTACCGTTTACAAGTATTTCTGCATGCATGGCAGTATTGATACTTTCACTTAAAGTAAAAGATTTGAGTACTTTTTCCAGCACTTTTGAAGTCCACCCTTATTTTTTATTGAGGGGTGATAGCCCTTCCTATGTCGAGCTTTTAGTGTGTGTGCACAAACACAAACTTTGTCCTAACACAAATGCCATTGACAATGAATGGACAATTTTGAGTGTTTGTGTAAACACAAACATTGCGTAACACAAACATTTAAGACAAAGGTGAGGACGCAAATTGTGATTGACGGCCGGAATGAGATGATGTATGATTATGTACGATGATGATAAGAGCGCCCCTCACTTCAGTTCACACAGGTGTGATTCTTTTTATCACTGACATCTGGCTGACTGGCTCCTTCCGAGCGTGAGGCTACATCATCCTTTAAACTGCAAGTCATTGTGTGGCTCCTTGAGCCATTAAGCTGGTATAAAGTTCAAAACCATCCACTGTGGAGCGCATGACTGTGTCTGTCTGCTCTTTCAACAATGTGGGATACATTAAAAAAAACACGACATAGGCTACTAAAAAGGTCAGCCCCATAACGTTTTTGTGTAATATTCTTGACAGAGAGAGACTCCTCTTTTCACATTTGAGAAAATGAAGAAAGTATATCCGCTTCTTTTGGGAATTTCTATACCGTGCTCACTCACTCCTGCAGGCGGACAAATGAAGCCATTTAGACCTGACGTCAACATTTTTAAAATGTCTTCTAAACAGTTTTCTGAGAAACCTCATGTTTCTATATCAGTGGTTCTCAATATTTCATGTCAAGGACCCCAAAAAGTATATGTAATTGGCCGCCAACACCCATCCGAAAATATGTTAATAAGCCAACAGAAGACTGTCACCCGTGCATAAAGACCTGAGCCAGCATAATCACACTTGTGTGAAGTGAGGGGCACTCTTATCATCAAACATCATCGTACATCATCTCATTCTCAACCAATGGCACATCTCCCACCCAATCACGCCAGCCAATCACATGTGTGCGTCCTCAGTTTTGTCTTCATTGTTTGTGTTTACACACTTTTTGTCATCAATGTTTGTGTTTACACACTTTTGTCTTTATTGTTTGTGTTTACACAATGTTTGTGTTTACACAAACACTCAAAGCTGGGCATAGGAGTGGCTAGCGGCCCTCAAAAATAGATCTGCCTCATTGGCTGCTGCAGTTTGGAGCCATGCAAGGATAGAACCGCCCTCTGCCCCGCCCCCCTGCTATTCATTTCAATGGAAGTTGCTCAGTGGCGTTTTGAAGCACCCGGAAGAACGGTCTACTTCCACATTTTTTTCTGCATTTTCTTGGCCACCAAAATGTGGTGCCCAATGCGGCAGTGCTCAATGCCAGCTGCACAGGGTTTCCTCGTGCTAAATGCACGGGCCCGCCTGCAGTCCCAGCTCTGACCAGTAGGGCCGAGCGCTTCAATGTTGGCCAGCCCTTCTGAGAGCTTTGAGCCATGTGTATCGCATTGTAAGGAGGAAGTCAAGTGGAAGTGAAGAAGGCATGCTGCGTCGCTACTGCTCAAGTGACTAATTGCCAATCACCAATCGTCTTTTCCGGGCCTTATCAATAAGGGCCTTTCTCGGCCCCACCCCTCTCCACTTGTTTATATCGTGTTTAGTTTCCAAGATGGCCGCAGCACCAGGAGGGGGTGGGGCGGAGGTGAGCGGGTGGGGTTGACATATGCCCTTACTGGGCTGCGTTCACACATGCAAGACACCTGTCTTGGTCTGTCTTGTGTCTGTGTTTAATGGCCGCTCCAATGCATTTCCAATGGAAGCCCATACGGTTTGACCAAACATTTTGTTTGATGGGGGGAGGGGGGCAGAACACATCCATCAAAGCTGTGTTCAGACACAAGTCAGGTGTCAGACACAAGGCAAGTGTCTTGAATGCAGCTCAGTAAGGGCATGTCGACCCGCCCGCTCACCTCCGCCCCACCCCCTAATGGTGCTGTGGCCATCTTGGAAACTAAACACAATATAGTGTACAATAACAGTGGGAGAAGGGTGGGGCCGAGAAAGGCCCTTATTCAATCCAAAGGAGCTTTATTGGCATGAGAAAACAAACGTTTACACTGCCTCTGATTAGCCTACCAGATGTCCCCTTCTGTGATCCAAGTTGAAAGCTTGGCAAGCTTCCGCTATGCTTCCATGTGGCATAAGCGTGCGTCTTGCCTCCTCTCGAGATCACACGCCCCATGCAGAGCTGAAGGAGGTGTCTACCTTTCAATGTCTATGCATGTATCTAATGGCCAATGTATGCTTAAATAAGCCAGTGGTTCTCAACCTTTTAGGCTGGCCACCCCCCAAAAAAAGACTTGGCCGTGGTCCGTGGCCATCCCTCACACTGGTAAAATACACCTGCTGTGCAGTTAGGTGTGGGCAATATGGTGATAAATATCGTCGAGACGATACAATGTCTCCACGATATGCTGTTTCAGAGATTTGCAGTTCTATACTTTAATTTATACTAATGTAGAATGACAAAAGCAATATGTATTTTGGTCTAAATGGTATGTTACTCCTTTTAAGGTTGGCTGTACGTATTCTTGAGGAACATGAAAAAATAACCATAAAAACCAACAAGGAACAAAGGAATCTGGATAATATTGTGGATTGTGATACTGCTTGATATTATATGTTGTCCACCCCTATGTGCAGCTCCACAGTATATAAGTGCACAGTATCTAACACAGACTTATAACGGTGGTTCTCAAACCTTTTAATTCCATGGACCCTCGATCGTAACTCTGAGAGGGCATATAGATTCAAAGATAGAACCAACACAACCAGTTGCCCTAGCAACCCGGCATCCCTTGATCCATTAAACAACAGGTTTTCATTTTTATAATTAATTGGTACAAATAAGTAGCCGAGAAGAAAATGTCAGTTCCATTAACATTAAGACGCAGTAGCAGAAGCAGATGTTATGCAGGGTGCTGTAGAGGTGAAGTCAAGAGCAGACTGAGACAATTAAACTGGGTTCAGGTTCAAAACAGAGGAAGGAAGGAGGCTCGGGTTGGTAGCTGGCAGTGGTGGATTGTTTTATTTTATTTTATTTTGTATTTACTTGAGGAGCCACTTCACCCGTTCACAAGACACCTGACTTGTGTCTGAACACAGCTTTGATGGATGTGTTCTGCCCCCCCTCCCCCCATCAAACAAAATGTTTGGTCAAACCATATGGGCTTCCATTGGAAATGCATTGGAGCGGCCATTAAACAGACACAAGACAAACGCAGGACAGGTGTCTTGAATGTGTGAACGCAGCCCAGTAAGGGCATATGTCGACCCCACCCGCTCACCTCCGCCCCACCCCCTCCTGGTGCTGCGGCCATCTTGGAAACTAAACACAATATAAACAATGGGAGAGGGGTGGGGCCGAGAAAGGCCCTTAGGCCACCGACCCCCCCCATCTGAAAATATGTTGTTCCAGGGACACCCCCCCCCCCCCCCCCCCCCAGAAGCAAAGATTTGAGTTAAAAATGTTCGCTCTGAAAGAATATATATTCAAAGATTTGCGCCACATCGTCACAATTTTTCAAAAATAGCAGATCTACAAGCTCGTAGCGCGGCACTCGCTGCTGCGCTATGAGCATGTAGATCTGCTATTTTTCAATAGCTAAAGCATAACATAATGCTTAAAACACCAAAAGGGGTTCCCTTCCAGAATGGGTTAAGACACAAGAAACACTTTCCTGGGATCTTTGTGTGTGTAATATGTGTTTTTAGATATTTTAGTCATGACGCCATAATCATGACCAAAATGTGTCGTGAAAGTGTGGTCTCACTTCCTTCCTGGACTACAAGTCACATCTCCATGCAACCCCCCCCCCCCCCCTCTCCACAAGGAGGGGCATTGCACCAAAGCAGTATGGTCATTTAGTAATTCAACAATCCAGTCAAACCCCAGTCAAACACACTTCATTATTGGCCATAGAGTGCACAATTTAAATTGTGCTATACTGTTCTACTATACAAATAGGCTACTATTAACATTAAGTGACTGCAGTTTCTTCCATGCAGCGGTGAAATGTCCCTTCAAGTAAATAAATATAAATGTTGAAATACGACAAGGTAGAAATAATGCTTAAAGTACCAAAAATAAAAGTACTCATTTCCCAATTTATTTTGTATTTTTACTCTTTCCAAAACAGCAGATCTTCAAGCTCACAACACACATCCCATCACAAACCTTAAAAATAAGCCAAACGAAATAAAAATGAAAGCTAAGGACAAATAACAAAACTAATAATATAACCTTGGTCCAGGAGGAGACTAGTGTACTGTGCTTTCACTTCCACACAGACATAATTTGATTGAGTGATGATAGCTCAGCCCACTCCTGAGTCAGCAGTGTGGACAGCGCGCACACACACACACAGTCACACACACACACACACACACACACACACACACACACACACACACACACACACACACACACACACACACACACACACACACACACACACACACACACACACACACACACACACACACACACACACACACGCACAGACACGTGTGCTAACAACACATGCACACACGGACTGACATCCACTGACTGCATTCACCTTTCTCACACTCACACGGACACATGTTAATCACATCGAAGAGTGAGCACATAGACAAAGTAATAAAGTTCATAGACAAAGTAATAAAGTACGGTAAATACAAATACTGTACATCTGTCTTTCACATTGACGTGTTGTAGCCTATAGCGTGTGATGTTACAGGTCTTGGAGTAGCACTGTAAGAACACTCTAAGAAGTTTGGAGAACACCTGATGACCTCGCTTCCAAGCCAAGGCTTTATCCATTAGAAATGGATTATAGTCGCATATTTGGTGCATTTACAATTTAGGCATTTAGCAGACGCTCTTAATCCAGAGCGATTTACATTAAGCAAGAACAAAAAAGCATGGGAATACATCACATAAAAAAGCATTTATCATGAAACATGCGTACCGTAAACTAAGAACGTAACAGTGGAATATCTATATAATGAAACTATACATATAAACTATACATATATACTCTACTATGCTATACATATGTACTATGATGTGCTATGATGACTACATACAATGCAATTATAGTGCTGTCTACATAACATGCTATAAGTCTGTATCAAATGATATCTAAGTCTACAGAAATCTAAGGGGGTAGGGTAAGTGCTATGGGCCATGATG
This sequence comes from Electrona antarctica, assembly GCF_951216825.1. Taxonomy (NCBI): domain Eukaryota; kingdom Metazoa; phylum Chordata; class Actinopteri; order Myctophiformes; family Myctophidae; genus Electrona; species Electrona antarctica. The sequence continues at coordinate 15,826,640 of NC_136802.1, forward strand.
GAGTCTGAAAAGGTGGGTTTTCAGAGTAGACTACGGCGGAAGATTGGGAGTGATTTACAAACCAAATAAAGGTATTGTCTACCTGCCTCTCTCTCTCTCTCTCTCTCTCTCTCTCTCTCTCTCTCTCTCTCTCTCTCTCTCTCTCTCTCTCTCTCTCTCTCTCTCTCTCTCTCTCTCTCTCTCTCTCTCTCTCTCTCTCTCTCTCTCTCTCTCTCTCTCTCTCTCTCTCTCTCTCTCTCTCTCTCTCTCTCTCTCTCTCTCTCTCTCTCTCTCTCTGTGGCTAAGGGATAAGGATGGAGAGTTTCAAGTACTGGCCGTGTCCTGGTCAACTCCAATTATTTTGAGGGCCTTTCCTCTGGATATTGTCAAGTATAGACCAAGATGTGTAGGTGGAGCACTCTGAATAGGTGGAACACTCCGCCTCACTCAGCTGAGTGGACTCCGTGACACTGCAGACCTGTAGCTTGTCGACAGTTGCGATGCTCGCCTCTCCCTGGTGAGTTCACTGCTGGCCACTCTCTCTCCTCAGTGCCGCCAGCTTTCTGACCGGTTTGTTTCCAACCGAGACAGCTTGTTGTGCTCTGACACCCAGGATGTCAAGCTCATTTGTGCTTTCAGTTAGAGATGTCCGATATTGACTTTTTTGAGGATATCCAATATCCCGAATATTGTCCAACTCCTAATTTCCGATACCGATATCAACCGATACCGATACATACGGTCGTGGAATTCGTGGAATATTGGCCGATGATATCGGGAGGCTGATAATATCGGACATTCCTACTTTCAGTACTTTAGTGTGATTTAATGCGAATACTTTTGTACTTTTACTCACGTAAATTTTTAATACTGGACTTTTACTTGTAACGGAGTGTTTCTACATTGTGGCATTGCTACTTTTACTTGAGAACAAAATGTTGAGTACAGTATAGCTTCTTCCACTACTTTCTTTTCTTTATTCAATCTTACACCGAGTTTGTTTTTTGGTGTGGTGGTGGCAGTCCAACCAGGTATCTTCACCCAGACTGTAAAAATCCAACTGAAGCGACCTTCGCATCCCCCCCCGACTCCACGCACGCGTCCTGACAGCCAATCAGCCTTGATGTTGTCCGGAACCCCTTGGACATGTTTTTGCCGTTTGGTTGATCATCCAGTTCCAACTGAACTGACCGCCGGAAATCAGCAACGGTGGGAAAAAACAATATACAAACCCTTTGCAAAGACATAGGAACTAGGTTTCCTGCTCATAAATGATATAGTAGCAGGAATTATATTATTGAACCGAGCCGTCTTGGATGATGCAACGCATTGTGAGCTTGTAGATCCGCTATTTTCAAATGGCCGAAATGTATATAGGGCTTAAGTGGCTAAGGTATGTTTTGTAATAATAATCAAAAGTAACTAGGGGGCACGGTGGCTCTGTAGTGCTGTCGCCTCACAAAGCTAGAAGGTCCTGGGTTCGATTCCCGCTGGGATGCTGTGGGCACTGGGGGCATGTTCTCTCCTCCGCGTTGCCAGTGCCCATACCCGAGGCGGGGTTGGCGAAAGGGCCTTTCTGTATGGAAACTCCCCCCTGTGTGGAGTTTGCATGTTCTCCCCATGTCCCCTAGGGTAGGTACCCTCACAAAAAACATGCAGTAATCCTGGTCTCTAAACTGGCCAGCCGGGGCGCCTGATGGAGGGGAAAGGAACTGGTCGGAATAACGTGTTCCTTCCACGCGCTACGTCCAACCAGGGAAACTCCCCCGTCAGGTGAAAAGAAGCAGCTTGGACTCCTCATGCATAGAAGGAAGCATGAGGTCAGTCCGCTGCCCCCCCAGGTTGGCAGAGGAAGTGTAGCGCCCAGGATTACATTAGATAATTGACACTGGGTGATAAAATGGGTTGCAAGTAACTAGTAACTAGTTTACAAATAAAAGTAAAAGTACAATATTATTTGTATCTGAGATGTAGTGGAGTAGAAGTAAAAGTATTGGAAATTGGAAATCCTCAAGTAAAATACAAATATATCAAAACTAGGGATGTCCCGATCACGTTTTTTGCTCCCAATCCGATTCCATCATTTGATTTTGAGTATCGACCGACACTGATGATAGAACACTTCATATGCATGCCATATCACAATAGTACAATATCCCAAATCGCAGACAATATGGATATAATATTGATACTAGGGTTGTCCCGATCACGTTTATTTGCTACCGATCCGATTCTGACGTGATCGGGACAACCCTACTCAAAACTCTAAGTACATTACTTTCCACCACTGACCACTGAAGTAGCCTGCAGCGCTTGAGTTGAGTAAATGTCCTAGTTACTTTCCACCACTGCAAAACTATCAAAACAAAACTTTTGGAAACTTTTGCAAGGCTATCTCCATCAGACACTGGCACAGGAGTTGTCCAGTTCCCAAGTGAGTTGAATAATCTCCCTTGACATGCTGTCAGAAACTCTCTCTGTCTCTCTCATTAAATCAGACCCCCATCTCAGTTTTTTTTCCCATCCCACCCCATATGCTTCAAATGGTCTCCCTGGACTCACACTGTTCCGAGGGTCCATAGAGCCGCCAGATCAGCATCTTAATCCGGTTAATCCTGGCTCACATCAGGCCAGGGTGATTCTCATCATAATTGGCAGTGACCACTGCACTGCTTATAGAGGCCAGGCAGGCGGAGCTGAAGAAGAATTAGAAGAAGTTGCATGCAAACATTATATCAAAAATAACTTTTCTTAAATTGAACAAGTTAAAAGGTTAAAAGCTTAAAAACACAATAAAACTCACTGAATTGCCTTTGGTGCTATATGCTTCAAATAGTACTTACTTCACGTCACAGTGAATAACAAGATGAGCTTTTTTTTTGTTATGTATTTCTTGTGAACAGATCAGACTTATGGTTGTTGTCCCAGAGTGCTGCATGTGAGGAGCACCAAAGGTCACTGTTGGTTTGGCTTCAAACAGGCAGACACAGAGACAGTGAAGGTCCATCCGATGCAATCTCCCTGTTATATTGTAGTGGAGTACAATATTTGTCTCTGAGGTGTAATGGGGTAGAAGTGAAGGTAGAAGGTACACACAACTGGAAAAAGCAAAACTATCTAAAATTGTACTTTAGTACAGTACTTACGTACGGTAGTACATAGTAACTTCACACCACTGGTTACTACTATTAAATCAAAGTCATTCATGAATCATGATGCATGGTGGATTCTGCCTGGGCCATCAGAGAGAGAGAGAGAGAGAGAGAGAGAGAGAGAGAGAGAGAGAGAGAGAGAGGGGGTGTATTGAAGAAAGATTAAACACCATCAAAGCAATGAAAGGGGATTTGAAACTTTGCGATATCAAGCGGAATGCATGTTTATTTCCAGCACAGTGAACTAGATAAGTAGGCCTGCTACTGAATCCCAGACAAATCATAGAATCAACAAGTAGCATGATTCAATATATCGTTGGTTCTTTTCTCCATATTCTAACTTTTCGTTTTTTCCTAAATTAGTGCCCCTACTTGATCATAGGCCTACTGCAGCGTCACACGAATAGCATCAAAAGTAGCAGATCTGCGAGCTCGAAACGTGGCGCAAAGCGGTGCTTTTCGAGCTCGCCGATCAGGGGCGGGGAGACAGCGGAGACAGCGCTTCTTTCACCTGACAAATATCACTATGTGATCATTTCTTGTTTTTTTCTGAATTTGAATCCTGGAAAAAAGATCACACTTGTGTAAAGTGAGGGGTGTATATTGTCTGTTGCTTCATTTTGTTCTTGTCTCTAGGCTGCACACATCGGACTGTGGCTATCCAATGTCCGACACCCTATCCTATCCTAACCGTAAACCTCACAGGAAGCCACATTAGTTTTAACCTGCCACGGGTTATAGCCACACATAATGCCACACATGTCGGGAGCCACGGGATAGTTTTAACCGGCCACGCATGTCGGGAGCGACAGTGTTGTCGGACTAATGCCTGTTGGACTGTTAGGAGTTAGTATATCTAACCAACGTATGCATCCCCCCCCCCCCCCCCCCCACACACACACACACACATATTCTCACTTGACTGCCACGAAGGACGTTTCTTCTGTATAAATACTCTGCATAAACACAAATACTGGATTGTGTTAATAGAAACTCAGAATAATACATTGAAGTCAGATACTTGTCTGACCTTCAGTCTATTCCCAGTGCGCGCACTGTAGCTTTTGCTGCTGTTAAAAGACTCACTACCTTGTCTTGGGTTCACTCCTTCTCTCATCTATACATCTGTATAGACCTCAGATAGCAGAAAATTCATTACAATGACTTAGGTCGTCTTGTTTAGACGATATATAATAACCCACTGCAAAGCTAATCTGTGAAATTCACAATCGTGTTGGATGAAGACCAGGTCAAAGCCATTAGTGAAGGAAAGCCTCCAGTGCTTTCATGTAGCCTGCAGGTAAACTGCTCTTGTTGGCTGAACAAATGTTCATATTTGCCTCGTTATTTTTCACAGAATACAACACGGCAGGAGTTCTCATGTTTGTACTGGTACAGTGGATTTCCACTGTACCTAGATCTGACAAAAAAAATAAAAGGAAAAATGTACCCGGTTCATTTATTTACTTTGAGGATTACGGGGAAAAAAACATACATGCGTAAATATGGAATATGGACATATTTTGCATTCTTGACATTGCAAAATATTTTAAATAGCCTAGCTACTAGACTAGGGCTGTAACGAAAATAATATGAAATTTAGAACCAATTGACTTATGTAGGTTAATCAAAAAGGAGGGGAGGAAGAGAGACTTGCTAGGACAGATTCAACGGCAACAACAGGGACAGTGACACAGACGCAGAGAAGGCTCAAACAAACCACCTTGACTCAAACTTTGAGATGAATGAAAAATGTGCTAAAAATTTGTGGCAACAGGCATTCTGATTGGCCAGTATGATATGATGCGTGATGATGTAAGATGATAAGAGCGCCCCTCACTTCACACGGGTGTGATTTTTTATTATCAATTAAGCAGGTGTCCAGGGTTCAAATGGGACCTTATACAATTGGCTCTGTAACTATGAGAGCTCAGAGTTATCATTGAAAAAAGAAAAAGTTTGATAACCACTGTTTGAAAAGTTTTGTGGAAACCTTGACCTCTGACATGGCTCTGTGACATGCAGACAGCTGCCATGGGGTGTTATAGCAGTGACACCATGATGGAGACAGAGACTTTGTCCCATGGTCTAAAACCCGTCCCCCTGAGTGGGGGAATTGTCTCGCGCTCCCCTTGGCCCCCTCACGACTGCGTATCCCCGCCCGCCTGCAGAGACTAATCTGACAGCACACTAATAGATGTTGTAATTAACATGGTGTCCAGCTATGAACTTTGACATTATCCCGCTGACAAGGTTAATACGACTATAAGGGGGAGGGATGTGTGGGTGGGTGGGGGTTGTACAAGACACATGTAGCCTACCACTTTGCAGATTGCTAAAGAAAAAAAAAGAGGGGAAAAAAAGTATTTAGTGACCAAAGGCCAGTACACGGCGGATGACGCACAAATGTGTGCGTGAGTCCCTCTTAAAGGGTATACTTTCTATGGCCCAAACAGTGGGTCGGGACCCATTTTGTGGGTCACAGAACAATTTTTGCTCGTCACAACGGCAATGTATATTTTTTCGGTGGGTAAATCGTGTTGAGCCAGTCAAAATCCCATTTTCTTTTGCTATACGAAAAAATAAAATATAAAAAGGATTTCAAAAGATTTTCCCCTCCTCAATTTAAAATAAAAAAATATTACATTATCATACATTTAAAAATCACACCCGTGTGAAGTGAGGGGCGCTATTAGCGCTAATATATTAAAGTCATGTTGATTAAGTGATGTAAAACAAACGGTGCCAACACAAACATTAAACGACATTAACAATAAAGAGACAATATGACGTAAACGACACATTATGACATGAATTTTCCCTTCATTTTCAATGCGTTTACTAAACAAACTTTGAACTAAAGACAAACATTAAACCTGTGTATAGAAAAAACAAACAAAAACAAACACAAGAAATCCCAAGAATAAAAAATATAATAAGTAGTGAAAATATAGAGCGTCGCAGTCCCGCCCCCTACCAGGGCCCAGGAAATGATTCTCCATTCATTTTCCTCATAGACATTTCAGAAAGTATTTATTTAAAGACGTTTACGCCACGGACAAAGCCAACTCTTGTCGTGACAAATCATGACAGCAAACACAATTTTTCGGGCCAATCAAAGAATTAGAAAGTAGAAAAAAACGGCAGGTTACAACACTTTTGTTGTTTTTCTTCTATGTAATTATTTGTTTGGTCCAAAATATTGTGTGTGTTGTCATGATTTGTCACGACTCGAGTTGGCTTCGTACGACGCTTAAAAGGTATTTAAATAAATACTTTTTGAAATGTCTATGGGAAAAATGCATTGTGATTCATTTCCTGTGCCTGGCGTCGTCATGAAAGGGGGCGGGACTGCGACGCTCTATAGCCGATCCAGCTCACAACGCGTCGCTTGTAGATAGGCAATTTGTTTTGCCAAAAGTGCCCTTTTAGGGCAGTGGTTTTCAACCAGTGGTCCAGGGACCACCAGTGGTTCTTGAGGGGGTTCCAGGCGGTCCCCAGCTAAATGATGGAGAGTTGGTAGGCAAATGGACCTTGATCTTTAACTCTCGAGTGTAAAAAGAAAAAAATATATTTTGATCACCACATCAATAGGCTCATTGATAGCTCAAATGCCGCATAAATCATGCATGGTCCTTGATATGAAAAGGGTTGAAAACTTTATGGCATTGACAATGACAACCCATACATCCAAACAGAAAAGTCAAATCTGATTGCATTAAACGACGTTAAAATTTGACACTCACTTTGACACTCGATTTGCCACTCACTTTATGCGTGCGCATACCCTCTATATCAGAGGTTCCCAACCACCGGTACATGGACCAGTGCAGGTCCGCGGGACATGTCCCATCGATACACGAGAAGGGAATCCCACGTTTTGCCGACCGTCACCAGGATTTGAAGAACTCGTCAGCGACGTGTCACAGTGGCCAGTGCACGCAACTTCGCCCGAGGTCGCTTCTCGCCCTCAGGCGTCTTACTGGTAAACTGCTTCGAGTCTGTGTTACTTCCGTGTTGCGTAGCATAACAGTGATGTCACTGTGGAATCCTTGGTATCTTTACCGTTCACATGTGTTTATAGAGCATGCAGCAGCAGCGTAATAACAACAAGCTGTAGCCTATTTTGTCACGCTCACGCTAATGAAACAAAACACTATAGGATTATTATTTCATTTCAAAACATTCAAGTATCAGAAGATAATGTAACCCAGGTAAAGTTTAGCCTGGCTCCAGCCCTGAATCGCTAGCCACGTGGGAAAAAAAATAAAGAAAAGTTTTGAAACTAAATGAAATTCAGGCTGAGGTGTCAGGCTCGGTAAAGTAATGTCACTCTGCATGTTTAACTAAAGTTTTCCACATTTTGAGGCGTGACCAACTGACGGGAAATGCACGATAGTCATGCGCCTTGAGGTTCCCATGTGTACTCTCTACTGCCACCATCTGGCGGAGTCAGGTTACGCCCAGATGACAGTAAAATGGCATTAACAAACGATCTTATAAAAACTGGTCAAACATTGGCCAAATTGTAGTGAAATAGGCAAATATTGTGATGAAAATATTTGTAGATGGGCTATTTTTGACCCCCCCCGAATAGCGAATAGGGATGCTGGGGTTCAAGACAAGTGCACCCATGCCTCCTCTACCGTGCGTGCGTGCGTGCGTGCGTGCGTGCGTGCGTGCGTGCGTGCGTGCGTGCGTGCGTGCGTGCGTGCGTGCGTGCACACCCGCGTGATTTATCTCACAACACTTGTTATGCAAAATTAAGCTTCCGTGAGCACCGGCCTTTACGACCGGCGCTTAAGAAAAGCCGGTCGTCGCGGCGGGGACGACAATGTGTGGCTGCGCGCCGCTCGCCATTATTTATGGCATTCTGGGATTAAAATGTATTTATACTGACGTGAATGTGAGACATACTGTACCATGACAATACTACGGCATGGGGGCTATTATGAAGCAGCCTGCCCGGCCCGCTCTGTGACCAACCATGAATATTAAAAGCAACATTATAAGGACGTAGGAGGAGAGGCATCAATTATGAGGATTATTGGCATGCTGAGTACATGTACTGTACTGTACTGTACTGTACAACAAAGGTAAACATGCAGCACGAGTGCACGACACACTGCCCGTCAGTGGTGCATGGAAAGTAACTAAGTACATTTAAGTACTGTACTTAAGTTGCAGTTTTGAGGTATTTGGACTTTACTTTACATTACTCCACTACATTTATTTGAAAACCTTAGTTACTCAGTCATTACTTTGTATATAGATTTTTATTATTATCAAAAAGCATGCATTAGGCTATACGTACATTCTTCAGCCCTGTACATTTCGGCCACTTGAAAATAGCAGCCAAACAGTATGCCTTTGAAGTTCAAAGGGATCAATCAAGCAAATTTTCCAGTCAATAATTATATCAAATTGAACTTTTGTTTTATTGAAAAAGTTACACTGTGTAGCTGTTTAAGTAAAACATTTGAGTAGGCCTACTTTTTCCGTCCTCCTCCCAGAGGCCCCCTGCAGTGATCCCAGACATCTCAGAGGCCCCCTGCAGTGATCCCAGACATCTCAGAGGCCCCCTGCAGTGATCCCAGACCTCCCAGAGGCCCCCTGCAGTGATCCCAGACCTCTCAGAGGCCCCCTGCAGTGATCCCAGACCTCCCAGAGGCCCCCTGCAGTGATCCCAGACCTCTCAGAGGCCCCCTGCAGTGATCCCAGACCTCCCAGAGGCCCCCTGCAGTGATCCCAGACCTCTCAGAGGCCCCCTGCAGTGATCCCAGACCTCTCAGAGGCCCCCTGCAGTGATCCCAGACCTCTCAGAGGCCCCCTGCAGTGATCCCAGACCTCCCAGAGGCCCCCTGCAGTGATCCCAGACCTCTCAGAGGCCCCCTGCAGTGATCCCAGACCTCTCAGAGGCCCCCTGCAGTGATCCCAGACCTCTCAGAGGCCCCTTTCCCACCGATTGGGAACCGGTTAATTTAATCCTATAAACAATGTATGGTTTTGCCGACTCAATTCATAATTAACGGTCCAATTTTGGAGGTCTGGCTCATGGACTAACTAAGAACCAAAAAGAACTGAACCGGTTCCCAACCGGTCCCATAGCAAGCCAAATGACGCCATGATGACGTTAGGACGACGTCCTCCGGTGACGTTCAGGACTAGGCCAGATCCCAGCCCATATGGGGATGATCTTTATGTCATTTCCAGGACGTCTTCACTGGTTGAAATAATATAGCTTATTCTGGGCCAGATCTGACTAGTTATGATATGACTTAAGTTGATCTGGCCTCGATCGGACTCTCTCTGATTCATCCAGGGACGTCCGACTTAGTGGGCCAGATCTGACTAGTCTTGGTTTGACTTGATCTGTCCCCAATGGAGACGTCACTAATTCGTCCAGGTCCTGACCGTGCTTGCTGGGGTGGAAAAGGGGCCTCTGTGCACCCGATTCGACTGTTATCAATAGACAAGACCGCAGTGATCACTTAGGATCAGTATGATTGTTTTCGACGAGTATGGGCATGCTCTGCCGACCCCGACAGGATTAAGGTTGGCGAACATGCGTTAATATTAGGACTGCGCTGCGACATGCTTGCGGTTAAGTTTAGGGGAGGGTATGAGGAGGCTTGTCGTCTTTAGTAGGCAGTAGACCAAAATGACAGGATTAAGGTTGGCGAACATGCGTTAATATTAGGACCGCGCTGCGACATGCTTGTGGTTAAGTTTAGGGGAGGGTATGAGGAGGCTTGTCATTTTCAGTAGGCTCCCAGCATGTCCAGTAGACCTGAGTAGACCGATAAGATCGGTTAACGTGTCATCAACGCCAATCGCAGCCAGTAGGCTCCAGACGAGCCGATCGGCTAGATAAGATCGGCGTAATAAGTAACCTACTGGGAATTATCGGTTGATTTTCGGTCGAAACGGCTGCTCTGTGTAACATTTTGACCAGAGTGATGAGTGAAGGTTCCTCCGACGTGGCCTGATGTGTGATTGATGGCTGCTGTACATGTTGGCAGTGCAGCAGAGCGCTGTGGATGAACACTGAGCGCCCCGTTGAGCACACAGGGGCTTACGCAGTGGTGGAAGAAAAGTACTCAATGCTGTCTGCAATATAGAAATACTCTGTAGTGTACAAGTAAAAGTACAAAAGTATTGTTGACATCAAAATGCACTTGAAGTATACCAAAAGTATAAAAGTGCAGAATGTCCCATTTCAAGTTTTCAAATGTATAATAATCTTCTCGGTCGGGCGGTCGGCATTTTTCAAATGGTCGAACTATAGCCTTTCAGAGTATTTCTACATTACAGTATACTATTCATACAGATTGTGAGTACTTTTTCCGCCACATGCTTACAGGTCCATTTGGAAAGTATCAATACTGCAATAGGCTGGAATTCAAAATGTACTTGAGTAAAAGTACAAAAGTATTGGCATAAAAGTGTACATAAAGTACCAAAAGTAGAAGTACTCCGTGTGCAGAATGTCTCATTTCAATCTTAAAAAAATAGCAGATCTACAAGCTCACATGCATCGTGGCACATTGTGAGCTTGTAGATCGGCTATTTTCAAATGGCCCAAAATGTATAGACTAAAGTGGTTAATGTATGTTTTCTAATAATAATCCAAATCTACAAAGTGACTAGTAACTAACGTTGTCAAATACGTGTAGTAGTGGAGTAAAAGTACAATAATTTGGATCCGAGATGTACAGTAATGGAGTAGAAGTAAAAGTATTGGAAATTGTAAGTACAACATTGTACTTAAGTAAGGGACCAGTCGAAATTTAGAAAAGGGGGCCCTGGAGGAAAATAGGGGAGGGCCATGTCTTCTTAATTTTAGTCAGAGGGAGGGTGAGCTAATTTTATTTCGAGTCCAAGGGAGGGTGATCCAATTTTGATAATAAAATAGTCCGGGTTTTATATATATATAATACTACAGCTTTTCTGAATTAAAGTACAACTTTGGTCAACGATACCCCTCTGTTGCTTTCACTTGGTTCTTCCCAACAGGACCGGTTTTCATTGTTCCCCGTGTCAATCATTGTGCTTGGCCTATCCAAGTGTGTAAGTACACACTACAACCCCCACTTTTCAATAGCTTCCATAGCTTGCTGTGTTAGGCGTTGGACTATGAGACCATTGTCCGTGTTGGCCGTGAGTTCAAGCCTCACAGCGGACAGTTTTTTTCGCGATTTTTGCGGTCACTTTATTTTCTCACATATTAAAAACGCTAGCAGATTAAAGTTAGGAATAAATAATACTCAGGTAAATGTGATATTAATTAATAGGGGAGGGTGATTCCTTTCTGTTTAATCACCTGGGGAGGGGACTGGATTTTTATTTTCATTCACAGGGAGGGTGATGGTATTTTATATCAGGACACATACATTTCCTCCAGGGGTACCCCTATTTAAATTTCGACCGGTCCCTAAATGTATGCTACTTAGTTACTCTCCACGACTGCTAATGGGAGACTTCATTCAACAGTTCCTCCATCCAATCAGACATGAATTTCATCATCATGTTATGCCATGTTTACACGTGCAAACATGATCTCTCCAGGGTATTACCTCATCATCTGCAACCAGTGCTGTTTATCAACTATTTACTTTGCTGCAGGCATTCACCAATCCCTGGACTTTATAATAAGCAAATACATTCAAAAGGGTATCATGTAGTTAAAGCTATCCTTTTGAAGTTATCCTTTGAAGCTATATCTTCTTCTTCTTCTTCTTCTTCTTCTCCGGTTTATTCCTTTTTTCCCTTTTTTTCACGTCCTTGATCAGGACCAGCACAGAGCAGTGGTTCTCAACCGGTAGTCCGGGGACCACCAGTGGTCCTTTAGGGGGTTCCAGGTGGTCCCCAGGCCCCAGCTAAATGATGGACAGTTGGTAACCAAAGAACCCTTATAGATCTTTAACTCTTGAGAGCACACTCAGAGGCAAATATTGTAGTCCTACTTTTTACTCCATTACAATTATTTGAAAACTTGAGTTACTATAGTTACTATACTTTTATTATTACAAAATGACTTCAGACATATACGAAAATAGCAGATCTACGCGCCGCGCGTAGATCAGCTATTTTCGGGGCGCAACCCTGCAGCACTCTTTAGCTAGTGGACATGCGGTGTATACGACATGGATTTCTAAACAAATATGTTCAACGCAAAACACTGTGTTCACGTTCAGGAGACTTGCTTCAGGAGAAGCAATTCTCCTGAATGCTGCCTACCGGCATGGCATGGAATGATGGAAAGGAGTGGCATTTGCATTTCTTTCACCATAGTAAATGCTGCATTCGTGGTCTGGAAAGGGCAGTTGTTTTACAGACGGGTAAAAGGACAGGGGCTGAAGCCCCTTTTGATGTGTGCACATCCCTGTCGTTGTGAGCTTGTAGCTATTTTCAAAGGATGTTTATACATTCTGTAAAATGAATACTTTTACTTTTGGTACTCCTGCCTAATCTAGTTGAATACCCTTGGCTGTCAGAGGTGTCACCAAAAAGATGACAAGAAATGTCTGTTACACAGCATGACATCACATGACCAAAGTCGGTCCCGGGAGCCAATCGTGGCACAGGGGCAATTTTTACACAAATTTGTACATGGCTTCCTTCCTAAAAAATCAATTATTTATGGCTCACCATGCAGTCAAGTCTAGACGTGAAATTCTGTGTGCTTTGAAATGAACCCTGACAGTATGCCGTTTCTCACTAGAATTTTAACGGCTTGTCTCATTCCCAAGATGTGAAGAAATGCTATATTTTCATTTTATCCAATTTTTAGAGAGACTTTTCACTAAAATCAGGAGTGCGTTGTATTTTGTAACGTAGGCGACATTGTTATTGTAAAGAGATGCAGCCAGTCAGCTTGGCAAAAATGTAAAAAATAATGAGAAGCAGAGTGGGTTTGAGGAAGTGACAATGAGGTGCTTTCATGGAATGACACATTGTGACATGTTTGTGCCTGCATGATGTGTGTGTGTGCGTGCGTGCGTGCGTGCGTGCGTGCTCAGAATCTTTACTCAAGTAAAATACCAGTAGAAATTCTCTGTAACATAAGTCATGTAACATTTCACTTACTTTACTCTTTACTGTAAAGATGCAAAAGTATTGGTACATCCAAATATACTTACAGTACCAAACCAATGTAGCCTACTCAAATATTTCACAAATGATTTGTCAAATCTTTTTTTCTCTCAAAATAGCAGATCTACAGGCTCAATGCATTGCAATGCTACACGCTTGTACATTGAAGAGAGCTTATGTGGACAATGTATGTTTGGTATTCATGACTTAACAAGTAATTACTTGCACAAGCAGAGCATGCAAGTAATGTTATCAGTCAGGTGCTACGATGCGTACTGTATGTCCCTTAGCAGCATATGATATGACGTCATATGCTGGCACGGTGCAGACCGTGCAGGTATGTTTTCCGTCATGCTACGAAGCGTATGTCCCATGACGTGATGAAGATATGTACCAATGTCCCTTAGCAGCATATGATATGACGTCATATGCTGGCACGGGACATACGGAAGCAGACCGTGCAGGTATGTTTTCCGTCATGCTACGAAGCGTATGTCCCATGACATATGAGCATATGACGTGATGAATATATGTACCAATGCCAGGGTATAATTGGTTATCGATGGTGACGTAACGATGACATGTTTCAGTGTCGGTTGGACTAAAGGTAATGCCCCTATGTATACATGTATGTAATCTGACACCACTGCCATAACAGGCATAAGTAATCATTACCATACTTCAAAATACTACTTTTTTTCCTCCAAAAGCAAGGTACATAGCAAATAGCTAAACCTAATAATTAAATATTGCAAACGTTCTTTCACAGAGAGGCTGAGATTTGAAAGTTTGTAGCGGTCTACAGTACTTGCACGCTCTGCTTGCGCACTAGTAGGCAATTTATGGCCTACTAGTGTGCAACAAGCAAGTAGGAAATCGACAGAGTGCAGTTCTAGTTATAACTAAATCTGTCAAATAATTGTAATGGAGTAAAAAAAAACATTTGCCTCTGAGGCATAATGGAATAGAAGTCTAATGTATCAAAACATGTAAATACTAAATAGTCAAGGAAAAATCACACCCGTGTGAAGTGAGGGGCGCTAATATATTAAAGTCTAACTCATGTTGATTAGGTGATGTAATGGTGATGTAAAACAAACGGTGCCAACACAAACATTAAACGCCATTAACAATAAAGAGACAATATGACGTAAACGACACATTATGTCCCTTTATTGTCAACGCGTTTACTAAACAAACTTTGAACTAAAGACAAACATTAAACCTGTATAGGAGGCACCCCTTAAAAACAAACAAACAAACACAAGAAATTAGAAATCCCATGAATAAAAAATATATAATTAAGAAGTAGTGAAAAAATCACACCCGTGTGAACTGAGTGGTGCAAGGTCTTATATAGCCTGATCAGCTGTGGTCTGACGTAATGTCAGTGACCATGGTAACCATGCTCACCTGTGCACGGACACGTACACAGGTACACAAACATACAGACAAAGCTGGTTGTTGGAGTGGTTTGCACCACTCAAAAATAAAAGTACGGTAACTTAAAATAGTACTTAAAAGGGAATACCACTGATTACCTATAACTTAGAGTTGTTGTGTGGAAAATGGAAATTCCCCCCCCCCCCCCCCCCCCGGAGGTCTACTTGGGGTCATGTGATCAGTGACATCACCATTTATATGTGTGGATACATGGGCTGTCAAGGCCAGAAAGTAGTTTTTGCCACTCAGTAGGCGTTCCCGCATAACTTCCAGGTATGATGATGACATATAGTCCAATGTTGAAAATGAGTGATAATCCCATTTAAGTAGTACTCAGAGTAAATGTACTTTGATACTTTCCGCCGCCGATGTCAGTGGGAGGTCAGGGACAGGAAATGAGGCGGCGCGTACGGACGGACCAGACTGCCGGTGATGTCCTGGGTGGCCCGCAGGGTGACAGCAGAGCTTAATCCATTGAGACCTGGAACGCATCCATGTCACGTTAGCGTTTAACCACATTAACCATTAACCCATTTTGGGGCGGGAACCCCTTTTGGTGTTTTAAACATTATGTTATAATTTAGCTATTGAAAAATAGCAGATCTACAAGCTCATAGCGCGCCACCGAGTGGCGCGCTATGAACTTGTAGGTCTGCTATTTTTGAAAAATCGTTAAAATGTGCCTCAAATCTTTCCGAAAATTGTCATGATTTAGATTTTTTTTTATTTTAATTTCGACGTCAGGCCTGAATGGGTTAATGACACATCATGGTGACAGACACCGTCAACGAGCGGAGCATGGGTGGGGGACGGGGGGGGACACTATGAGCAGGCGACAGCTTGATCACAGTACAGACTTCATGCACGCGTCTGTCCCAGGGACGTGCAGAGAATGTTAGAGAGGCAGCGGCTGAAATTCCCTAAAACAGTGGCTTTTATGCCACTCAGTAGGTGTTCCCGCATAACGTCCGGGTATGAAGATGATGTCACGACGTGCATATACCCTCTATAACACCCCCCCCCCTGGGGGTCAGTCGGGTCGAATCAGGTCTATATGGGTGCATGTGCCAGTGGCTAGCAGGCTGTATAGCAGGAGATGGATGTGGTTTCAGAGAGGTGCTGATGGGGGCAGGTCGCCTGATGCAGTAGCTACAACACTCCATCCCTGTCTTGTTGCTCCACTTGTTTGTGCAGCAGCAGCAGCTGCAGCAGCTGCAGCAGCAGCAACAAATCGTGAAGTATTCAATAATTATTAATGAAGCAAAGCAAAGCAAAGTTACTATATTTACCCAGGGTAACTGGACTAAGCATCAGATACTTGTTTACAGCCAGGCCCTGCTCATAGAACATTTCATGGTAGTGGTTCAATGCCTTGCTCAAGGGCACTTCAGCGGTGGTAATTTGAACGTGCCGGTCCGGGGATACGAACTGGCGACCTTCCGGTATCAAGACCGCTCCGCAAACCGTTCGGCCACCGCTGCCACTGACCGATGACCGGGTCATCGGTCAATAGGGGACTCAAGGAGACTCTTTGAGTCTCCGCCGGTCATCAAATTATTGGCTTAGGAATGTGACAAAAACAAACAAACAAAAAAATCTCCATAAATTCAAGGCTTCACGGGGTGTGTAATTGATAGAAAATAAGTTTTCGTTTAGGTGAACTACTCCTTTAAAAGCTAAAATCTATTCTCTCAGGCCTTTGGCTACTGGCTGTTGGATGGTTGGTTGTTTCTCTACGGTATAGCTTACATAAGAATTGTGTCTCTTGAAAGAAAATATAATAAAATGTAAGCTTATTATTATCATTAAACCGAGGGATACACACATTACGGAGAGTCTGTGTAATGCTGCTAAATTTGCCACTGTGTATGATACAAATACAATAATTAATGTAAACCACACATAATTAGCTGAACAATAGATTATGGGCAGTGTACGACTGGGCATAAATGCTTGTTTTCAAGGTTGTTTTTCAGCGCTGAATGAAAGCGGGGAGAGCGCAGTATCGTTAAAGCCACACATTGTTGAGTAAACTGAGCTTTCAAAGGCCTGCCACATCGTGACAAAAGAAACGCCAGGCTTTGTCTGCACATTATATGATAAGCCAATTCAAAACGACATAAAGGTGGAATGAAAGCTTTGACCCCACAACACCAAGGCTAAAAACACGCATTCGACGTCACAGCAGGGGCGACGCGTCCACTATACCAATGTCCGTGGTTTTTACAATCATTATATGGGCATTTGCAGAGCACATATAACCTTAAAAGGTTCTTATTTGTAGTTGAACATCCCAGCTTCACGATATTTTCACACTCTCTGTCACTGTACAGTAGGCATGTAACGATTCACTCAACTCACGATACGATTCGTATCATGATATGAGGTTCACGATACGATTTTTCACGATATTAAAAAAATATATATTTTAAAGAAAAATTACCGTTTTTTAAATTTTATATAATTTATCTTCCCCCCTGAGATGTTTTATTTAACTACATTGCAAAAGAAGTAGCATTACTTTTGACAGTGCAGAAACATAATTGCCTTCCTTGATGAGCATTAACGACCATCATCACCTGGGCACAGTCACAAACATAATTTCTCACCAAAAGCACTTGAATATGATGGAATATGACTAAAGCTCACATTTCACAATGTCGATTTTTTTATTTCAATGAATTCGAATGGATTCATATCGTCGGGATTAATATCGATACGATATATCGTTACATGCCTACTGTACAGCAGAGGTTCTCAACCACTGGTACTAGTACCACTGGTGGTGCTTGAGCGCACCTCTGGTGGTACAGATAGAGGAGACGCCCAAAAAAGGAGACAAAATACAAAAGTGAAATTAAATATGAACCCATTTTGACCTGGGAACGATTCTATAAATGTCTTCTAAATCCTGACAGTTTTCTGACAAATCTGTCAGCTGATGTCAGTCGGTCTTCGATTTTTCAAAAATAGCAGACCTACAAGCTCGTAGCGCGCCACTCGGTGGCGCGCTATGAGCTTGTAGATCTGCTATTTTTCAATAGCTAAAGCATAACATAATGCTAACAACAAAAGGGGTTCCCGCCCAAAATAGGTTAATATTACTACTGACCAAGCAATTGGTTGAAATAGGCTATATCCAATGCTGTAATGAGCATGACAGCACATCTAGCCGTTAATTGATTTGAGAACGGATTAATCACATTAGAAATATCATCAGTTGTGCTGATTAGTGATTAGACAGAGTTTTGTCAGAGCAGCTGCATTATTGGCTTATAGGAATGGAACAAAAAGGGCAGGGATACATACGCTCCTGTATTTTAATATCAGTTATTATGGTGGTACTTAGAGAGCCACATATTTCCTGAGGTGGTACTTCAGCATAAAAAGGTTGCACAGTATGTTACTGTATGTTTGAACTGCCCAACACAATAATAAGTATCTTATTAAACTGAATCCTATTTCTTGGGCTGTACAATTTCAAATTTGCATACCTTATACTGTAGGCCAGGGGTTCTCACCGTTTTTGGCCGGGGACCCCTGGAAATGATTTGGCAATGTCTCGGGACCCCCGCCCCGCCCCCTCCCGACCCCCAATATAAATTGACTGCTACAATAACCTTAACCCATTTTGGGCGGGAACCCCTTTTGGTGTTTTAAGCATTATGTTATAATTTAGCTATTGAAAAATAGCAGATCTACAAGCTCATAGCGCGCCACCGAGTGGCGCGCTACGAGCTTGTAGGTCTGCTATTTTTGAAAAATCGTGAAAATAGATTTTCTTTTTCTTTTTTCTTTTAAATTGGGGACCCCCTAAAATAATTTGGCGACCCCCCGAGGGGTCGCGACCCACGGGTTGAGAACCCCTGCGTAGGCTACATCATGTCTGTCGGGTGGGAAAGACCTCATAATGTCCAAAACTGTTACTTTTCGGAATTAAAATTATAAAAAATAAACAGCAAAAGCAGCAGGTCTATACAAGAACAAAACACGTCGCTTCGCACCACATTTTGAGCTTGCAGATCTGCTACTTTTATACTTTTGTGTGACGCTGTAGTATGATCAAGTAGGGTGTTAATCCACGACAAAACACAACAAGTTTAAATGTGGAGATAAGTGGTTTCTGCCCGACAGCAAAAATGTGATAAAAAAAATTGCTGGTCAAAGGTTTGTCTCTAGGGAGTGCGCATACAAAGTTTTACACAGATCGGTGCAGTTATAGGTAAAAAACACAAATGGGCCAGTTATAGCGCCATGGAGCGTATCATGACGGATGCCCTGGCAGACCATGAAGGAACTGTCAGTATAGGAGGCAGACCAATCACCAACCTCCGTTTTGCGGATGACATTGATGGGCTAGCTGGTGAAGAAAAATAACTTGCCAGCCTAGTGAAAAGGCTTGACATCACTTCCCGAGCCTGCCCTGGCAAAACTCAAGCCCATATGGAAAGACAAAAACATCAGTCTGGCATCATAGGTGAGACTACTGCGTTCACTTGTCATGTCAATCCTTCTCTATGCTTGTGAAACTTGGACTCTTACAGCTGAGCTACAGAAGAGAATACAGAGTATGGAAATGAGATGCTACAGAAGACTCATGGGTATCTCCTACACCCAACATGTCACAAACGAGGAAGTACGGCAAAAGATCAGCCAAGCCATCGGCCCACATGATGACCTTCTGACCACTGTCATAAAGCGTAAACTGAGGTGGTATGGACACATCACCAGATCCTCAGGCCTTGCAAAGACCATCCTGCAAGGCACTCTACGAGGTGGCAGGAGAAGAAAAGATGGGAAGATAACATCGGAGAATGGACACACTTGAAACTCATTGAGGCAATGAGAGCTGCCGAGGACAGAGAGGGATGGAGAGAGCTGGTCACCAGATCGTCTGTGGTGCCCCAACGACCCTCCGGGGTTACGGGATAGGTGAGGTGATAGCGCCACTTTTTTTAAGTGGCATTTCTTCGTCGGCCTAGTGGGAATGTGCATGCAAAATGTCCCTCAAATTGTACTCTGTGTTCATGATTTGAGTTTTGCAAAAATCAGCCTGATGGTGGCACTAAAACAGGCCGTTGTGGAAACATTGGGGCAGGGGTTCGTCGTTGGCATCCAGGGAGTGTGTGTGCACAGGGCTATAGCTGTACACAGACGGACAGACGGACGGACACGCGGACACACACATGGACGGAGTGCAAACCATACTCTCCCTATGCCTTTGGCCTGGTGGGGACAAAAAGAACACCATGCAGGTATACATTGTTTTTCAGTGCTGTCATATATATAGGTTGAAATGTTCTCTTGCCCAGACACAGAACTGAAGGCTAACTTGGACAATGCTGATCTACAAGCTCGGAATGCGACGCGTAGTGAACTTTTAGATCTGTTAGTTCTAAAGCTCCCCGTATCAGTATCAGTCAAAAGGGAGACATCGAAGAGGAAGGATGGATGGGGATGGATTCAACATATGGAATGTCAGAACAGGTTCTGACATATCCAATATCCATAGAGATCTAAGGGTTTGAGGTTTGAGGTCAGATGTAGAGTTGCTGGCCAATATTGATGATATATAGGGATCTCCATATGGGCTTAATTGCAACAGCAGGTGGCATTTACTATGACATCAGGGATCTCCATCCCTGATGATGTCACGTGATGTCACGAGACCTGGGCTTTATGGGGGCTTTCCCATGGGGATTTTGAGTGACTGACTGACGGACAGGAAATGTACGATTTCATAGTAAATGCGACCTGTGGTCGCAATAATATTAGTTGATAATTTGGCCAATTTTTGACTAGACCATTGCTGTGATCAAAATAATCAACAAACTATACTGTAGTATAGTTTATTGATTACTTTTTAACACAGCAATGGTCTTTTCCAACCATCTTTTGTTCTTAAATCATGGGGATCCCGACCCACGTGTTGAGAACCTCTGAGCTAGACAAGTTAAGTGGGCTATTAAGATCAATCAGGCCAGCTCTCCACACAGGCATACCACCTCTATGCCCCCCATTCCCTGCAAGTTGCAACCCACTTGGGTTGATGGGGTCAAAGTCTCATGCAGCTATAGGCGTTCAGAGATCTCTGCCTCTACTGATAAGCAGTGGTAGAAAAGAAAGTAACTGAGTGCATTTACTTAAGTACTGTACTTAATTAGACTTTTTTCCAATACTTTTACTCCTATATTCCACTACATCTCAGAGGAAAATATTGTGCTTTTACTCCAATACATTATTTGAAAATGGTTATTTTGTAGATTTTGATTATTATTACCACATTAACCACTTCAACCCTATACACATTTGCCATTTGAAAATAGCCGATCTACAGGCTTCACAATGCGTCGCAGCTATTTTCAAATTATTCTTATACATAAGAATAATTGAAATGGAACATTCTGGACAATGAGTAGTTTAACGTGTTGTACTTTAAGTACATTTGGATGCCAATACTTTATTACTTTTACTTGAGTAAATATTGAATTTCCGGACTTATACTTGTAACAGAGTACTTCTATAATGCAGTAGGCTATTGATACTTTTACTTAAGTAAAAGAAAAATGGAGTACTTTTTCCACCACTGCTGATATGTCTATAAATTGTAATTCAGAGTGGGCTCTAGAGTGGTGAGGAGGAATTATGATAGAATTATACCGTACATTTCCATTATGCTCTTCACATTCTGCCTTATGCGATGTCCAGTCAAGTACAGTACAGTATGTAGAAGAGTCGAGATGCCATGACATAGGGGGGCACGGTGGCACAGTCGGTAGTGCTGTCGCCTCACAGCTAGAAGGTCCTGGGACTATAGAGCGTCGCAGTCCCGCCCCCTACCATGGACCAGGAATTGAATCCCAATGCATTTTTCCCATAGACATTTCAAAAAGTATTTATTTAAAGACGGTTACGCCGTGGACAAAGCTAACTCGAGTCGTGACAACTCATGACAACACAAACAATATTTTGGACCAAACAAATAATTACAAAGAAGAAAAACAACAAAAAAAGTGTTGTAACCTGCAGTTTTTTTTCTTCTTTTAATTATTTGTTCGGCCCAAAAAATTGTGTTTGTTGTCATGATTTGTCACGACTCGAGTTGGCTTTGTCCGCGGCGTAAACGTCTTTAAATAAATACATTCTGAAATGTCTATGAGGAAAATGAATGGAGAATCATTTCCTGGGCCATGGTAGGGGGCGGGACTGCGACGCTCTATAGTGGCATCAAAATAAAAGGGCAAAACAAAAGTAGTGAGCCGATGGAAGAACCCAAAAAGTCAGTATACAGTATGTAATAATAATAATAATAATAATAGCTTGAATTTATATAGCGCCTTTCATGAACCCAAGGACGCTTTACAAAATTACCAACAACAATCAAAGACTATATGCCATAAGCCTGAGAAAATAAGTGTCTTTTCAAGGCAGCCTTAAAAGAGTCCAGTGTTGGAGCATGGCCGAATCTCTATTGGAAGAGAGTTCCACAGGGTGGGGGCTGCCACACTGAACGCTCTGTCCCCGAAGGTTCGCTTGACTGCCTTGGGGACAGAGAGGAGGTCCATGTTTGTGGACCGCAGGTTCCGTGTCACAGGAGGTTTATGGAGGAGGGCTGAGAGGTACTGTGGAGCCAGGGCATTTTGACATTTGTAGGCTATTCATGGCCCATTCATCAGAAACTCATCTTATACCCAGGGGGCAAACCACCCTTTTTTTTAGGAAACCTGCATTTGTCATAACATACAAAGTTGTCCACCAGAAATAATATCTATGACCCCATAGGATCACAACCTATATGGACAACTCGGTCAATTTTGTTGCGAAAGTCCAATATGGCCGCCCCCAATATTAGCCCCTATTAGTTATAATGGGGGGTGAATAGGGCAAAATTTTAAACTGAGAGATATTTCCACGAAACTTCAGGTTGATCAATGATATGAATACGAACATTTTTTGTATTGCAAGTTTCCATGAAATCCAATATGGCCGCCACAATATGGCCGCCACATTATTAGCACCAAAAAAATAGGTTTTGGCTCCAACTTCTGAACCAGATAAGCTAGAAATGCAAACTTGGTGTCTATTTCATGGTTTCTGACCATGAGAGACTCAATGGAATACCTATTTTCATTATTGGGTGTGTCTGGACCCTTATTGTGCATATTTACAAGATGGTGGCTACCCGAAATAGTGCTTTACCATGATTTCTACCATGATTGTTGACTGTTTTGGCAAACACAAGCAATATTAATCCATTGGCTAAGATTCATGGCACAGAAGGAACATATTTACTTGAGCTTGCATTTTGTCAAAATGGCTGCAAACATGAAAAAGAAAAGACATTACATTTCCTGTCAGATCCTATTACCCAGGGGGGCAAACCATTCCTTTTTTGGATACCTGCATTTGCCATAACATCAAAGGTTTTCCACCAGAAATATCTATGACCCAATAGAATCACAACCTATGTGGACACACCGGTCAATTTCTTTGCTGGAAATCCAATATTGCCACCACAATATTAGCCCCCATTAGCCTATAATGCGGGTGAATAGGGCAACATTTTTAACTGAGGGATATTTCCACAAAACTTCACAGGATGATCAATGATATGAATACCATCATTTTTTGTATTGGAAGTTTCCATGATATCTAATATGGCCACCACAATACTAGCACCCAGCAAATATAGGTTTGGCTCTAAATTCTGAACCAGATGAGCTAGAAATACAAACTCATGGTTTCTAACCAATTAAGAGCGTCTGCTAAATGCCTAAATTGTAACCACGACAGATATTATTGTTCTGGGGTTTTTCTTTGCAGAAAGACATCCCTCTGGCTGTATTTTGGTTTTGTTCTACTGTTTGTTGGCATTTCCTCTGTTTATGTTGACAATCATCCCTGGCAGGGACGTGCATCGCCAAGCCGGACATCCCTTCCTTCACTGAGTCTGGATGGTCTCTCAGTGACGGGAATGCAGTCCCCTGTCCATCTACAGAGCCAGCCTGGCCTATGTCAATGAACAAGACAATATCATGTAGCTGTATCAAAGGCTGCCAGAAAATCTGTTCATGTGCCAGGGACTGGAGACAAGATGCAGCAGGAGCTTCACTCCATTCCTGACTGGGAATGTCTCAGATGCATGCATCATTCTGTGTGCTCTTTATGGGCCCAAAACCACTGGCTCAACTCCAGTCCGCTCCTCTGACAAGTGTCCTGCTCACTGACAAGAGTGACATCCTAGCACACTGGGAAGAGCACTTCAGTGAGGTCTTAAACAGAGAGTCCTCAATTTCCGAAGAGGATATTGCCACGATACCCCAGCTGCCAATCAAAGCTGATCTGGCTGACCCCCCCCACCAGTGCAGAGACAGTGAAAGCAATCCAACAAACCACTTCTGGAAAGGCACCAGGAGGTGATGGGTTGCCCGCAGACATCTACAAGAATGGAGGCATGGCACCTGTACCAGGTAATCTGGATTGGGGGAAGTCCCTCAAGACTTCAAGGACGCATCCATAGTGCATGTTTACAAGAGGAAAGGGGACAGGGTATACTGCGATAACCATCATGGTATAGCCCTCCTGAGTCCTGAACATCACAGGAAAGATCTTAGCAAGAATCATCCTCAACCGGCTAATCAGCCATGCTGAGAATGTTGTCCCTGGATCCCAATGTGGTTTCCACGGAGGCAGAGGTACCTGTAACATGATCTTTTCCATTTGCCAGCTGCAAGAAAAGTGCAGAGAGCAGAAGGGTCTCTATATGGTGTTTGTCGACCTCACCTTTCACACAGTCAATCGTGAGAGCCTGTGGCAGATCCCTGGCAAGTTTGGCTGTCCAGGGACATTGATCTCTCTCATCGCGTCCTTTCATGACAGGATGTCCAAGTCCAAGATAATGGTGATGCATCCCCAGTCAGGAATGGAGTGAAGCTCCTGCTGCATCTTGTCTCCAGTCCCTGGCACATGAACAGATTTTCTGGCATAGGCCAGGCTGGCTCTAGATGGACAGGGGACCATCACTGAGAGACCATCCATACTCAGTGAAGGGATGTCCGGCTTGGCGATGCACGTCCCTGCCAGGGATGATTGTCAACATAAACAGAGGAAATGCCAACAGAAACAGTAGAACAAAACCAAAATACAGCCAGAGGGATGTCTTTCTGCAAAGAAACACCCCAGAACAATAATACTTAATAGAGGGAAATTATGGCTAAAATATTTATATATCTCTCGTGGTTAGAAACCATGAGTTTGTATTTATAGCTCATCTGGTTCAGAATTTAGAGCCAAACCTATTTTCTGGGTGCTAGTATTGTGGTGGCCATATTGGATATCATGGAAACTTCCAATACAAACCATTATGGTATTCGTATCATTGATCAACCTGTGAAGTTTCGTGGAAATATCCCTCAGTTAAAAATGTTGCCCTATTCACCCGCATTATAGGCTAATGGGGGCTAATATTGTGGTGGCCATATTGGATTTCTAGCAAAGAAATTGACCGGTGTGTCCATATAGGTTGTGATTCTATTGGGTCATAGATATTTCTGGTGGACAACCTTTGATGTTATGGCAAATGCAGGTATCCAAAAAGGGGTGGTTTGCCCCCCTGGGTAATAGGATCTGACAGGAAATTTTCTTTTTCATGTTTGCAGCCATTTTGACAATATGCAAGCTCAAGTAAATATGTTCCTTCTGTGCCATGAATCTTAGCCAATGGATTAATATTGCTTGTGTTTGCCAAAACAGTCAACAATCATGGTAGAAATCATGGTAAAGCACTATTTCGGGTAGCCACCATCTTGTAAATATGCACAATAAGGGTCCAGACACACCCAATAATAAAAATAGGTATTCCATTGAGTCTCACATGGTCAGAAACCATGAAATAGACACCAAGTTTGCATTTATAGCTCATCTGGTTCAGAAGTTAGAGCCAAAACCTATTTTCTTGGTGCTAATATTGTGGCGGCCATATTGTGGCGGCCATATTGGATTTCATGGAAACTTGCAATACAAAAATGTTTCGTATTCATATCATTGATCAACCTGATAAGTTTCGTGGAAATATCTCTCAGTTTAAAATGTTGCCCTATTCACCACCCATTATAACTAATAGGGGCTAATATTGGGGGCGGCCATATTGGACTTTCGCAACAAAATTGACCGAGTTGTCCATATAGGTTGTGATCCTATGGGGTCATAGATATTATTTCTGGTGGACAACTTTGTATGTTATGACAAATGCAGGTCAACCCCCTTTGCCCCCTGGGTATTATCCAATACAGGCTGATCAGCCAGGGGAAGGGCCTTTTAGCAACCTTTTGTGTAAATCTGTAACCACTTTTGTTGCAAACTGTTAATAAAGTATAAGACTAAATCTACGGTTGATTTAGCAGACTAAAATGTGTTTTGGCGGGCCTTGATGCCGTCATAATGACTGATTTTACACTTGCTATTTTCATCATGCAACCAAGTGTAAAATGACTTATACTGGATCTCTTGTCCACTAGTCCCTTCCTAACATTTTAGTCTAGTTTTTATTTGTTGACGAAATTGTCAATATATTTAGTCTTAGTTTTAGTCATCATACTGTAGCTTAGTTTTCATTTAGTTTTCCTCAGTGAAAAAAGGCAGTCGACGAAAATTTTTCGTCTTAGTTTTAGTCGACGAAATCAACACTGCCACACACATGGGCCCACAGGTACAGGCACGTCTTCAGCCCTACATTTCGGCCATTTGAAAATAGCCGATCTACAAGCTCACAATGCGTCGCAAATCTTTTCAAATTATTTGTATACATCTTCTGCATTTGACTACTTTCTACTTTTGGCAGGCTACTTTAAGTACACGTATATTGATGCCATTACTTTTGTAGTTTTACCCAAGTAGGCCTATACATTTTGAATTACGGACTTTTACTTGCAACAGAGTATTTCTCTATTGCAATATTGATACTTTTACTGAAGTAAAAAAATGCAAGTACTTTTTGCACCACTGGTTTTAACGTGTTATTTATTGAAGGCATCCGGCAATATAAACAGCCTCAAACACACGTCGACCTCAATCCCACTTTGCAGGAATTACCTCCATCACCCCGCCGAAACCCTTCCGGAAGCGCCTCTATAAATGTATTTATTTGATTAAGGAGAGATATTTATGTATTTATTTATTTTCCACTCCTGGACGTTGGGCCAAAAGGTGAACAAAGCGGCCGACGGGTTTGGCATTCATGCCAGTGGTGAATAATAATAATATGGAAATGGAATTCACCCGTCATGATGTACTGTACTGTAGCTCCCGTTGAAGGCGCAGGCCTATTGGAGAGACAGGCTAGCCATTGGAGGGGGAATAGATTGTCCTCCATGATTCGCTTCGTCTCCATCTCTGAGCGCGGTGTGTCAACACTCACTGCTGGCCTTATCTCCGAGCGGTTGGCCTCTCTGTATACCACGACAAAACACTCGCAGCAAAGTGCCTTTCACACGCACTTGCACTTGCACGCACACGTACACGCACACACACACACACACACGTGTTGATTTTGTCGACTAAAACTACGACGAAAAATGTTCGTCGACTCCTTTTTTTCCACTGACGACAACTAAATGGAATCTAAACGAAAACTAAGCTATGATGACTAAAACGACTAAATATATTGACAATTTTGTCAACAAATAAAAACTAGACTAAAATGTTAGGAAGGGACTAGTGGACAAGAGATCCAGTATCATGACACTTGGTTGCATGCTGAACACATAGTGGATCTACAAGCTCACAACGCGTCGCAGCGCGCCGGCATCAAGGCCCACCAGAACACAATTTAGTCGACTAAATCAACTGTAGATTTAGTCGACTAAAATCGTATGATATTATTCGACAAAAACTAGACTAACACTAAAACATTCCAGGTGACTAAAATGTGACTAAAACTAACTGAAAACTATTCAAAAGACTATGACTAAAACTAAAATCAAAATTTGCTGTCAAAATCAACACTGGCACGCACGCACGCATGCACGCACGCATGCACGAACGCACAGTGGGGCCTTCAGAGAAATATGAATATTGAAAATTCTTCTTTTTGTGTGGCCATCTTGAAAGTGTCCTTGCATGGCGGTTTGAACAGGCAAGGTTTGTGACGACCGGTTGCCTTGGACTGATGACAGTGATGAGCACAAAATAATTCTGTCACTGTCAAATTTGAGCTGAGGCATTCCGTTAGTGTTCAGAGTGCTGGTTTGCGCCAAGGACTTGCAATGACTTGCCCAATTTATAAGATTTCTGTCTGAGACTCTAACTCTAATCGACAAATTCCCCATTGTTAATTTAACTCTGAGAATGTAGAATGTTTTGTGTGTAGTTGCAGAATAGCTATAGGAGCTGTGATGGAAGGTTATTGTGTGACTGTCATATAAAACAGGGGTCGCAAAGACAATTTAGACAACAATGCTGCTGCCTGCTAATGAAGGAAATTATTTTTGGGGAAAATTGCAGATAGTTGAGTGGACCCGTTCCATGCCAGAACAGAGATGGTGACTTTAGTAAATCTGAAAAAACACCAGACGTGGAGCTTTTCAAAGTCTTTCTCAACCTGGCCAATGGTGAGATTGTACCACGTGAGTGGCTTCTGTATACATTCTCCTATTATGGGGCAGCTTTATGTTTCGCTTGTAAGCTATTCAGGAGGGTATGATATGCGTGGTGCATCAATCAGCTTGTTTTGACTGTTGAATACAGTATAAGAAAATAAATGTGTAAATGTGAAACAGCATCGTTTTTCCCCATCTCATCATTGCCATGCATGTAACGACTAATAACCATAAAGTAATCTCCTAGTCCTTAATAAAATGTAATTTGTAAAAATGATATAGTCACACTGACAGTGACAGTCTTACATTACAGTTTAGCAGAGACTGAAGTTGGAAAGGCTGTGCCCACTGCCTAGCTGTGCCTGGCTGTGTCTTGTGTGTCAGTTCTTTCACAGTCACCCCCCCCCCCCCCCCCCCCAACACACACACACACACACACACACACACACACAGAGCTGCAGGCTTTCTGCCTCGCTATCTTTCTCTCATGTGCCTGGCTGCCTGCTGTCCAAATAATTTTCAGTTCAGGCTGGGCAAACGCAAGAGTGCTCTCATTTACAGCATTCACGCTGTAAACTTTGGATTGTATACGTATATATTGATTATGATGGTAATTAATTATGGACCAACTTTTACCCCATTTCTAATTTTGAGTGCAGTGCGGCACATCACAAATCGTCAGACAAAAGGCTTAAAGAACCACTTCACTCATTTTCAACTGATCTTCGCTAGTTATGAGTCATTATGAGATAATCACACCAGGGACATGCAGAGATTAGACTAGAGGGGCTCAAATTCCCTGAAAGGGCATATGCATTTCTGACAAAAACTACAAGGGAAAATAGATGATCTACCAGCTCTCAACACGTCACAGCGCGAGCTTGTAGATCAGCTATTTTCAGGGCGTGACCCCTGCACTCTTTTGATTTTTTTTTTACGCTTTATTGACGGCCCGTAACTAAAGCGTTGATGATCGCGGTTACAAAACGTTATGTGTCAGGTGAATTAAATAAGGAAGGTTTCATGAATTAATAGTGCCAAACGTCAATGAGTTCAGTAAAACAATAGTAAAAAAATCTGCTTCGGATGTTATCACCCCTTAAGAGAGTTCGTAATCAGCACCTTAGAAATACCCCCAGTATGTGATAATCAACATACTGGGAAATCCGGAAATGAAACTATGGGAGCGTTTGCTCTGGTGTCTCTGGTGGCCTTGAGCCACCAGAGACTCGCCGTGTGATTCGCCGTGCCGAGTGATTCACCGTGCCGAGTGTTGCGACGGCCTGCACCAGAGCCGACTCAGCGCCGTCCGAGTTACGTCCCGATAGGCAAAGAATAGTAAATATTAGTAGCCCCTAGTTTCCATGCCCCGACAATAGAGTTGGAAATGACACGTTCAGCAGGGGGAGTCCTTGACCAGGCTATGTCTGCACCACCCTGCATGCGTGCAGCAAACACCACAATGTCTAGTATTCTAGTATGCCAGTATGGCCATATTGGCCATATTCCAACGTCCTGATAACGGTTGATTTCGTATATTTAATGCATGCAGCCTTGCACGCTCGCTGTCATTTGGAATGACCTTGTCACCCGCGACTTGGCAGATCTTTGACTTATGGCCCGATGCGGAGGTGGCACCCTCCTTAATGCTGCCCATTACCATTATTAATGGGACGTGACACGAGCCATTGGCACGCCCAACACTATCCACCATCCATCAATGGGCACAGAAGTCAAGTGTTGAAAATGCATTAACCTTTGCATGGGTGCAGTGGTGGAAAAAATACTCACATTTGTTACTTAAGTAAAAGTATCAATACTGCAATGTAGAACTATACTCTGTTACAAGTAAAAGTAGCAGTGGCGTGCACAAATAGACACTGCCCTTACTGTACTGTACAGTAACTGGACCATGTTGACATTGATCAATTCTTGATAAAAAGCTTCTAATATATTATTTAGGCCCCAAAATATATAAATCTCACACTATTAAGGCAACCGGCCGGTTCCACGGGCTGCACAAGGTGCCCTTTTTTTTCACTTGAGCACCTGCCCCAAATGTCTGTGCACGCCACTGAAAAGTAGTACGGTAATAAAAATTGACTTTAAGAGTAAAAGTACTAAAGTATTAGTATCAAAATGTACTTAGAGCATGTTTCTATATCAGTGGTGCTCAATATTTCATGTCAAGGACCCCAAAAACGATGTATTTGGCCACCGACCACCATCTGAATATGTTGTTCCAGGGACCCCCCCGGAAGCAAAGATTTGGGTTAAAACCGTTCGCTCTGAAAGAATATATATTCAAAGATTTGAGGCACATTTTAACGATTTTTCAAAAATAACAGATCTACAAGCTCGTAGCGCGGCACTCGGTGCCGTACTATGAGCTTGTAGATCTGCAATTTTTCAATAGCTAAAGTATAACATAATGCTAAAAACACCAAAAGGGGTTCCCGCCCATAATGGGTTAAGGCGACCTCTGAAATAAATAAAAAAAAACTATAGGCTATATTAGCTGGTCATGAACTCTTTTGTAAAAAAGGTGAAATAAATATCATTCAAAATGCATGCAATAATATTGTATTGCTGAGGGGGTTGAGAGTCCTGCCGAGGGCCTCTTCAATAATGTTGGTCAATGAAGGATTGATCTTGGAATTGTGCTGCTTGCTGTCTGCTGTGTGTGGAAAATAGCCGATCTATGAGCTCAAGGCACGTCACCATGTGACACGATGTGAACTTGTAAATCGATATTTTCAATAAAATCTCAATAAGTCATATTAAACTAAAGGACACTTCACCCTTTTGCAAAAAAAGATATGTTAGACGTTTAGAACACTTTCCTGGGGGTGCAATATGTGGTTTAAGATATTTTAGAAGTGAGCCCTGCAGTGTCTCTGATGTTATCGACACTGGGCTCACTTCCCTCCTGGACTACAATTCCCATAATGCTTTGGTGCACTGCTCCTCCTTGAGGATTGGGGAGGGCTGTTTTAAGGCTCATACATAGTCTGGATTTTCGGTGGTGGGGTGACCACCGAACTACAACATGACGTCACGAGCCGCGGTGAAGAGCAAACCACCGCCACCGCTCCAGCCCTTCTCTATGTTTTTACTCACCACCGCTCAACGTTATTTCAGCTCCGGTGGTCAGCTCACCACCAGAAGCGGTGGTCACCTCACCACCGAAAATCCAGACTATGAATAGGCCTTTACTGAGACAACATGTAGTCCTAGGAAAATTAAAGAGGATGGTGCACGGAGGTGTGGCCCGGTCTCCTGCGGGAGGTTTGCACATGTGCAGTGTAAACAAGAACTGCGATGATGGAGTGTTCCAGCAGAGGTGCTAGATAGATAGCTCAAACCTTGTGATGTAAATAATGAGATCCAGAACAGTTGAGAATTAAACAGCAGTCACCCTTCCCTTTTCAAATGTTTTATATCATCCACAGCACTTGAATGAACAGTATCCATGTTCCTTTGTCATTTGACTCATTTCACAAAAATAAAAGTTTAACACATGTACTACAATCAAAGCGAGCATCAAAAGAAAAATATACAAAAACCTTTAGTAAATGTACTTGTCCTTTGTCTTTCAGTCTGTTTTTCCACACAGTTATGAAATTGATATACTTTTTAAAATAAAAACAAAATCAACATTGTACTATTCTCTTTTTTTGATATCCTTTTTATTATTTCAGTTCAGGGTCAGCAACTCTCATGCACCTCTAGCACCTCTGCTGGAACACTCCATCATCGCAGTTCCTGTTCCTCCATGTGCAAACCTCCCGCAGGAGACATGGGCCACACCTCCGTGCACCTTCCTCTTTATTTTTCCTAGATGTAGTCCAGGAAGTAAGTGAGCCCAGTGTCGATGACATCAGAGACACTGGGCTCACTGCTAAAATCTAAAATATCTAAAACTACATATTACACACATGAAGACCCCCAGGAAATCTTCTAAACATCAACATACCATACCAAATATATACAGTATAACCTACTGTATATGCTCGGTAGAGATGGGATTTATGGCTCTTTGAAAGGAGCCGGATCTCTGGGATCCGTTCCTTTCAAAGAGTCGTTCAAAAGACTGGCTCTTTTGAACGACGTTCCCGATGGGGGGGGGTGTGTGGGGGGGAAGGGGGGCAAAAAAAAAAAACTGTCTGCCCAGTGTCCCCCCCAGTGCCTCCCCAGTACCTCCCCAATATCTGCCCAGGGCCTCCCTAGGGACTCCCCACTCCCCAGTGCCTCCCCAGTGTCTCCCCAGTGCCCCCCCCCAATTGAAACCCCCCTGCCCCCCTCCTCCTCTAAAAAGGAACGGCTCCCTACTGTGAACCGGATCCCATCGTTCCTTTCAAAGAGCCGTTCAAAAGATCCGACTCGTTCACGAACGTCACATCTCTAATGCTCGGTGCTATAAGGATGGTGCAGTGGAAAAGTGCCTGCTCAGCACCAAAGTCGGATGCCCCGCGGTGGATTTGAACCCCCAGCCTCCTCCACGGTGCACCAGGCTTTGTCAAGCTTCTGTAAGAGCACATATTTGAGGGAGGGAAGCCGGGCGGGGAGAACCATCTAAATCCATACGAATTATCCATAATGTAGAAATGACTAAAACTAATTAAGAGTCAATATATTGACTTCATATATATTGATTTCATCAAGAATATATAAATACAATGACATCAACTAGTCATTTTATCTACAAGCTCACATCACAGTGCGACGCGTTGTGATCTTGTAGATCAGCTATTTGTAAAATAGCGTGTAAAATCAGGCATTAAGACACCATCGAGGCCTGGCAAAATACATTTTAGTCGACTAAATCAACTGTAGATGTAGTCGACGTACGTACGTACGTACGGGCGGACGTACGGGCGGACGGGCGGACAGACAGGGTGCGAAACATAACCTCAACCACACCTTTGGCCTGGCGGAGATAACGAAGGATTGATATCTGACTGTGTCGCTGCCTGCATGGTGGCAATGTGTGGGTGGGTGGGTGTGTGTGTGGGTGTGTGTGTGTGTGTGTGGGTGGGTGGGTGTGTGTGTGGGTGTGTGTGTGTGTGTGTGGGTGGGTGGGTGCGGTGCTTTAAAATGTTTTGAAAATAGCCGATGCACAAGATCCCAAATTAAGCTTGTGAAATATATTGTATATTCGCTATAGGTGGGTAATGGGTATACAGTATATTTCAGTGGCGTGCACAGACATTTAGAGGGGCAGGTGCTCAAGTAAAAAAAGGGCACCTTGTGCAGCCCGTGGAACCGGCCGGTTGCCTTAACCCATTTTGGGCGGGAACCCCTTTTGGTGTTAGCATTATGTTATGCTTTAGCTATTGAAAAATAGAAGATCTACAAGCTCATAGCGCGCCACCGAGTGGCGCGCTACGAGCTTGTAGGTCTGCTATTTTTGAAAAAGAAAAAAAAATAGATTTTTTTTTTTTTTTTTTCCCAAAAGGGCAGGGGGTGCTCTAGCACCCCCTAGTGTCTATCTGTGCACGCCACTGGTATATTTGCAGCAATGGTGAGGTATATACAGTATATATACTGTAGGCCTGCGCACGTTAGGAATTCATATACAATATGGTATTGCTGGGAGCCTTCGGCCATGCACCTCAATAATGGTAAATGAAGGATTGTATGTATTGTGTGTCGCTGTCTGCTGGCTGTGTGTGTGGGCAGCGGAAGGGGCATTGGAAAGGAAAGTCTGCTTTTGATCCCACTGGAGACAGTGGAGAGACACTGTTATTAACCCATTCAGGCCTGACGTCGAAATTAAAAAAAATAAAGTTTTCTAAATCATGACAATTTTCGGAAAGATTTGAGGCACATTTTAACGATTTTTCAAAAATAGCAGACCTACAAGTTCATAGCGCGCCACTCGGTGGCGCGCTATGAGCTTGTAGATCTGCTATTTTTCAATAGCTAAATTATAACAATGTTTAAAACACCAAAAGGGGTTCCCGCCCCAAAATGGGTTAATGGTTAATGTGGTTAAACGCTAACGTGACATGGATGCGTTCCAGGTCTCAATGGATTAAAATAAATGGATGTGTGATATTTGGGAAGTCCTGTTTCCAAGCAACAGGTACAGCAACCGTGTTCACTCATAGCATTACAGAATGACTCCCACCTGTCTGCTGAAAAACAATGCATTCTTCTGAGGGAGAAAGAAGCAACCAGGTCTATAAAAACAAAAATGAGATTTTTTTTTAAAAACATTTTAACTATGGCTAGGACTTTAACTGATTAATCTTGATTAATTACAGAGTACAGACACAATAACTCAATTAAAGAAAATCACATCCATGTGAACTGAGTGGTGCAACTCCGTGTGGGGGTCCCCGAAACTTGGACTCTTATACAGTTCTCACACGACAGACAGACAGACAGACAGACAGACAGAAACAGAGAGAGCGAGAGAGAACAGACTAAAAAAAAAAGACTCTGCTGTCTCTCTGTGTTGAACAGTCACACACACACACACACACACACACACACACACACACACACACACACACACACACACACACACACACACACACACACACACACACACACACACACACACACACACACACACACACACACACACACACACACACACACACACACACACACACACACACAACAGTGACAGCCCAGTACAGTAAAGGGACCCCCTGGGGACCCCCACACGGCAGCGGTGGCCGAACGGTTTGCGGAGCGGTCTTGATACCGGAAGGTCGCCAGTTCGTATCCCCGGACCGGCACGTTAAAATTACCACCGCTGAAGTGCCCTTGAGCAAGGCATTGAACCACTACCATGAAATGTTCTATGAGCAGGGCCTGGCTGTAAACAAGTATCTGATGCTTAGTCCAGTTACCCTGGGTAAATATAGTAACTAACTGTCATTTCTCAACCGTTTCGGACGCGGGGCGGCTCCCCGGAACCGGGCCGGCACCCTGGGCGTTCCTGTGGGTCTGGATGTACCAGGGACCCCCCGGGGACCGCCACACGGAGTTGCACCACTCACTTCACACAGGTGTGATTTTTTAACATGAAATGGAGAATACAAATAAACTATAAAACAAAAAGCCTGAAAAACAGAAGTCACAGTACAGTTTCAAATATGCTGAAATATAAATAAAATGCAGTGGAGAGCATAAAAACATGAGCTGAGATGTCAAGTGTACACTGTGACAGTATAAGTACCGGTAATTGAATTGTTTTGGTCCCATAAACCAGTGAGTATTTTAAAGCGGATATATTAAGTGTTTTATCAACCCGGATCACATTGACCTTTCCTGAGCGCTTCTTGCTTCTTGTTGAAGCAGAGGGTCCTCAAGGTTTCCTTAGCCGAGAGACAGATGAAGCAGTGCCCCCCCGCTACAGGGGGGGGGGGGGGGGGGGGGCATCGGGGGTCATTTAGTTTTATTAGGATTCCCATTAGCTGGTGCATAGGAGCAGCTAATCTTCCTATATGGGGTCCACTACACAGAACATAAAAACATGACATTCGACATGAATGACATTACAGGACAATGATATATAAATAAAATAAAATACAAATATTTGACAAAGTCAATTTCCTTCCAACAATTTCATCATCCACTTTCTAATTCCCCACTTTCTTGTAAAAAAATAAATAGCAGATATCTAATAGGACCAACGCGCGATCGGCTATTTTGAAATTGCCAAAGTTTAAAATACGGTTAAGGTGGTTAAACTGAATTTGACGCTTCATAAGCTCATTTAACTGGATGGGGGGGCGACACTATGTTGAGCACTGTCGATTTATACAAGCCAAACAACCCTGGTTGACATACTGAACGAGAGAAGAGGTCTGACACTTGGCAACCCGACACTGGCATTGCTGTGACATGGGCTGTCGATGACATTTAGCGATGACACGTTTTGGTGTCAGATTGCTTCCACACGCAGCGGAATTGTAAAAGCTATTAAAAACTCTTCAATTTAAAGTGCTGATACCGGCAGATAAACTATACACACTTTCTCTCCATCTCACTCACACATGAACACAGATATGGCATTGCTATACTGGCGAGGACATAATGTGTCATAGAGTTATATGTTAAACTAGAGGGCGGACAGCCCCGCCCAGTAGGGTAACACTTCAACAGTGGCGGTGGCAGTGCCAACTTGGCAGTGGCGGAGGGAATGTCCCACGGGACCTGATGCCAGATTGACAGCCTATGTATGTATGTATGCGTGTCCCTGTACGTGTCTGAGCACGGAAAGCTGCAACACGGTAACTCTGTAATTTCTCGACCGTTTCGGACGCGGGAAGGCTCGCCGGAACTGGGCCGGACTCCCCTGGGCCTGTTCCTGGGGGTCTGGATGTTCCGGGGACCGCCCGGGGACCCCCACACGGTAACTCGACACCCACACGGTGACTGTAATTTTTCCAAAAATAATCCAAGTACAGTACAGAGCACAGCACAGCTCACATGTGAAATCTCACATGTCAAAAACTGTTAGTTTTCGACATGTGAGCTTTCCACCCGACAGAGACGATACAAGAACATCTGGCCATGCCACTCATTTGAGTCCCAGCTGAGAGAGAGAGAAAGAGAGAGAGAGAGAGAGAGAGAGAGAGAGAGAGAGAGAGGGAGGGAGGGAGACCTTAACTACTCATGATTCCAAGTGCCCCTATTCCGCAGGCAGGCAGGCAGGCAGGCAGGCAGGCAGGCAGACAGACAGACAGACAGACAGACAGACAGACATGCACGCACCGCGGTGCAGTGATCAGAATTATCCCGCCTCTACTGAAGCCCGTATCCTATCACATCCCATGGCTATCTGTGTGATGCACCTTGTGTCATGTCACGTTGTCTCGTATCCTAACTGCTGTCTATTACATACGTGCTATCTGGAAGTGTGTCAATGGAACTCATTTCTTATCTGCCCCCCCCCCCCCTCCCTTATTTGGTTTCAGCTCTACTTTTGGATGAGGGGGGATTCAGCCCTGTATACTTATAATACGCATTCGCTGTGTCACTGACAATCATAGCCGGTCTACAAGCTGGCAGCCTAGCTGGCACCACACTCTCAGTGCGTGCGTGCGTGCGTGCGTGCGTGCGTGCGTGCGTGCGTGCGTGCGTGCGTGCGTGTGAGAGAGAGAGAGAGATTCTCTATAGCGTATCTCGAGACGTCTGGACTTCAAACCAAGGCCACGAGTGTGTGAGATCGGTTAGATCAGTGGACCTCCCAAAAAGCACAGATGTAGTACCCCGATGATGTCATCAACATGACCTCAGAGGTTCTCAACCAGTGGTCCCTGAGCGGGTTCAACGTGGTCCCCAGCGGAATGAACCCTTACGGGTCCATTTGGTTTCATTTCACGCTCTCCAGAAATTACGATGTTTAAATTATTGTTAAACATCTGCATTTACTTAATTTACAAGTTTACACAATTAGAGAGCGTAGAAGAATTGACATTTTGTTCAATGTTTGCCTGTTATCTCTCCTGTGGTACCACATCAAGCATGGCATTGTGGACCAAAACCATAACAACATATGCTTTAGTTTTGGGTCTGAGAGGCTACAGAAAATCTCATCAAATGGTGCTCTGTGGGCGTGGCCTTGATATGAAAAAGGTTGAAAAGCACTGTCATAGACATATCATTTTCATAAAAATAAAAAAAATAATTCTAAGATTATTTGATTACCGGTATATTCATGAAATACCTTTGAAAATTCTTCTTAATTGATGATGAAATGTTGTATTTAATATAGTTGTTTGTAATTGATTGTTTTTTAAATGCGTGAATAAAAAGGGGATATTTACTTGCGACTTGCGACAAAAAAAAGGGATAACAGTGCCATGCAATACATTAACAGTCAGCTATATTAACGTAGGCTACACAAAGTGTGGAGGTGACGGTATAAAACATTATGCAACGTCTGCTAAATCTAAATCTAAATGTGATGAAGTGCGGACGGCGCACACCTCCTACTCATTGTGGCCATTATAATGGCTATTATATTTTTATATATATATATCTGATAGGAATTTATTTTTGTATTATTATTATGGCAGAGAGGCACAGAATGCCATTTGTGCGCTGAAGGTTATAGAAATGAACAGTGATGTGAGGAGTGGGGAACGATTAGATCAGTGCCCTTCGGATAGAGACCAATGTCACACATGAGGGGGCAGCATTTCCATCATGGCTCTTTTTTTCCCGATGGTTCTTTTCATTTCCTCTTCTTCCCTCTACTCAATCAGAAACATTACAGTATTATTATCGTCACTGTCGGCAGAAACCTTGTATCTCCACATTTCACCTTTTTGTTTTTGTAAATGAATGCCCTATGCTGTGGTGGTTGTACAACAGTGTAGTTGAAGGAAAACAAGGTGATCTACAAGCTCAAAATGCGTTGCGACGCGATACGGTGTGAGCTTGAAGATCAACATGTTTTGCTACTTTGGAAATATTTTGAAAGTGAAAGGTAAGTGTGTCTATGGGTTTTATAAAAGAGCTTGTGAATATACAAAATAACTACATTGGACTCATTCATTGGAACGCAGGGTCTTTTTTCGTTTTAATTTCCTGAAAAGTCAGGGTTCTGGACGTACAAGGTTTCCAACTGACCGTGACTAAATTATGCCTCTTTTGTTTGCATCTACCATAATGTCTCCGAGATGGACTTCCCAGCCTTGTACAACGGGGTGGGTGGGAGAGGACAGAGGAGAGGGGGGAAAAAGTTCATTAAAATGATGGAAAACAGAGAGGAACATGGAAATCATATTAGCAATACTAACAGAAATGGGCTAAACGCGAACGCAATCCAATATGTCCAAAGTCATAAGTGGAAATAATAATACGGGCCGGGGCATAAAGAGATTAAATTCATTCCGACGGAGCGTGCAACGGCATAAATGCTAATGTTTACCGATTAAACTGTCGCTTCCATTAGAAAAGCATTAGTGACTCCATTACAATGATTAACTTAAAACCGACTCACCGCCTCAGTGCCCTGGCAGTACTCTCTGCTCTTATAGGCCAGACCTCATCGTCAAGTACGCACGGCCGATTACCTATAACCATGTTCAACATGTGATCTTATTGAATAAACGGAGCTCCCTGATCGATGGAGTATACTGTATGGGATTGATTGACCGGGTCTAGGGAAAAACACCAGTGGAGTGGAAGTGTAACTGTCAATATGCTATGATTACAAGCAAAACGAGCCAATTAATTTTACCAGGGGAGATCATTCCCCAGTGGAGGGAGGCTCACTTCTTCTACACTGCTGCTAGCGCACTCACAGCGACGTTGTCGGCTATCGGCCCTATCTTGCGCCACGCCTTAGTCCTTATCCCTAAACGTATATGCCATTTTTCACTATTTTGAAAAAACATTTTAAAATAGTTCAACTCGCCGATCTACATCGACACGTTGTGAGCTTGTAGCTCGGATATTTGAACTAATTTAAAATATTTTTCAAAATAGCAAAACATTGTAAATACGTTTAGGGATAAGGGGTGGTGCAAGATATAGACCTTGGTATGAAAACAAGCCCAAAAGAAGCAACTCTCAGCTTCTTTCACAACTGCCCTAAAAAAAGCATCTGTCAGGAAAACTACAGTTAGATATTAAATGCTCTTGAAATGAAGGATCACACTGCAGCCTTTTTCCATTTTTCTCCTCTGTAAATATATCTAATGTATTTATTCATGTGTAAATATGCCATGCTCTGTTGATGAGTTGAATACATAGGACCAGAATGGAAACAAGTCTGCAGGACCTTTTTTGTGTTATCCCTTTAGCCTATATTTTGCTGTATGTGCTGTTCACATATTTGACAAATACAATTCAATCAAAAACTGCATATGCATTTTGATGTTTGATAGGATCATTTCTGTGCCAATACCTTTATAGTGCACATGGGCTAAGATTTTGATACTGAGAAAATAGAAAGTAGATATTTCAGTGTGTTCTGCGCTATTCTGTATTCTCCTTTGGTGTGGACAACATCCAGTCAAGACTCGTCTGAGTCGTCTCAGACGTGTCATTCGTAACTCTATACGGCTTGTGCAAGGACGTGCTGTGATTGGCCAGGGGGAAAACACTCTCCCCAAACCTGATTTCCTATTCTCGGATCGCAACTGGAACGGCCCTGAGTCGGCTCAATCGAACTTCGCAACATTCAACATGACAACTCACTCTTTATTTTTTTATAAGCACAAGCCGTATAGTTTTGAATGTCGCGTCTCAGACAGAGCTACTGTACAAATCGATGACACGCAATGGATAAAATGCACATCGACTTTGATGTGCCACTGAAATGTAGCGATGGTGATAAAACAGCTGAACTTGAATTGGCCACAGAAGTGGGGATTTTTTATAAGCACAAACCGTATAGTTTTGAATGTCACGTCTCAGAGCTACAAATCAAATCGTTTGCCTGCAATGGATAAAATGCACATCAACTTTGATGTTGATGTGCCACTGAAATGTAGCGATGGTGATAAAACAGCTGAACTTGAAATGCACATTAAAGTATAGTGAGACTTAGAGAAGTAGACAACATTTTTGTTTCATCGTACTATGAAAAGATTGTAATACTTTAGCTTTTGCCCACCTACTGTATGGTCAAAGATGCGTGAATAGCTGATCGACAAGCTCACAAATAGAGTTGTCCAGATTTGATCACGTGATCGGAAATCGGGGCCGATCATTCCATTTTCAAATGATCGGAATCGGATCGGGAGCAAAAAAAAAACATGATAGGGACATCGCTAGTATCAATATTATATCCAAATCATGATATTAGACTGGATATTGTCTGTAATTTTGGTAAAAATATATTTCTGTAAAAATATAAATATTGGATCGGGAAAAATCGGTGTTGGCAGATCAAAATTAAATTGTCAGAATCGGGAGCAAAATAACGTGATCGGAAAATCCCTATACTCAACGCGTCAAGTTGCCACACGTTTTGTGAGCTTGGAGATCAGCAATTCTCTCTGAATGTTTGCCCTTCATGAATAGTTCACATCATAGGGTTCATGTGGTTGTGTTCAGACTAGTGAAGAAAAATGAGTGCTCCCCCTCCCGATCTGGCCCATCCAATCTAGCTCAAGTGCCTCAGAGTATTGGAACAGGTGAGAAGCGATTCCACCCACGGCATACCACGGCATAATTCCAACCTCGGACAGCGTACTTGTGAATGTGCCAGCTGGCCTTGAGGCGTGCAAGTCTGAAAACACCATAGTTTTCAAAATGCAACCATTCATGGAACCCAACCTGGTAAACTGGTAAATGGTGCATTTATATAGCGCCTTTATCCAAGGTGCTTTACAGAGATTGTACATTCACACACACATTCATACAACGATGGCGGCGGAAGCCATGCAAACCATGCCTCTAATTGCTTCTGATGTGCTGGTTGGTGAACCAGCACATCAGAAGCAATTAGAGGTTCAGTGTCTTGCTCAAGGACACCGCAAAACTAACTCTGGGGGAGCCCGGGTTCGAACTGGCAACCTTGCGGTTACCATCCGGCCACTCTACTCCGGAGCCATGGTACCGCCGCCGCCGGCTGACCTGTGTGAAAGAGACTCCACAGCATAATTTGCTGTAGGGTGGAAACTTTATATGTCTAAAATGACGATCACACCTCTACTTAAGTTTAAACTTAAAGATGGAGTGCTGTGATTTAGATTCTATTAGAATAATCTCTAATAGCAGATCTATTAGACCCAATATGTCTTTCCTGTATATGTTTTGTTTCTTCTTGAAAGCTGAAAGCCTTTGGGTCAAAAGGCCCAATCGAAATACACCACTTTAGTGACATCATACAAATCCCGTAACCGCTCCCCCATTATCATACAACAACAGCTGTGGGCGTGGCTTAAGTTCAGGTGGGGGGTACTAAGGTGAAAACCAGGTGTGGCCACATAAAAACATAATTTTAACACTTTCTGTACACTTTTTGGGGGAAAACTCTTCCTCCTAGTATAATCATAGTACCTGATGATCATGTTTTAGTGGTGGAAAACAATCACAGCACTCCATCTTTACGTTTAAAAGTTTATTGAAACGTAATGAGATGAACGTGGAGCGGGATGAGGAAGCCACGTTAGGGCGAGACTCACGGTGAGGACGTATAGTTGTCTCAGGAGCTGATGAATTTGAAGCAACGAAGCGCAGTACTCACGACCCATGTTTGGTCTGTCTTGAAGCACAACAAACAAGTTGGTTTAGAGATCGCAACGCTCAGATCCTTGCATTTTGCCCTCCCCAAGATATGGGCGCCGCGATCTTTAGAGGCGTTTTTCTCTGAACTGAGCCGCGGATTGCGGGAATTGATAAAAACGTAGATGTTTAGGGCTCATTACAAAACTGTCGCTACCTCGTGTTTTCAATATGAATACTTCTGAAGAAAGATCAAGGTTAGTTTAGCCGATTAGCGACAGCGGATTTTGCCGTTTGCACTAAAAAGGGGAAGTGAAACTGAACGGTTCTCAAAGTACAAGTGCCGTGTAAGCACCGGTATTGAGAAACAGCGCCGGGTTTTTTGTGGCAGTCAAAGAGTTGATAGATCAGTATTTCTACTATAGGGCTGAAGCGGTTAATTGACAAGGTACTTCTTTCCCTTGAAATGCAAAGTACAACATCTGGCTTTGAGATGTAAAGTAGTGGAGTGAATTTACAAAAATACGTACAGATATTTGTAGATAAAAAAGTCCACCAGTGCTTGTGAGGAGATGTGATTGACACAGACCATCTCTCTGAGAGATTTCATGGCCTGAAGGTTCCATTGACCTGATGGATGTTACAAGGATCAATCAAACTTTCATATACCACAGCAGGGGACGAGGTGTGTGTGTGTGTGTGTGTGTGTGTGTGTGTGTGTGCGTGCGTGCGTGCGTGCGTGCGTGCGTGCGTGCGTGCGTGCGTGCGTGCGTGCGTGCGTGCGAGAGACGGCGCAGCAAAGTGAGTGACAAGCCAGGGAGTTGAGCAAGTATGTGGGCTAGTACATTCACATTTGACTGACAGTATATATACTGACAGTATATACTGACAGTATATATATATATATATATACTGTCAGTCAAATGTTAATGTATATATATACTGTATAGTTGCTATATCAATGCTAATATTCTCCCCCTTCGTAGTGTCGACTCTTTTAATGATCACTGGTTATTTAAACTCGTTAGCTTTTTGGCTGAGCAGCAGATCTACCAGCTCCCCAATGTGTTGCACTCCGATGCGCGAGTGAGCTTGTGAATTACCAGTTCGAGACACACCGAGCATTGTGCAGCCATGCATAAATCATGCTTTAGCAGCTCCGTACCGTATTAGTGACACAGAGCCTCAAACGAGCCTGCAGAGTGTCAGGAGGTTTCAAAGTGCAGGGGAACGCGAGCACAAACAACAAAGTTCTATTCCTCCAGAAATCACTACAGTTCAGCACCGTGAACAGGTAGCAGAAATAGGATACAGAAACAGAAGATCTGGCACACAATCGGCCACGGTCCTTTTTCGTATTAACCCATTTTGGGCGGTTTTGGGCGGGAACCCCTTTTGGTGTTAGCATTATGTTATGCTTTAGCTATTGAAAAATAGCAGATCTACAAGCTCATAGCGCGCCACCGAGTGGCGCGCTACGAGCTTGTAGGCCTGCTATTTTTGAAAAATCGAAGAAACAGCTTTTTCAGAAAACTGTCAGGATGTAGAAGACATTTTTAGAATCTGATCTCAGGTCGAAATGGGTTAATTATTGCACGTACACACTCACACACGCACACTACAATATTTTGCAATCACCAGGCGGCTCATATAAAATCAGTCACTGACCATGTTCTGAGAGCAGAGAGAATTATGGTGGTCCAATTACAGTATGGTCTCTGTGTGTGTCTTTGTTATATACTCACCCATGGGTAAATGTTTCCTTTCCGAACAAAACCCACTTATGTTCACTCTCTCCATCCATTTCTACAATGTATTTTTCCCCCTGATTAAGTGCAATTTGGACCGCAGTGCGACA
The DNA here is from genome assembly GCF_951216825.1 of Electrona antarctica. Taxonomy (NCBI): domain Eukaryota; kingdom Metazoa; phylum Chordata; class Actinopteri; order Myctophiformes; family Myctophidae; genus Electrona; species Electrona antarctica. The sequence continues at coordinate 15,870,910 of NC_136802.1, forward strand.
GGAGAGAAACGTGCCAGAAAAATTGATTTTTCAACAAGAAAGGTAATTATGTGAGAGCCAGTGGTGGAAAGTTAAAGTACAATTTTGGCACTTTTGGTACTTAAATATAGACCTGTACATTTAGCCTATACTTACATTTGTTACTTGTACTTCTACTTCACTATATCACCGTCAAACATTGTAGATTTACATTATTACAAAACATGCATTAACTAATTATGGGCGCGTTCGGAATTAGCACACTGAGTGCATTGTGCAATGCACAATCTCACAGCACTTGAACAAAAACGTGTAATGGGAGATTTCGCATAATGAGTACTTTGGTACTTTAAGTATTATTTTAATGCCAATACTTTTGAATTTTTACTCAAGACTAAGAGTTATTTCTACATTGTGCGGAAGCCATGCAAGGTACCAACCAGCACATCGGGAGCAATTTGGGGTTCAGTGTCTTGCCCAAGGACACTTCGACATGTAGACAGGAGGAGCCGGGATTCGAACCGCCGACCCATGGATCATTGGACGACCTGCTCTACCTCTTGAGCCACAGTCACAGTCGCCCCATATATATGAAGTTTCCACCCGACAGAGGCGATGGTTGCAGAAATACACAAGGAGAGAAGGACAGGTGAAGAATGATCAAGGACAGTCTAACCAGGATGAATAATTCAACACCAGGGCATGAAATTGCATGAAATGTTCCTTTCTCAACTCAAGCCCTCTCTGTCCTACATGACATGAGCTGCAGGGCTCAGCAATGTCTCTGCAGTCAAAGGTGTCCATGGACCGCATGGCAAGACTGGTCCATGGCAAATGTTTGATTAACCCATTTTGACCTGAGATCAGATTCTAAAAAATGTGACCGGGTCTGGCAAATAGGCCCTCATCTCGACCAGAGTAATTTTTCAGTTTTTTACAGATTATTAAAGTACAGAATGTAAGCTTTCATATGATGTATCATTCAATGAAATTGGAAAATATTTGAAGGAGATATGACCATTTTAAAATGATTGTGCCGTTTTACCCAAAGCTGAGAAAACATTTCAACACCTAGAGCTGGCTAGCCTACTTTGACTTATAAATGTATACATTTAATTTGCCCAAATCAATAATCTGTTGGAATGAAAACCTTCAACATTCAAACTGTGTTAATATGAAAAAAAAAACGAAAATCACAAAAAAAAGAAAATCAAGTTTATTTTAGATTTTCTGCCTTTTCATAGGCGAGATGAGGACCATTTTGCTAGACCTGGTCACAAATGTCTTCTACATCCTGACAGTTTTCTGAAAAAGCCAACGTTCTATGTCAGTGGTTCTTCCGATTTTTCAAAAATAGCAGACCTACAAGCTCGTAGCGCGCCACTCGGTGGCGCGCTATGAGCTTGTAGATCTGCTATTTTTCAATAGCTAAAGCATAACATAATGCTAACACCAAAAGGGGTTCCCGCCCAAAATGGGTTAAAATATATAAAACATAATAGACTTGGAGACCAACATGCAGCATTGATGCCTGACTTGCCGCTATAGTCTCCAGGATTTCTTCAGAATTGGCAGTAGTGGAAAAAGTACTCAAATGTTTTACTTAAGTAAAATAATCAATACTGTGATGTAGAAATACATGCCTTATTTAAAGTTTCCAAACGTAAACAAATCTTGAAATGAAAATAGCAGATCTACAAGCTCACAATGTGTCGCATCGTGGCGCATTGTGAGCTTGTAGATTGGCTATTTTCAAATGGCCGAAATGTATATAGGGCTGAACTGGTTAATGCATGTTTTGTAATAATAATCAAATCCTGGTACCGTCGTGAGCACGGCGGTGGATCCTATTGGTTCACCAAGATTGGCACACATTTCACAGATTGTAGCCCAAACATTGGAAAAAAAAATGGTGGAAATAGTTATAGCTACAATGAAGTACAGTTGGAGGCCATCGATATTGTCCTTTTCTTTTTGCTGAGGTTTGCGTGATCTGCGCAAAAGGACAGTTAACCCATTTTGGGCGGGAACCCCTTTTGGTGTTTTAAACATTATGTTATAATTTAGCTATTGAAAAATAGCAGATCTACAAGCTCATAGTGGCGCGCTACGAGCTTGTAGGTCTGCTATTTTTGAAAAATCGTGAAAATATTTATTTCAGAAAACTGGAGGATTTAGAAGGATTTAAAAAAAAAATTGAGGTCAGGCCTAAATGGGTCAAATGATAAGGGACAATATCGGTGGCACCCAACTGTATGGCATTAACAAAAAAAGGGGGAAAAAAGGTTGATATGCTGGAGATACAAGGTTTTGGCCCTGCAGCAACGAAATGGGAAACAGCTGGGGATAGACATGCAGGAACTAGACCGGGAACCAAACAAACAGTAATGCACAGAAATACAAAACCTACAAAAAGAAAAACAGTGAATGAGGCAGAAATTCTCAACCGTGACATTCACACATTAGGCCAGTTGTTGTAACTTAGCTGAAGTTATTTGGACGATCCTCACCTCAACAGACGTTATACGCCAATGCCAGATGCAATTTTTTATTTTTTTGCACCATAGTGTAAAACCTAAACTGAGATAAATGTGAGGACATTCATCCTGTTTGTATACCATTTTATTCCTATGATGGAATTTGTTTGTCGACTACCTTTTTTCACTGACGAAAAAGATATGACTAAAACAAAGACTACATATGTGACCAGATTTGACTGAGGGGCTGCCATTTTTTTTTTTTTTTTTTTTTATTCAGTCAAATATGGTAACTAGACTAAAATGTTAGGGGGAGGGGACTATAGTAGAGAATAGATCCAGTAGAACTACAGTATAAACAAGTCATCATGGGTGCGCGTGGGTGTCACAGACCGATCTACAAGCTCACAGACACAGTGTGTCACAGTGCGACGCGTTGTGAACTTGTAGATCGGCTATTTTCGGCATGCAGCTAAGTTAGAATCAACCATTCCAGTGATTTAGGCAACTTACATTCTACTAGTACCGCAAGACACCTCCTGTGGCTCAGGAGGTAGAGCAGGTCGTCCAATGATCCCTGCAGGGTCGGCGGTTCGATTCCCGGCTCCTCCTGTCCACATGTCGAAGTGTCCTTGGGCAAGACACTGAACCCTACATTGGCTCCAATGAGTTGGTCGGTGTGAGCTTGCCACCATTGGTGTGTGGATGTGGGAAGTGAGGACGCTGGCGTCGACTGTTTGCCGCTTCACCTCCCAATGTATGAATGAATGAGCCATTGTAAAGCGCTATCTTTGCACACACACACACACACACACACACACACACACACACACACACACACACACACACACACACACACACACACACACACACACACACACACACACACACACACACACACACACACACACACACACACACACACACACACACACACACACACACACACACAGATCTGCTATTTAAAAATAAATGCTGAAAAAAAATCCTGAAATATATGGAATACATTTTGAAACATTTTAACAACAAAGATCTTCTATGGTGGATGGGTCCCTGTCTCAGTATTAATTATTGGCATGAAAAAGGAACCACCGACCGAGAAAAAAACTATACGTGAAACCTTGGGTGGCAAATTAATGAAACTCACTCAAACCCACCACCGTATGTATACAGTATACATTCCTCCAATATTCCAAGAGAGAGAGACAGAGAGAGAGAGAGAGAGAGAGAGAGAGAAAGAGAGGGGAGACAGGTAATCATCATTCCCCTTCCATTTGTCGAGTGGGGAGTGATATACATGTACTAAAAAGCTGTGAGTTCATGAGTACTATACGTACAATCATGTCACCAGATGATTTATTGTCTTGTATCCCCCATGTACCGCTGCAGGCCAACTCATTAAAAAGACATTTTTTTGTACAAATTGGTGTCCAGGTATACACGCTAGCACGCACGTGTGCGCACTGTATATACATGATATTTAAATAATATATTATATATACAGTAGATACACATGCACAGTGCTGTGTGTGTGTGTCTATATACTGTGCTGTGTGTGTGTGTGTGTCTATATACTGTGTCTATATACTGCGGGGAGCATATATATATATATGGCTGTAGAGCACCGAGTTGGTAATGATGGATGGAAGTTTTTAGATCCATGCCCCACCCGGTTATGCAATACCCGTTGTACCCATGTCAGAGTATCTGTCTGGAGATTTAGACAGACACAGGGCCAGATTCACAACGCTTTTTTACACTCATATCGTGAGCGTACGGACATTTACGAGCATTGCCACGTTACGTGTGGAATTCATCATTTGAACTTGGCCGTGACTTTGGCGGACGTTGGTGGTAAAATCCACTCAGAGGGTGCCGTACCAGTGATCAAGGCATGCGTATATTTCTTTAGAATGCGTTAGTCTTCATGCTGAATCAATTAATAGTCCCCAACATTGGTCAGCATATTAAAAAAAAATTATAGCCTATTATAGCCAAGTATCACGCAGCTTGCACTTAATTGTATGCCTACAACTTTTTATTTATTTATTATTTCTAGCATGCGTGGCGCGCGCCGCTTTATTGGTGCACGGGACGCAGCAGCAGTCACTCACTCTCAGCTGTGCTATCTCGCGCTCTGATAAACCCACATTAAGAACAAGAAGAAGTCAAGAACACACAAATCACACTAAAAAGTACTTAGTTGTAGTTGTATAACTGCTGCATTCAGTGTCAATCAGCAGTGCTCTACTCGCAGCACAACACGTCGTCAAGAACACTTACGTTATCTGCACTGTACAAATCCAACTTTGTTTAGTGTGGTAATGCTCCTGCAGTATTTACATTGTTTTTGTTGCAGAGCTCCTCATGCTGCCGTGCTGCTGAAGCAAGTCCTATCTGGGTGAAATTCACATCGGAAAATTAATATAACGGCGCGGTGAGCCCGGCCCTGACCTGGGCCCGTTGGTCAGGGACAGAACACGGCCTGGCCCGCCAACGGGCTTACAGGGCTCTAATGCATTCTATGGTTCACAAACATGCCGGTCTGACAGACAGACAGCAGACTGACAGTCACCAGGGCTAATTATATAAAAAATAGAAGTCCACATTATTTAATGGCATCAGCGCGTGTGCAAGTCGGCCAGTCATGTCGCTGCACTGCCATTAATTAATTATAATAGGCAACTGTAGCTGTAGGCTACTACTGTAGGCTACTACATTGATCTCATCATGAGATCAATCAAGTTTGGTGCCTCAGCATCAAACTTCCATGCCAAGTGCCAACTAAGGGCAAATGTCCCGCAAATCATTTTAATATGACATCACGAAATGAACCGTTCATACTGTAGCCAAATTACCTCTGACGAAGAGGATATATAGGCTACCCGGCTACTTTAAATAGCTACGTGTCAAGAACAATTCCATTCCCCATGGCATTCAGACAGACGAGACGACAGTGAGATGATAGTAGAAACATTATTTCCTGTTGCCTTATATGGCGTGAAATGGGCGTGGATGTTCTATTAAACCAGGCGAATCGCTTGGGAAAGAGGCGAAATGAGATACACGGGCGATCCGCACAAATGTAGTCATTACGCCACCTTTGGTGAATGACATGTGAGCTTGATCGGATGGATTAATACGCTATCATTGCGCACTTCATTTACACCTGGTCGTAAATTTCCATTGTGAATCTGGCCCACAGTGTCTATTTCCGGAAGGTGGGTTCCATCTGCTGAATCAGTGGTCCTCTGCACAGCACAGACCCCCTCCATCTGCCTGTCTGCCAGCATGGCTTCATCGCCAGGTATGCCCATATGATGATGACCACGGTTATGCTCTAAAAGTGTGGAAAAACATATTTTCATTTCACTACGTTTTTAACAATACATAGTAGTGCACCACTGAGAGGCTTTGTGTAATATCCTAGAGCCCGGATTTAAAGGACTCCTTCATTTCTCCTGTACTATTCCAAACCGTCTCTGGACGGCTGCGCTGACATCTTACTACCCTAAAATAACCCACAGCAAATGACATCTCTCTCCTTACCCAAAACATCTCAACATACGAGGGTATACGGCCGACTTCAAAGCGAGCAGCTCTCGTTTGAAGTTAATACACAAAAAAATGCGTTATTGCATAAATCCGAGAATTAGTTATTACATCTAAATGAGATCTGGAGGGGAGGGGGGTGGGGCGGGAGAAACCAATTACTACAAAGAGACGCCACTAAATGAAAGTTGGTTATAGTCTGTTTTTATGTAGGGCTGTAGGTTACACTTCATCCCCATGAAATGGTATTCAGGGCAATGTTGGCGTCCTTGGTTTGATGTGTTCCACATCGGACACAACATCGAGGCTGGACTTATAGCCATGCAGGTAACAAAGTACATTTACTTGATCTACAAGCTCACCACGCATCGCAGAGCCGAGCTTGTAAATCGGCTATTTGGCTGCTATGAAAAAAATAATAATAATAATAATAATAATAATAATAATCTCTGCAAAATTGAAGATCAATTATGTTTTAGAATTTGTACATTTAAGTTTGTATTTAAGTTATTGAATCGTGTTCATGTTTCTGAATCCATATTTGGTTTAGGACATAATGGTGCACTGTGGTCACTAGGGTACAGAAATGCTCTTTTAGAGGTACAAACAGGACGGTACAAAAGGTAGTCTACAATCAAGAAGGTACAACAATGTACCAACGTTAAAGGTACAATTCTATCCTCTACTAGGTAGTATAGGTACACTAGGTTAAGGTACAAAATCGCCCTTTGATTTCTCTGTGTGCACAGTAAACATAATTGAAAAAACTATAGTGTGCTGAGGCTTCATTCACACGTACCAAACACCAATCAAGCAAATGTTTGGTCGTTTTAGTTTTTTTGGGCCACCACAATGCTTTTCAAATGGGAGTCACATGGTTTGATCAAACATTTGTGTTTGATTGCTGGTGGTGTTCTGCCCCTCCCCCCTCATCAAACAAAAATGTTTGGTCAAACCATGTGACTCTCATTGGAAAAGCATTGTGGTGGCCCAAAAAAACAAAAAAAACGACCAAACATTTGCTTGATTGGGGTTTGATACGTGTGAATGAGGCCTGAGGAATACACCTTACCTCATTTAGACTGGTCTAACATGGACACCCATGTGTTAATCAACGAGGTGCCACCCACTAACCAATAAGAAATGCCCTTACTTAAAGGGACACTTGACCCTTTTTGCAAAACAATATATATTAATGACGTTTAGATGTAGAACACTTTCCTGGGGGTCTTTATGTGTGTAATATGTGAGCCCAGTGTCTCTGATATCATCGACAGTGGTCTCACTTCCTTCCTGGACTACAATTCCCATAATGCGTTGGTGCACTGCTCCTCCTTGTGGATAGGGGGAGGGCCATAGACATATATACATAGACGCCCCTTCCGGCTCTGAGGCGTGTGTCACCATTGAAGGCACTATTTTCCCGACATTCCTTGCGAAGAATAGCGGAAGCAAAGCGGAAGCTTGTCAAGCTTCCGCGTGCGTAACATAAGTCCCAGAAAAGACGCGCTGTGATTGGCCAGTAGTCACTTGAGTGACAGCGAGAGACATGGAGGAGTCACATGATTGACGTCACTTGGGCAGCGACGCAGTCGCCTTCAGCAAATGCCTTCAGCACTTCTAAATAAGAAAGCTGCGGAGAACTGTTGCTTTGTGTTCACTCTTTAATGTTTTCTGTTAGTAATCTAATCCCCCCTGGCTCTGATGTTGTATTGTTAATAACTTTGTTGTTTGTGTTTGTTTGTTTGTCTTGTTTTGTATTGTAATGTATATTGTCATGACTGTTTGAAAGTTGTAAAGATTTGTTAAAAAAAAAAAAGAAGCCTTCAGCACTGCACTTCCGCCTTCATTGGGATACACGTCGCTCCAATGAACTGCAGCGGCAAATGAGGCATCTATTTCTTATAATATCTATGGGGAGGGCTATGTCTTACTGAGACAACATGTAGTCCAGGAAGAAAGTGAGCCCAGTGTCGATGACATCAGAGACACTGCGGGCTCACTGCTAAAATCAAAAATATCTAAAACCACATATATTGTTTTGCAAAAAGGGTGAAGTTTCCCTTTAAAGGACGACTTCACCCATTTTCAACGTATCTACGTCTACTATCCATATATAGTCCATACTGTGATGAATACTGGTTGTTTTAAACATGCTAAATACAGTACATGAAGTAATGATGCTTATATCACTTATATCTTCTTCCCAAAAGGACTTTCAAACTAGGAAGGGTATGGCCTGGTCAGCCTGCAATGACATGCATAAGATCTGGTCATCCCAGCTTAGTAAGATGTTAAAAGTAAAAACATTTAGGATGACCGTTGAGCCGATTCTACTCTATGGCTCCGAGACATGGACACTTTCAAAGAAACTAGAGAAACAGTTGGATGGTACTTACACCCGCCTTCTAATGAGAGCGCAAAATCTGTCTTGGAAGAGCCACCCGTCGACTAATCTAATATACGGCAACCTTCCCCGTGTTTCTTCACTAGTCCGATCCAGAAGAACACAGTTTGCCGGCCACTGCTACAGAGCTGACAATGAGGTTATATATTCCCTTCTTCTCTGGAGTCCTGCCTCAAAGCAGACCAGAGGTAGAAAACTGTCGTTCCCTTATGTCATCGCTAGGGACACAGGCATCAGTAAGCAGGAACTGGGGATGGCAATGAAGGACCAGGAAGTCTGGCGTGTTATTGTGAAATCCACAATCTCGACCGCGGTCGAAAAATGATGATGAGTGATGCTTTGTACATGCATGTTTTCAATGAGTTACTGACATATCAAACGATATATTGCATTGCGGTATATTGTAAACTGCTGCTAACTCTGTTGTAGACGTGCTGTGGCTTCATGGGTGTGTTCACCAAGAGAAGAGACTGACCAGAGACCAGGGACGTGCACACATAGACATCAAAGGGGGCTTCAGCCCCTGCCCTTTTATCCATCTGTGAAAGAACTGCCCTCTCCAGACCACGAATACAGCATTTACTAATGGTGAAAGAAATGCAAATGCCACTCCTCTCCATTCCATGCCATGCCGGAAGGCAGCATTCAGGAGAATTGCTTTTTTCCCCCGAAGTTTCCTGAACTTGAACACAGTATTTTGCGCTGAACAAATTTGTTTATAGCTAAAGAGTGCTGGGTTGCGCCCCGAAAATAGCTGATCTACAAGCTCTCAACGCCTTGTTGAGAGCTGAACTTGTAGATCAGCTATTTCGGCTATTTTTGTCCAAAAGTGCCCTCTTGGCCTATGGGATTTCAGCCCCTGTCCCTCTCACACTCGCTGCACGTCCCTGCCGAGAGTTCATTTGTATTCCAACCAGGTACATATTCGTTTGTTTCATTTCACTGTATTGTATTGTGTTGAGTGTTTATTGATCGTTAGAATAGGCCAGTCTAAATTAGATTTGCCCAAGACGTTCTGACGTTTTGTTTGTTTTCTTTCTTTTCCTGTTATATTGTATTGTTTGTGATATGGATCTCCCTGGGTCTGAAATAAAGATTGATTGATTGATTGTTCTGAGACTTGGGTGTGTTGACCAGAGACGTGTCACGTGTGTGTGTGTGTGTGTGTGTGTGTATTCTTACCAGATTAAACTGTCGACAGAGAGAAGTGGTCTGAAACTTCCAACACAACATGACGCAGAGCGAACGCGAACAGGCGGGGGTGAAAACATGGTCTCGGACACGTCTTCGGCCCTGCAGGGGGAGACAATGAAATCAATTAGTTGATTATGGAAACTTAAACTTAAACCCCCAGACAATAATAGCCAGCATTCCGAAGCCATTCTGGCACTTTTTAATTTAGGTGTCGGTGCAGCTTACACTGACTTATTTTGGCGTCAAGCCTTCCTGCAGTGTGCATCATATACACGCTGAGGAAGGGTGGATGTCGAAAAGTACCAGAAGGACTTCGGAGTGCTGTGGCTATTATTTTCTTATTGTGAGTCTTTGTGAGCCGTGGACCCAGAAAATTGCATTTAAATACGTTATAGTGTGTGCTCGTTTTTGTTTGTATACTTAATTCCCAAGACGTAACCTCAAGCATTTTTTGGGAAGGAGAAATAAATGCATTTGTGGACTGACAACTCCACCAATCTACTTTGTTAGCACTATGGCAGCCAGGACTGCTCTAAGGCCTATTGGATTTCTAACTCGAACCTGATTTAATTGGCTGGAATTCCCGAGTGCACACTGAGTCATGGAAATCCATATTCCATTTTCCTGGAAATAGCAAACAATAAAACGGCAATGGTAATGTAAATGTTTTGTCATTTTCTTGGACAGATACGGGCATATAGAATAAAATAAAACAACATGCATTATGGTAAAAGACATTTTATTTTATTTTATTAAATTTAAGGACTACAGACAGAGAGTTCTCAAGAGTTTAATGACATAATTATGAACTCGTGCTAATAATTGTTTTCAACAATGGACATACTGTACTGAGGTGGTTGCATGAGCTTAAATTATACACGCTGCATCATTGTGTTGAGAACACACTTTGTCTTCATTTTACGAGATGTCACTTCCTATTTGCATTTAAAACACTGTCTGGTTAATAACATTGACCTTAAAACCCAATTTCTGCCAGCATTAAAGGAGAATTCCATACTAAAAGGCTTTCTTACCTTTCTTTGTAGTTGTTACGCCCCCACCAAAGAGGTCCAGGTGTTATTTTGTGCAAAAGCTCCTTATTGGCTATTTCCCCTACCATAAGCCCTAAATGAATTGCATTGAATGGGAATTGAATGGGGCTATGGGGTGTTGTGCTAATTCGCTTATTTCCATCGCTCAAAATTATATATTTTTTGTATATATCCTCTCTTCATAATGTAAATAATATCCCAAGCAGCACACTTTACTACTTATTTCGCTGGAAATAAGCGAATTAGCACAACACCCCATAGCCCCATTCAATTCCCATTCAATTCAATGCAATTCATTGAGGGCTTATGGTAGGGGAAATAGCCAATAAGGAGTTTTTGCACAAAAAAACACCTGGACCTCTTTGGTGGGGACGTAACAACTACAAAGAAAGGTAAGAAAGCCTTCTAGCATGGAATTCTCCTTTAATTAATCCCTCGATAGCGTATTGCCAAGGTTTTATTGCGCGTAACACTTACTTTGAAGAGCCAAATATCCTAACCGCATGTTACAATGACCAAATGCTCTGTGTGGTGTCTTGACCGGTTGTTGTTGTCTCGGTCGGGGGTGAAAAATCCCGACCGCAAGTATCACAGCGCCTGCTACAGACCGTTGAAAAACCTTGTCTTCCCCAGAAACGGTGCAATGAATGTGGTTTCTGAGATAGAGGGCTTTGAATGCAGCCCATAGAATGCAAGTGGATGCGCGCGCATCTTCAAAATGGCCAGTAAAAGTCATTTTACACTTGTTTGCAGGCTGAAAATAGCTGATCTACAAGCTCGGCTATTTTCAGCAAGTGTAAAAACAGTCCTTACGATGGTATCAACGCCCACCAAAATATATTTTAAGTCGACTAAATCAACTGTAGATTGAATTGACCAAAATCTTATGATATTTAGTTGACTAAAAGTAGACAAACACTAAAACATTCCAGGTGACTAAAATTGTAAATGAAAACTATTCAAGAGACTATATGACTAGAACTAAAATCTAAATTTGCTGCCAAAAACAACACTGGACTCGTGTTCGGCAGAGAAAACCTTTAGGCCAAAACCTGGGAAACCCGGGTTAGGCAGAGAACGTAAAAGTAGATTTTCATGCAACCGCTATGCGACCTTCAAACCCCAGTGCTGTGTTTTGCTGACGAGAGCAATGGTCACAGAAGTGTTACAAACTGCTGTAGGGCCATATGTGTTCAATTAGTTTATCTGACTATTTTCCCCCTCAACAGTGATTGTCCCAAGCATTGTTGTTTTTGTCAGCAAATTTCTATTTTAGTTTTAGTCATATTTTAGTCACCTGGAATGTTTTAGTGTTATTCTAGTTTTAGTCGACTAAATATCATAAGATTTTAGTCGACTTAATCTACAGCTGATTTAGTCGACTAAATGTCGTCGTAATGATTTTTACACTTGCTGAAAATAGCCAATCTACAAGCTCATGTTGCGACGCATTGTGAGCTTGTAGATTGGCTATTCTCAGCATGAAACCAAGAGTAAAATGACTTATGTTTTATTTATACTGGATCACTTGTCCACTAGTCCCTTCCTAACATATTATTCTAGTTTTTATTTGTTGACAAAATTGTCAATATATTTAGTCTTAGTTTTAGTCATCATAGCTTAGTTTTCATTTCGTTTTTGTTCAGTTTTACTAGTGAAAAAAGGTAGTCGACGAACATTTTTCGTCGTAGTCGACGAAATCAACACATGGCAAGTTGGGCACTGTAGCTGCTGTCCATGGTCCTGAAGTCACTGTAGCTGCTGTCCATGGTCCTGAAGTCACTGTAGCTGCTGTCCATGGTCCTGAAGTCACTGTAGCTGCTGTCCATGGTCCTGAAGTCACTGTAGCTGCTGTCCATGGTTCTGAAGTCACTGTAGCTGCTGTCCATGGTCCTGAAGTCACTGTAGCTGCTGTCCATGTTCCTGAAGTCACTGTAGCTGCTGTCCATGGTCCTGAAGTCACTGTAGCTGCTGTCCATGTCCTGAAGTCACTGTAGCTGCTGTCCATGGTCCTGAAGTCACTGTAGCTGCTGACCAATGTGGCCATGGTCCTAAATCTAAATACATAATCAATCAATCTAGCTGCTGTCCATGGTCCTGAAGTAACGGTCACTTTGGCTGCTGTCAAGGGGGTTGTGGCCCCCTGCATGGGTGTCAAGTTTGCCGCATATTTGAACAACGGTATGCCTGTGGCCCCACGTGGTCCCTGGTGTGGCTATTCTGACGGCAGACCCCTGAACAAGGTTAGGTGCAGATCAGAGCAACTCACAAGTCCGGGTGTTATGTTTGTGAAGTCGACCCCCCTCTAGTTCAGTTTTAATTTAGGATAGTTGATATCAATCCATATTTTGAGCATGTCATTTTAAATGAAGTAAAAACAAGCCCAAATTGATTAAATTGATTAATTACCAGCTGCATTATTATTATCTGCGGAGGTCCGCTATAACTGCCTCTGTGTCAGTTTCAGAGCAGTAGTTTAGGTAGGAACCAAAATTCTCTAAGACGGAACTATTGTGTTCTGAATCGTTCGTTTCCGTCCGACATATTTGCCGTGCTCACATACATCAGCCAATGAGAAAACCAGCTGGACTACTGGACTAGCTTGCACATTGATTATAAACTCAGCTTGCTATTGCATAGCAGCTGGTAAAAAAACGAATTGTGAAAATAGCAAATCTACAAGCTCACAAACCATTGCATCTCTTCTACACACAGAGCATAGAACTACAACTGTTGCATCCTAACAAGCTCACTTGCAAAGGGCATTGTTGTCTTGCACTGCAATGCAAAATGCACAACACATCCTCTAGACATTTTGCATGATAAAGAAGATATAATTATCATATATATAATAACATTAAAGATACAATTACCCCAAACTGCAGTGCCACCAGCGACATCATGGAAGTGCACTGTGCCTATTGTGGTGTTCGCTGTGTCGTGCTCTCTCCCAGCTCTGTGTCTCTTGACAACCCATTGTACTGTTTATTTATTCAAGCTTTTGCAACAATGTGAAATTGCCACGCTACAAATTACACCCCTAACCCCCCCAAATGGATGAAGGCCACTCTACAGGGGCTGTAAATATGACGTCCCCAAAAAGTGGTTTAAGAAGTACTCTGGTGTTTGCTTTTGTTACTTAAGAATAATAGTAGCAGTATCACAATGCAGACAAAATACTCTGTTATAGTAGCAGTATCACAATGCAGACAAAATACTCTGGTATAGTAGCAGTATCACAATGCAGACAAAATACTCTGTTACAAGTAAATGGCCTGTATTCGCTTAGTCAAAGTACCAAAAGTACAGGCCCTCAATTCATCATGCGGAATACCCCATTTCAGAACTTCATTCAAATGTTGCTAAATCTTTGAAAAGATATAGTAGAACTGCAAGCTTGTAGATCACTTCATCACACTGGCTCTATTTTCAAATTGCCAAATTTTGGATTTATAACTTAATTCAAGAAAAGTTTAAAAAATCGTTGTAGTGGAGTAAAACATACACTATTTGCCTCTAATATGTCGTGGGAGCATAAGTATACATTATTGATGAAATTAAACTACTCAAGTCAAGTAAAAGTACCTCAATATTTTACTTAAGTACAGAGTAATTCTACGTGGTTACTTTCCACGTCTGCCAAAACCGGGATGAATGCCACCGGGAATGTAACATGAAATCCCGTGTGAGTTAGGAGTAATTACATTGATGCACAGCTTGATAAAATTGAGAGCGTATAGTCCTGGAAAAGCAGCTTTGATGCACAACGGTGCTAGTACCACAGGTGTCTGTGTGATTACCAGATTGCCTCTCCACCGCCAAAAGATTTAAGATTTAAAAAAAATGTATTGGCATCAAAATATACTTGGAATACCAGAAGTACTCATTATGCAGTAACGTCCCATTTCACAAGATTGTCATGTACAAGAATCTTGCACGCCTGTGGCACACGTCTAATGCCACACATGCAGTCCGTGTTGTTTCTCCGTGAATATCGTGAGACACACATGCACAAAGCGTACATTTTGAAAGAAGGCAGCGATGTCTCTTTGGCCACTGTCTGTGTTGTATCCGTGCTGTTCGGTGGTGTTGTTGTTGTTTGGTGGATACAGAAAAGGGCTCTTTCACACTTTCACTTTCAACACCGAGCAGGAGAACTGTGGTGTCCATAATCCATAATATTCATAATCAGGCTGTAATGTAATTTCTGTCACTGTGTTTATTCGACTACTAGGAGATTTTGTGTGGAGACACATTGTCTAGCAAGAGCTTGGTCTGAGAATCTTCCTTCACTAGAGGTTCTCAGCCAAGTACCCTGTAGAGAATTCCATTGTTCTAACCCTTTGAAGCTCGCCTCAGGTGTGAACCAGAACACACAGTGAGAGAGCAGTCTGCAGTATCTCCTACCATATGTTGATTTGAAGTAAACTCCACCCTTGTATTCATCTCTGGTCTATGCAAAAGTACTATATATTGGCCTGGGCCGTGGCTCAGTGGTCCAGGCACCTTGGCTGGTAATCCAGTCTGGCAGTGTGCCGCGGGTTCGACTCCCGATCCCGACGGCCTTTACTGCATGTCACCCCCCCATCTCTCTCCCCATTTCCTGTCAGCCTACTGTCTATCCCTCCATAAAAAATATAAAATAAAGGCGAAAGCCATAAAAAAACATTAAAAAAAAGTACTATATATTGTCTCAGTAAATGCAATGTTAAACCAGTCTTAGCTGACTGGCCGCGTCCAGCGGTCAGGCAGTCTGTGTGCTCCCGTGGGCCGACATGGCCACAGCGAAGCTCTGTTGTACTTGTACTTTTGAAATAAATACAACTCTGATGGGACCGTCATTTCATCTCTCTCTGCCTGCGTTCTTCATCTGATCATCTGATGCTTTGATGCCTGGTTTTCACTACTCTCTAGTTTAGTTTAGAGAACTCCAGTCTTCTCTATTCAGTATTTAAGTCCGACGTAATTTTGTAGTGCTACGTTACGTCCGGGTCCAAGTGGCACCAGCTCCCGTCCGCATCTCATTGTAAATAGAATATCTAAACGCGTGAATCTTTTTACAATGACGTTATTTTTCAGAAAGAAAGCCATTGAGGGTTAAAATGGGTCTTAATGCTTCCAACTAGAGTAGAATTATTAATGTTTTGTACAAGTTTCCATGACAAAAAAAAATATGATGTGGAGACAATAAAGACTATTATCATTATTATTGAAGGTGGTAACAGTCCATTTGCTCAGTAAAATATTTCGGGGGCATATTTAGAATGTTTGCAGGCTTGAGTATGTTGAATCTAGTTTGCAATTAATGAGGATTTAGTTGACACAATGAAATAAAATGGCGATAGTATTCCGTGTGGGGCAGACGGCCTGTCACAGCCAGATTTGGGAGAGCAGCGCAGCTTTGTTGTTGCGAGGAAAGCGGTAAAATGAGACTTTCGTGGTTGTTTTCGTCTCAGATTTAGTCCGACGGAGCGTCACAGTATAACTCTATGGGGACACAAAAGTAGGACCCGGAAATATCTCACGTGCTCGCGCTCACGTCACAGCTAAAATACTGAATAGTCTAGTGGTGTCTCCGTTAGTTCAGATACCACACTGCAAAAAGCTGGGTGTAAGAAAGCCTCACTGTGATTGGCCAGTAGTCGTAAACCCCACAACGTTGGGTTGAAGACGCAGAGCTTAAGACAGTGACTTATCACGGCGACAAAGCACAGGCGTGAACGGCACTTCCCGCATACTCTGCATACGTATGTCACGGTGTATGACTTGAACCTGAAATTGGCACAAAGTTGTGCGCTCCACATTGGGCACAAATGTAGGCGTGGAATTATCCCAAAAGTAATGATGGATACAAATCTTTTGAAAATATCAGATCTACGGTTATTTTCAAATAATTGTAGTGGAGTAAAAAAAAACAAGTGCAATATTTGCCTCTGAGATTTAGTGGAGTAGAAGTAAAAGTATTGGAAATTGGAAGCACTCCAGTAAACAAAAACACAAATAAGTACAGTACATGTATATATGTACTTTAGTTACTTCACACCACTGTCCTTTGAGAATCAGTGCCCTAATTAAGCAGCTCACCTCTACCTCGAGGAGGGCTCAGCACAGATAAGCGTGCATGCTGTCATCTTCTATTGACCCCTGGAGTGCGGACTGACCCGTCGTGAGCAATGACCCACAGCGCGGACATGACAAGAGGGCTTATTTCATCTCAACATGAACCAGAACCTGGTGGAAGAGAAGGAAGGAAACTTGTGGACAATTGTGGCACGATGGTACATATAAATACGGCCCATGGCTTCCATTCTAAAATGTCAGTGAAGTTTGTGAGTGTTTTGAAGTTAACCTGAGCTGATTATTTCTCGGTCACTAAACTCAAGACTAAACTAACAGAACCTCTACCTTTCTTTTCTTCAACCTACAGACTTCTTTCTTAAGCAGCTCACAGGCAGTCAGAAATAATGAAAGCAACATGCAGTAAAATGCAAAAATATGCAAAGCGGACGAAAGAAACCCTCCCTCTCGTTGTCAAGGCCAGCCTGGTTTTGAGTCCCATTTTCCCTGCAGTATGCCTGTTATAGGTGCCAGGTTCACAGTTCTTTGTGGAGCCTCAAGTTCACAGGCGCTGCCTGCCTGCCTGGCTGGCTGGCTGGCGCCATGACCACCAAGATAAGAAATGGCAACCTGAAATAGAAACATGGAGGACGGGCGGGAAAGGCGGAGACGAGAGCACTTGAACTCATGAATATTTTGATTAGAATGAATCATCTGTCACCTGGAGAGAGGTATGGTACAGAGGCCTCCACACCAATACTTTGCTCATCGGAACTTGAATATGGGGGAAAGTACGAGTCGCCGAAATGTCCTAGGGAGGGCTTTAACCCCTTTAAACCGGGGAAGCATCAGTGTCATTTTAGATTGTCATGACTTTTCAAAAATAAAAGATATACAAGCTCATAGCGTGTCACTTCTCGCTGCGCTATGTGCTTGTAGATCTGCTTTTTTTTTAAATAGTGAAAATGTGTGCAAATCCTTGAACATTTGAGATGGGGGTCTACGGCCAAATACATTGGACATGAAATTAGTTTTTTTTTTAGGATTTAGAAGACATTTTGTAGAATCTGCCTCAGGTCTTAATGTGTTAAACCTCTGGGTGTCAGATTGAAGTAGAAGGCAAGTTAAAAGTTCTACGTTAAATTATCCACTTAAAGCCCTGGTTGAAAGGAGTCCCACCAGGGGTTTATACTACGGTCTTGGCCAATTTTCTTTGCTGAAAATAGCAGACCTACAAGCTCACCCCAGGTCACAATGCAGTGTGTTATGCTTCACAGGAGGCAAAAGGTGCACAATGATGAATGCTGGTGGAGTTCCTTATGGGTTAAACAGCCCAGTGGTGGAAAGTAAGTACATTTACTCTTTAAAAGTACTGTACTTTTTTTTTTACTTTACTAGATTCCAGTGTTTTTTTCTACTCCAGTAAATCTCAGAGGCAAATATTGTACAGAGCCTTCCCTCTCAGCTTTCCACTTAATACAATAAAATAAAATAAAGTACAAAGGGATGAGGTCTAACCACTCTCCCTCTCCCTATTTATTGACCACTCATTTTGTATGTTCGTGGCAAACTTTTTGTTTGTGGAAAATGTCCATCATAAGCCAGAATGTTGATGATCCCTCATGCAGGCCTTATGTCTATACTGTCTTTGTTTGAATGTTGATGATGATCCCTGCAGGCCTTATGGCTACACGGTCTTTGTTTGAATGTTGATGATGATCCCTGCAGGCCTTATGTCTATACGGTCTTTGTTTGAATGTTGTTGATGATCCCTGCATGCCTTATGACTACACGGTCTTTGTTTGAATGTTGTTGATGATCCCTGCATGCCTTATGACTACACGGTCTTTGTTTGAATGTTGTTGATGATCCCTGCATGCCTTATGACTACACGGTCTTTGTTTGAATGTTGTTGATGATCCCTGCATGCCTTATGGCTACACGGTCTTTGTTTGAATGTTGATGATGATCCCTGCATGCCTTATGGCTACACGGTCTTTGTTTGAATGTTGATGATGATCCCTGCATGCCTTATGTCTATACAGTCTTTGTTTGAATGTTGTTGATGATCCCTGCAGGCCTTATGTCTATACGGTCTTTGTTTGAATGTTGTTGATGATCCCTGCATGCCTTATGGCTACACGGTCTTTGTTTGAATGTTGATGATGATCCCTGCATGCCTTATGTCTATACAGTCTTTGTTTGAATGTTGTTGATGATCCCTGCAGGCCTTATGTCTATACGGTCTTTGTTTGAATGTTGTTGATGATCCCTGCATGCCTTATGGCTACACGGTCTTTGTTTGAATGTTGATGATGATCCCTGCATGCCTTATGGCTACACGGTCTTTGTTTGAATGTTGATGATGATCCCTGCATGCCTTATGTCTATACAGTCTTTGTTTGAATGTTGTTGATGATCCCTGCAGGCCTTATGTCTATACGGTCTTTGTTTGAATGTTGTTGATGATCCCTGCATGCCTTATGGCTACACGGTCTTTGTTTGAATGTTGATGATGATCCCTGCATGCCTTATGTCTATACAGTCTTTGTTTGAATGTTGTTGATGATCCCTGCAGGCCTTATGTCTATACGGTCTTTGTTTGAATGTTGTTGATGATCCCTGCAGGCCTTATGTCTATACGGTCTTTGTTTGAATGTTGATGATGATCCCTGCAGGCCTTATGCCTATAGACTCTATACTGTCTTTGTTTGAATGTTGTTGATGATCCCTGCAGGCCTTATGCCTATAGACTCTATACGGTCTTTGTTTGAATGTTGATGATGATCCCTGCAGGCCTTATGCCTATAGACTCTATACTGTCTTTGTTTGAATGTTGTTGATGATCCCTCATGCAGGCCTTATGTCTATACTGTCTTTGTTTGAATGTTGATGATGATCCCTGTAGGCCTTATGGCTATACGGTCTTTGTTTGAATGTTGATGATGAACCCTGCAGGCCTTATGCCTATACGGTCTTTGTTTGAATGTTGATGATGATCCCTGCAGGCCTTATGCCTATACGGTCTTTGTTTGAATGTTGATGATGATCCCTGTAGGCCTTATTGCCTATACAGTCTTTGTTTCCGCCTGCAGCCCCACCTCCTGTGTCTGCAGCCCCGCCTTCCATGTTGGCAGCTCCGCCTGCTGTCCTGGCTCCTGCAGCTCCGCCTGCAGCCTTGCCCCATGCAGCTCCGTCTGCAACCCCTTCTCCTGAGACTGAAGCCCCCGGGCTGACCACCCGATGACACCTCGTATCAGCCTCTAGGCCGTCCACCAGACGTCGCCTCATCTCCCTCGTCTCAGGCTCCAGGCCGTCCCCCAGACGTCGCCTCATCTCCCTCGTCTCAGGCTCCAGGCCGTCCACCAGACATCACCTTCACCACCTCCTCCAGACCCCCTCCACCCCGCTCTGTGTGGGGTGGTGGGATGTCTTGAAGCTGTCCCTCGCGTCCCCACTTCAGAAACTCCCACATTCCATCTCTCAGTCCTTGTAACACACCTGCTTCTACTCCCTCCCATGGCCCAAAAGCAGCGGATTCGACCGTTATCTCTGCATTGGAACGGCGAAATCATCCGTTATCAGCACGTTTGAATGGTGCCAAAATGTTGATACTGGCATCCTCACCACATAGCCTGGTCAAGGTTTCCCCCTGGTGGACGTGTCATTTTGGTGCATGGAACTAGGAGCTACTAATGTATACTATTCTCTGCCTATCAGGACGTAACTCGGACGGCGCTGAGTCGGGTCTGGTGGCCTTCGCAACGCTCGGCACGGCGACTCGCTCGGCTAGCGCCTCGCTCGGCGGTGCCTCACGTAGCTCATGGCCACCAGACACGGCACGCCTCCTTCAGGACATCAGTGATAATGACAATGCTACAATCGCAGATAATGACATACTGAACAGTGAGGATGCCAGTATCAACATTTTGGCACCATTCAAACGTGCTGATAACGGATGATTTCGCCGATTATATACATGATACCAGTCGAATGGGGTGCCAAAACTGCCATGCCCATTTCACACCTGAAGACACTTCCCCAATCAACCCACCACCTATAAAATTGGACTAATTTCACACACTCACTGTCAGGTTATACTTTGTCACCTTTGTGTTTGGTCTTGTTAGTATTTTGCTTGTACCTGGACTGTTTGTGTTTTTGTACCAGTTTCTGTACTGCCTGCTTTCTTCACAGTGAGCTTTGCATTTTTGGACTGCTGTTCTCCTGCCTTCATATACTGTAATTTGTGCTTTTTTCTGTTAGTAAATTCTGAAATCTACTCTGTCTACTGTGGCTTTGCATTTTGGGTGCATAGGGAACATTAAACATGAACAAATTTGAGGTGGAATGTCAAGAAGATGAATTAGACCAGCATCAATTATTCCTCCCCCACATCGTAGGATGATTATCGCCATGTCAAGTACTGTCAATGGATTGAGGGCGGGATGTGTGCCAACTACCGTTAAGGTTGTATCATCATCACACATACCTAGCTTTTGGCCGTAGCATTAGAAGGAGTTCTCCTTAAAGATGGAGTGCCGTGATTTTTTTAACCCCGTAAAACATGAACATCAGGTATTACGATTGTACTAGAATGTTTTCAAGTGTTCAGAAAGTGTTCAAATGTTGTTTTTATGTGGCCACACCCACCGTTTCATTAAGTATACCTGGTTTTCACCTTAGCACCTCCCACCTGAACTTAAGTAGTACTATAGTGTGTATACACAGTATAAAAATCTAAAATGAATGCTTTCGTGGTCTTAATGGGTTATAATTACAAGTCTAACTTTGAATGTGTCAGTTTGAGCTACAGTAAAACAGGACGGACACCCATGGAGCTCAGGGGTTCTAGCTGGAGGTGTGCTTCATTTACATATCCGTCTGTCTGTCTGTGATAGGAACACATGAGGCTTCTCAAGTTTCTGGACGGTGCCCCAAGGCAGTGGAATGGCAAATCAGTCTCAAGGAGGCAGGTATACTTTCACAAATGAAAATAAGTCTAAAAAAGCAAATATGGCTGCCTGTCAAACTTTATTGTCGAATGTTGTTTTAGATCAGTGGTTCTCAAACATTTTCATGTCAAGGACCCCCAATATTTTTAAGCAACTTTACAGAAAAACAAGCCCAAAGTAGCTTATAATGAGCAACACTACCTGTAGCTTTGACAAATCTACAAGCTCACAATATTAAATATAAGATATTGAAAAGGTTTTTGATATTGATATGACATCTGACTTACCTAAACCTGCAGATACCCTGTTACATACTTTTCAGAATGGACAATTCATTTTTTTTTTAAATTATTAATACAGAATAAGATCATACCGACATCGGTTTATAACAGGAATTAATTATATTGGATATCGATAACGGCCAAACCGTCTCATCGGTACATCCCTAACACTTATTCTGACTAAATAGACAACTCATCACATACGCTAACTGACAGTCTCAGTTTTATTTATGCTTGTCAAAGTATTTTGTTTTGTGTAAGGGGACCACAGGGGAAATAAGTCTATTTTCTTTCTTTCTTTTTATCCTCGATTGTTGTTTTAACTTCGTTCGTTTGTATGGATACAACTTGCAAGCAATACCATACATCAAATCAATTCATCTTAAAAAGAGCACTGCTTCTGAAATAAAACATGCAAGCTCAATAAAGTTTGAGTTAAAATCAGTTAAAACTAGAAAAAGTGCCCTTCTGGGCACAGGTCTCCACCAGGAGGATAGGAGTGTGTGTGATGTTTGGCCAAATGTTTAGGAGTAATATAAACATGTTTTTTTGTTTGTTTGTTTCTTGCAACAATTTTCTTCATTTTGTTGAGGAAATGCAAAGCCAGATCACTCATAGCATCTCTGAGGATAGAATTCTGGATGAGCAGGACATGTGCAGCATTTTGTACAAAACGGGCTACTCCTGAAAACTTTGGAAGGCAATCTTAGCTAATCAGTGTAGAATCTGAGAAATCCAACAGGCTCGTCTTGATCACATGACTACAGAGATCATGTGTACCGATTTGCATGAGATTTGGATGAAATCTGTGCGACTAACAAACAATGTGTTTTGCAGAAATCGGCCTCATGGTGGCGCTATAACCGGCAGATGTGGAGGGATGCAGGGAAAATGTTTTTCCATGGCCTCTAGGGAGTGAGCATACATAAGTTGTATACAGATCGATGCAGTTATAGGTAAAAACAGGAATTGGGCTGTTATAGCGCCACCGTGAGGCTGATTTGGGAACAAAAATAGTGGCATGTCGTCCTCGGCCTAGTGGAAATGTGTGTGTATAATTTCATGGAAATTGGACACTGTTTGTGATTTGTGGCATTTTGTTCGAAACGGACCAATCATGTGAGCTTTGGAAGCCAATCTTAGCCAATCAGGATGGAAGATGGGAAATTGTGCAGATCTGTGTTGATCACATGACTATGGAGATAGTGTATACCGAATTGTGTGATTTATGGATAAAATGTGTATCTACAGAAATGCGTTTTGCCTAAATCTGCCTCATGGTGGCGCTATAACAGGCCGTTGAGGAATAATATTTGGGGCAGAGGTTCGTCGTTGGCATCTAGGGAGTGTGTGTGCACAGTTTGGCATGGATCGGGCCAACGGTGCCGGAGATTAGCTGATAACGGACGGACGGAAGGACGGACGGACACACGGACGGAGTGCAAAACATACTCTCTCCCCATGCCTTCGGCCTGGTGGAGACAATAATAATATATGTCACTAAGAATTCCTGTGCACACTAGCAGCCAGCTGGCCAAGAAAGTCAATTCCCACATAGTTTTCACATCTGTCACAGACGCCAGTGTGTGTGTGTGTGTGTGTGCGTGCGTGCGTGCGTGTGTGTGTGTGTGAGTGCATGCATGAGAGAAGTGAGAGTGAGGAGGGGTCTTCAGTTTCCCAGACTCCTTCCTCAGCTGTCTGCATGTCTCTTCAGCAGCAGCCTTGTTATCTTGGCTCTGCGCCAACTAGCACAGCCTTGTTATGGCAGAGCCCTGCATGCCGACTGTCTTGTTACCTGAGAGGACTTCTAATGGCCTATTCATACTCCTGTTGTAGGTGATAAGGTGACCACCCAAAACTAGAACATGACGTCGTCACACTGCGGTGGTAATCACTTCACCCGCACCGCTCACACCAACACACCAGGTCGTTTTTACTAACCAAAACGGTGGTCACCTTATAACCTGTGTCTGTGTTAGGAGAGAGCGGTCAGTCATATCCAGTAGTGGGAAAAAAGTACTAAAATATCATTGCAAGTAAAAGTCTGGTATTAAAAATGCACTTGAGTAAAACTAAAAAAGGGATTGGTATCAAAATGTACATGAAGTACCGAAAGAAAGTAGGCCTACTCATTATGCAGAATGTCCCATTTCACAATTCTTCAAAGGAATAAAATGTCTATAAACTCTTTTGAAAATAGCAGATCCACAATGTGTCGCATCACGAGCTAGTAGATCTGCTATTTTCAAATTGCCGGACTGTATAATTTTTCAATAGTTCTATACTCCATACATTGCTGAGAGAAATGTTTGATCGATTGAATATTTTATTAGACAATATAAAAATGCAAACAGCACAGGCATTTTGGTCCAAAAGGATTTCCGAATTAAGACCTTGCGGTCTTGTTTCCATTCGGGTCCCATGCACTCACACATTTAATATAGTCATGGACAATAATCTAAAACTACAATCTGTCACCATGTACATCATGCACTTTTGTTTCACTACAATTATTTGACAGATTTAGTTAGTTACTTTTCAGATTAAGATTATTAATACAAAACAAGCTACACTATGTAGCTTTCCTCTTCTACCCTGGATTTGAACCCACTTTTGTACCATTGAGCTAATAGAGCCGGCTTGCATGCTCAGGGGAAACATTTTATCTTGACCATCGTGGTAAAATTGGTGTCAGATCCTGTGTTTAGGTGAGACATGACCTTTGACATGACCTAAATGTCTCAATAGCCGAGCAGCCATTGCAAATGTATGAGTTCCATTGTATTAACATACTCTACCATACAGATTGGACAAAATTGTATTAAACAAAGTGCCGATTTAGTGCCGTCTTTTATAATTTGACTATTCAATGATCGTAGATATAAACCTACATTTACGTATATTGCCGAATTAAGGTTTTACAATACAACAAACAAGTTCTGGTTCAAGTGAGGACAAATGATGTAGAATAGCCTAGAATGAATTGAATGCTCTTATATATATTATGTGCACGTACTTCTAAAAAAGGCTGAAAGTCATAGTCTATCGGGGACTCAATGCAATGCAAAACGTTCAAACTCTTTGTATTCATATTTGAGGCATTTTGCCTGACACTGGAGATTTATAAAGGGTGGAAAACAGCTTGGTGCCCAAATCCCCTTACAGTCAATTTTACTAACTGTGTTTCTTTTTCATTTCCACCTAGCCATGTGTGGCTGCACTTGGAAATCCTACTTCTACTAAGGTCATATATTTACTGTGCCGCAAGGTTGATCTCATATTTATCACTGAAAGTAAAAGCGAGCACAGCTTTTTGTGTCTCAGGGCATATACATTAAAGGTATATTCAGTGATTTGACTTAATTCAAATATCACTTATTTTTTCTTTTTTTCTGGATAATCCTCCCTACTATAGAGTGTGCTGACCATATAAGGAGTTCCTCCCTGTCCCCAGTGAGCCCCTGGGGTAAAAAACCCCTAGTTTCAGTTTTGGTGGCGGGTGGCAAAGCCTTCATCCAATCAGGATGAGAGGGGCCTTCCTCCAATCATGATCGAGTGGGGGCGGGCCTTGGTGCACATGCTGTTGGCCTGTTGCACTTCCCCCCACTGTAGAGCGTGCATGTGCACATTTTGTTACCGGGGCGGACTGGGTGGTTTTCCAAATCACCCAAATCACTGAATGCTCCTTTAAAGGTGGAAGATTACGCCGCTCCTAATTATGACCATTAATGGATTTGTAGCATATAGCTACTCATGTTGTTTTGTAAACTATCACACCACATCGCGATACGACCCATTGTGAGCTTGTCGATTGGCAAATTTCATTATTATAAAAATAATAATAATTATGAAAGGTTTCGTCTAAAATGAAATGTCCAAAATAGGGATAGGTGAATTATCAATTATTTTGTATACGGTAGTTCAATAAAAATCGATTAGTTCGATTAACTGTTACACACTTACTTGACAATTATAGTTAGTTGTACAATGGAGGTATGCACTGAGTGTAATCTTTCTGGGTTGTAAACACACAGGGATTCGGATTGCCAGCAGTGGTGGAAAGTAACGATGTCGAATTTGCAATCATTTTACTTCTACTCCACTATTAAAAGTGTGAGTACTTCTTCCATCACTGTTCACCAGCCTCTTTAATTACAGATAAGCCACCGGCACACATTTTAGCATATACCGCCACCCATACACAATCCAGAAGCGTCCGGTCCAATTAGGAGAGGCATTAATTAGTCATCAGTGTGTCATTGAACCTGTCACAGCCCTGGTCTGCAGCTCAGGGAGTGTCTTGTCACAAACAATTAAGTCAACAGAGACGGCAGTTAATTAAGGGAAGGGTGAGTGACGTCTCATTTGACGCGGAGCGTCGTCGTAATCGAGGCGGCGTCGCGCGGAGGTTATTGATGGCTGTCCTTGTGAACCTAAACCGCCAAGTAAACAGCCGACACTTAACTCGGGGGTCTTCCGCGTTTTATGCCGCCAGCGATGATGAGGTTGCCAACCATGTTTGGTATCTCAGACCTGTCTTCCAGTACTGTATCTGACATGCTATACTATACTATAATTCAAGCCTCCGTATAGTTCTCCTATACTGTACATGATGGACTGTGGGAAAACTTTGCAGAAATGCAGATATGGGTGGGTGATGATAAAAAATAAAGTTTCTCACGCCACAGTTGTCACTTCTAGTGTGTCCCTGGTTCTCCAGAGAGAGCATGTAGAGGCTCATTAGTTATGAACGG
Source organism: Electrona antarctica (assembly GCF_951216825.1). NCBI lineage: Eukaryota > Metazoa > Chordata > Actinopteri > Myctophiformes > Myctophidae > Electrona > Electrona antarctica. Next base: position 15,897,618 of record NC_136802.1, read on the forward strand.
CAGCACAGGAGAGAGATGGAGACAGCACTGCTGTAAAGACTTTACACTGCTTAAGATTAAGATTTCTGAATGTGGATCTCCTTGTTCATTACCCACCTCCGCAGAGATTCAAAACGAGCAGAGATGGCATGGGGGGGGGGGGATCAATAATTAATGCATAGAAAGTGCTGGGCAAATACTGGCTCGCTGCTGTCAAGTGGTTGGGGAGAGAGAGAGAGAGAGAGAGAGAGAGAGAGAGAGAGAGAGAGAGAGATTGTTATTCAGTAGTGGTTAAAGTATGCAAAGCGACCGATGGACACAGACACACAACCATCTGTGGAGCCTCTACTCTGTCAGTGATTACATTAGATGCTTTATTGTCATTGCATAATAAAACAGTGCAACTTGCTGGTTGGCAGCAGTCCACTCCCACTCCAGAAATGAGAGCACTCTTTTGGCAGTGCGATCTATGCTCAAGGCCCATCAACACCCCATTCCAAGCTGGGGTTAATTGGATGTTACATTCATGATGACATTTTTTTTCTTCCCACTAATTTTGGATGCCAAGTGTATGTAGGCGAACAGGATGGCATATCAGAAGGCTGAATTCTGTCCGAATTCTATTGAGAGGATGGCCCGTTGAGATGCAGCATATCGTTTTAGAGGAGGTCCTATGCACATAAGTAAGACATTGCATACAGTGCAAATACACAATACAAAAACACATGGTGTAACATAACATACTACAAATACACAGGACACACACATACAGGTACAGTTAGCTTGCTCACCATCTCCCACCCACACCCCCGGCCCTCAACTCATTTACATACAAAGATAATGGAGAAAACAGTACTAGGACCTGTATCAAAGTTAGAAATAAACGTGTACAGTATGTGCACTGCAGGCAGTGTTAAAAGCATGAACAGGTTGTTTGGAGATACAAGGAAGTCCTGAAGCGGCCAAGAGAGGTAATTGATCGGAGTGAAAGATGGAGCTTTGTAGTGGAATGACCCGAGTCCAGCTTCAATGAGCTGTTTGACACGTTCCTCTCGTCGTTGTTCCGATGGCGCATTATTCCGATGGCCCATTACTAACCCTATCCCTAACCATAACCGCACCCGAAGCCACATAGTCGGAACAATGAGATGTCGAAATTATGGGCAGTCCCTCAATAGTCACGTCACTGCGACAAACGTGATTTTAGAAAATAAGTTGTGTGGAGTAAGTTTACTAACAGACATGAATCAGTAGAAAAAAGTACACAGTGTGTTTTGAAGACACTGCAAAAGGGCAAAAAATCTAGGAAATTGGGGCTTATATATATGGGGAGTTGCATCATGATCCAAGGAATATAGTATACGATCAATCAAACCTATGGTTCAAGGGTTATTAGGCAAAAACATAAAGTGGGCTGGTATAGCGCCACCATGAGGCTTACTGGCAGCGAGGTTTGTGTGATTATCTCTTGACACACACACACACACACACACACACACACACACACACACACACACACACACACACACACACACACACACACACACACACACACACACACACACACACACACACACACACACACACCACCATCCCCCCCCCCCCCCGGCAGAGATAGTAAAATATTAGAGCATTCAAAGTAAAACGCCAGCAGCATGCAATTTTATATTGCACCTGGAGACAGTCAGTCAAATCAAACACAATCCTGGCAATATAATTCAACTGGGCGTGTGCGAGGATATAGATGCCCACTTGATTACATCTGTGACATCCTGAGTTACAAATGGAATAATGAATATACTGGGCATTTTACCGTGTACTATAGCCATGCACGCACGGGTCACAACATCAACTGGAGGTTGAATCTATCTAGCAGTTCCATCGATTTTCCACTGCACTTTAAAACAAGCCTTATTCATAATTGTCAAGCAAGGGTCTTGCTTTGGATCTTTTTATTGGACAGGGTATGTACTGTATGTATACACCCGCAGTAAAAGCTGCGACCTTGTTGCGGCTGCTGTCCGAAACAGTCAATAATGCTTTTCGTATGCCACGGGGGGGAGTGGGGGGGCGGACAAGTCCATCCTTTTTCCTTATGACGCCCTTGGGCCCAGCCTGCGTGCAGTGCACCCCCTCCAGATGAAATGCCATTTCGCCCCCGAAGGCAGGGACATTGGCCGCTGCGCGCTATGCTTCAGAAATGCATGAAGGTGTCATTCTGAGGGATGGCAGCGCTTGACCCGCGGGACGACTTACAAGGCAACCTCGCGGGCGACGGGTCAGCGGACTCCAGCTTGGATCGAGACATCACTCATGTGAGGGACAGGGAAAACAAAACCAAAAAATGGGAGGTGTGGAGAAAAAAAAATCCCATTTGGATTCACATCACCTCGCTGGCTTGTTTATCTTTTCAACGGGGACCCCGAGGCCACAGTGCCAATGTGTGTGCCCTAAAAATGACCTTCAGTCTTATCATTTTTTTTAACTTTAACAAGATGACAGACAGTCTCATCTCCTCTCGTCAGTGGCATTTACTCGAGTAATTCAATTTTTCGATACTTTCGAAACTTCACCAAACATTGAAATGTGACACATATGAGCTTGTAGACTGTAGATTGTCTATTTTAGAATAGCCTAACTATAAGCATTCTGCAGAATTAATACTTTTTACTTTTGCTCCTTCAAGTACCTCGGAAATTCGACAAAAAAAACTGAATTCAGGCCTTTTACTTTACTTTTACATAATATTACAGAGTATTTTATATTGTGGTATTGCTTCTTTTACTTATATTTTGTGCACATCGCTGCCTTTCTTCTCTTCCATATATCCTCCCCCGTTCTTTGGGGGTTTTTTAATCTTTGCTCAGCCTCTGACCCGGGCTGGAAAGGCAGACGGCAGTGAGCTCTGTGCTCAAATAGAAACGTCCCTGAGATGTTTGTCAGCCAGCCCAGCATAGCACGCTGCTCCTGGCAATCTCTTCAGAGAGAGAAATAACTAGAAGTAAACTACGAACTAGAAAAGTCTGCTCATTCCGCCAGGTCAGGTTGCCTAGCCAAGGCATGTTGGATCTGGACCCCATGACTCCAGTACCGATTTGGGACATGTGTAGGAGGAGTAGTAGCAAAATGGGCAGAAAATCTATTATATGGGGTTACGTCACGAGCCAAGGAATCAAAGGCGAAAACAATATACGGTTCAAATTTATGTTACTTGAAGTGGTTATGTTATAGTGCCACCATGTGGGTACGTTTGATGGCAATCGGACACTTGTGTTAATAGACAAAATGAAAGCCTGGGTATCGAGGCTACTGTGTTAATGATTTGTGGCATTAGTACAACAAAGCCACCCCCCCCCCCCCCCCCCTCCACAACACACTAGGGCTGACCTCGATTAGTCGAATAATCGATCGGATGAGTCTTAGTCGACTACCAATGTCTTAGTCGATGTATTATAATTTTTTGCATGATTCAACTTAGATATTGGCCTAATTAGTTATACTAATTAACACATATTTAAAAAATAGGTTATATATCATGATTTATCGGGAGAAAGTTTATGTTAAATCAGACATTAAGCACCCCCACAGCCCAAATGGAATGATCCTCTGTTGCAGAGTTCCCCAATTAGTTTTCCCCAAGAGCCAAATTATAGGGTGACATGCTGAGTACCACGAAAATGTTATTTTATTAGTTAGAATACACGTAGAAGACCTATTTGAAAGTTGCAGAAACATAATTGCCTTCCTTGACACATTAACGAGCTGGACACACTCCTCTGCAGTAAAGTGAATAGAGTTTCATTTCTCTCCAATAAAGGCCCTTGAATATGATGAAATAATATGATTACGGATCCCTGTGATTATGGTAAACTAAGCTCACATTTAATATCTCACACACTGACTGTACCTGTAACTTTCACCAGCCCCCACAACAACAAAAAATTCAGGTCATTAGTCGACTAATAGTCGACCCCTTAGTCGGGGACAACCCTACAACACACACATTTATTTAGAGGTTTGTAGATTGGCTATTTTCACTATCTCTCTTTTGGGTCTCGACCTGAAACGCTTGGGAACCACTGCTATAGAGGGGGTGCGGAGCGGCGGGACCGGTGCGGAGCGGCGGGACCGGTGCGGAGCGGCGGGACCGGTGCGGAGCGGCGGGACCGGTGCGGAGCGGCGGGACCGGTGCTCGCTTGCCTGCCTGCATTTCCATTGACAAACATGAGTTTGAAATAGAATCCCTTTGAAGACGCCCCTCACGCTGTTATTGGCTGGAACTAAGCTCTCAAACGCCCTCAATACGTGTCCGTCTACCAAAACAACAATAAAACACCAACTGTTTACCTGCATTTATTTTTTCTTTATTTTTTTGAGTGGTGCAAACCACTCCAATAACCAGCTTTGTCTGTATGTTTGTGTACCTGTGTACGTGTCCGTGTACCTGTGTACGTGTCCGTGCACAGGTGAGCATGGTTACCATGGTTAGTGTGTGACGTCACCGACATAGCTGATCAGACTATATAAGACCTTGCACCACTCAGTTCACACAGGTGTGATTTTTTGCAACACCACCACACTATACTCCAGTGGCCGATGACTGCTGCTATAGAGAGAAATTATGGAATTAAAAAAATAAAAATGTTACGTAAACAAACAGAGGGCAAAGTTACATACATACCATGCCTTGATATAATGCAGACAGGACAACCCTGGGTGTGAAATAGCAGAGTCATCAGTACGCACACAGAGATTTGGTGCATTCATAGACAACGTATAATATGGAGCGCTTGCAACACGATGCGTTTACGCTGAGCGGGCAGCTTCCCTTTAATTAAAGTGAGGGTTCAGTGCTCAGGGTGCAGCGTGGACATTGAGACAGAGGTGGAAGTGGAAGTACTCGGAATGTTTTAACTCCAGTAAAAGTAGCATTACAACGACGTAGAAATCTCTGTTACAAGTAATTTAAAAGTCTAAAGTGGACGTAGAAAGTAGAAAATAATTTATGTCAAAATGCACTAAGAATAGTACTTATTAAAGGCGTATTTCACAGTTCAAATTTGACAACTTTTCAAAAATAATTGATGTACTCGATGTAAGCTCTCAACTTACATATTTTCAAAGTTTTGAGCTTGTTTAATCATCTTACTTTTGAACAGACTAAGTATGTAATTGAGCTTAATAAGTGATTATAATACGCAATGTATTGTAATATAATCTAAATCTAACTAACTAGTAACTGAAATTTTCAAATAACTGTAGTGGAGTAAAAAGTATGACATTTGCATCTGAGATGTAGTGGAGTAGAAGTGTTTAAGTAGCTACAGTACTTGAGATAAATGTGCTATAGTTACCACTAAGTGTTCGCCTGTGGTAGAAAGTAAACCAAGTATATTTACTGTAAAAGCATTGTACCCATTTTTAACTTTGAGGTACTTTATATGTACTGTTTTCCCAAACAGTGGGTCGGGACCTATATCGCGAGTACAAAACAACTATTTCCTACGTTTAAAAATAAGAAATGTATTATTTCAAAAGATTTAAAAAAGTAAAAAAGCACAGCTTTTCATCAATTAAAAACAGTTCCAACAGTTTTATATAGTATAGTATATGTATAGTATTTATAATAAAATCCAAAAATCAAATAAATTCCCATAACTAAATAAGAAATACATTTAAGAAGTAGTGAGATCGACAAGCTCCACAACGCAACGCATTGTGAGCTTGTAGATCTGCTATTTTCACTAATTTGGGTCTCCTGGGCAAATGTCCAATTTCTCTTTTGGGTCTTGAGCTAAAACGTTTGGGAGCCACTGCTTTACACTTCTAATCCACTACATCTCAGATGCAAAAAATGATGCTGTGGGCACTGGGGGCATGTTCTCTCCTCCGCGTCATCAGTGCCCATACCCTAGGCGGGGTTGGCGAAAGGGCCTTTCTGTGTGGAGTATGCATGTTCTCCCCGTGTCCCCTATAGGGTAGGTACCCTCACAAAAAATCATGCAGTAATCCTGGTCTCTAAATTGCCTCCCGCTGGACAGCCGGTGCACCTGATGGAGGGGAAATGAACTGGTTGGAATAACGTGTTCCTTCCACGCGCTACATCCAACCTGGGAAACTCCCCCCTGTCAGGTGAAAAGAAACAGCTTGGACGCTCATGCATTGAAGGAAGCATGAGGTCAGTCCGTTGCTCTCCCCAGGTTGGCCCTCCGCCAACCTGGGGAGAGCAACAGAGTGTATAGAGCCCAGGATTACATTAGATAATTGGTGAAAAAACGTGTTACAAAATCGTGGGATAACAATTATAGTAAAAAAAAAAATCACACCCATGTGAAGTGGGGGCCGGGCCGGTTCCGGCGTGCCGCGTCTGAAACGGTTGAGTGTTACCGTGTGGGGGTCCCTCTACTGTACCCTCTACTTTACTGTACTGTACTGTCACTGTACTGGCACACCCGAAATCACCATATATACAGTTAATATGTGCGTGTGTGTTTGTGTGTGTTAGGTTGCGCACAGGTGGTGAAAAACAACCATGCTGTTTCCATGCTCAGACCCAGCCAGCCACCCACCCAGCCACCCACCCACACACATAGCTCCGTAAGGGAGTCCACTCAAAACATTTGAGTACTTGTACCAGCACTGCGTGCAGCGGGAGTAAACCCGAAAAAGTTTCAACTGCTCTCGTCTCTTCCAGAGAGGGGAAAAAAACGGTTACAGGAGAGAGTCAACGTGACTCACCTCGGGGGAGAATTCAATTTGAACACGGACAATGAAAAGGCCACATGCCATATTTACTAATTTCCTTATGTAAATGTGTCCATTAAAACATTTATTATGAGGGGAAATCCATTAAGTAAGGGCCGTACTGTATACAGGAGTAGTGCATCAACCCCAGCAGCCAGGTGTGGAACAGACAGACAGACAGACATCAGCTAGAAGAAAATAATAAGGTCTGCAGGCAGTTTTTTTCCTATCCCGCTGTTTGTTTATTACAGTGTGGGAGCAATAAACAGTGGGAGCAAATTGCCATGGTCAGGTTAAGAAACCTTGTACGTCCAAAACTGTTACTTTTCAGGAAGTGGTAAAACAAGAACAAAAAAACAGAAAAAGAAGAACCATTGTTCCAATGGATCCAATGTAGTTATGAGTCACTTAAAGGGTTAGTTCAGATTTTTGGACATAACGCTCAAAACGCTGTAGGAAATGCTTGCCATTAATGTAGTCTACAAAGTAATTAATTGATTGCCTGATAGTCCCGTGATGGGAGTTCTGGTCTGGTTTTGGTGAATATTAAATAGTTCCTGTCATTGGGGTTGGGGTAACTGCCGGCAACGCATTAAAATAATCCACAAACTATTTGTATTGTTGACCTATTTATACCATAGAGCAACTTTCATTCAACTTCGACCCCTCTGTCACAATAAGTGTCACATGGAACTATGGTTTTGTGCTACTACTGGCGTACTGATACTGGACACAAAAAACATTGTTCCATGTGACAGAGAGTGTCTTACTGAGACAACATGTAGTCCATGAAGGAAGTGTATCTGGGACATCAGAGACTCTTTGAAATACTAGAATATCTAAAAACTCATATTACCCACATAAAAACCCCAGTGTTTCTCGTCTCCCAAACATCATTAAAATAAGATCTGGTTGCAAAAGGGGTGAAGTACATTGCAAGGAGAGGCCAACCCATTTTTTTGTATATCAATACAAAAGACCTAAAGACGTCGCCTATACAGTACATGTCCTTGTTATCACCCCATGGCTATGATATAAAAGACGTGTATACACAGGCAAAAGGGTTTATTCTCCACCCCCCTCCTGTGCCAGAATGTAAAAATATGTCTTTATAATAAGCGTGCGCACACGCTTATTACTCCTTTTTCTGCTCACAATGAGCCAAAATCCAGTGTTTGGAAGGCTATTATTCCCTCGTCTTACATCCACGGAAGGAAAACAACTCATCACCATCTACCGCAGCCTAATGGTCTCCTATGAATACAATATCAGGAGGGCTACACCATAGATATTACAAAAATATAGATGCCTCATTGGCCGCTGCTGTTCATTGGAGCGACCTGTCTGCAACGGAAGGAGGAAGTCAAGCGGAATCTTGAAGGCACGCGCCTCTGATTGGCCCCTTCCGTTCTTCCGTTTTGCTTCCGCTATGCATCGCAAGGAATCTCAGGAAAGCTTGCCAATGCAATCACGCATCGGAAGAGGTGTCTACCTTTATATGTCTATGGGCTACATTTCCTGGTTGCCTTGCCCTGGGATCTCTTCTTCTACTGTGGTATTTTGCGCATTTGACTGGCACTGGCCTCACGATCCCCGCCTATGTGTCGGGAGGGATTGGGTTAATACTTTTAGTGGTTCTATACTTGTTTTAATTGATCGTCATCATTTTTCGACCACGGTCGAGATCATGGATTTCACAATGCCACGCCAGACTTTCCGGTCCTTCATTGCCATCCCCAGTTCCTGCTTACTGATGCATGTGTCCCTAGCGATGACATCAGGGAACGACAGTTTTCTACTTCTGGTCTGCTTTGAGGCAGGATTCCAGAGAAGAAGGGAAGATATAACCTCATTGTCAGCTCTGTAGCAGTAGCCGGCAAACTGTGTTCTTCTAACCCATTCTGGGCGGGAACCCCTTTTGGTGTTTTAACTAAGCATTATGTTATACTTTAGCTATTGAAAAATAGCAGATCTACAAGCTCATAGCGCGCCACCGAGTGGCGCGCTACGAGCTTGTAGGTCTGCTATTTTTTGAAAAATCGTGAAAATCCGGCACAAATCTTTGAATATATATTATTTCAGAGCGAACTTTATTTATTTTGACGTCAGGCCAAAATGGAAGGTTGCCGTATATTAGATTAGTTTTGTTGATTTGTTTTAATTACAAGGACTCGACTACTGCAACACTAGCTATTGTTACACTGTGGTGAACACTGGGGATGAACTAGGGCATTGGTATTAAAAAAAATAAAACAAAAAGTTGAAAAGTTGAAATAAGAGGTTTCTGCCCGACAGCAAGGAAACAACAGTGTGCAGACTTATTATTCTTTCCATTTCTATCCATTAAGCTCACATTACAACGACAGAGACTGTTTGTATTATTCAGGTCAAAGTATGGGTCTCCACCATTATGTTTATCCCATTGAGGCCTGGGGCCGATCTAAAACAGTCACTGGTGCACCTCGACGACCTTACAGGCGTATGCAAAGCCTAAACTAATGTAATTTAGATAGCATTTTACGTAGACATTAGCACTCAATAGTGTATACTCATAGTCTCATTGTACAGATATTCTACTGTTAGACAGATGTTCTTGACTGAAAAAGGAGAGAAGCCGCACAGCTCGTAGTCACGATGCCATCAAAATCTTTATTTTTCCAACGTTTCGGCAACAAGTTGCCTTCTTCAGGGAATGAAAGACATATGTTCTTAGCTTGCTTGATGACTATTTCTATGTATTTGATGTAATACCATGTGTTGTTCTTGCTTACTGTAAATCGCTCTGGATTACGAGTGTCTGCTAAATGCCTAAATTGTAAATTGTGCTCAAACGTTTTCATGTCAAGGACTCCCAAAATGATTCTGCATTTGGCTGTGGACCGCCATCTGGACATATTTTGTTCTGGGGACCCCCAGAAGCAAAGAGTTTGGTAGGACTTAACTAAGTATGTTAAAAATATATATTTTCAGATTATATATATATATTTAAGATTTGCACATTTGCTCATAACACGGGACAAAGTGACGCACTATGAGCTTGTAGATCTGCTATTTTAGACAAAGTATAAAAGCCCACTAGGCCACTTTGAGAACCAATAATGTGCTATATGTATAATATAATAGCTAGAAGCTAAAATGACACAGATGTCGTCCCAGTGTTAATGGGTTATTCAGCCACTGTTCAGTAAGAAATAACGTCACAGCTCGCTTATTCATATACCACATGCAACGTTGGCAATCACTGGTATTTATTTACATATAAATAAGCACATCAATTTAAAATTGGGGTGAAATCTCATATTGTGCCAAGTTTATCAACAATACAGTAATGCCCCATATTTCCGGTGCAACAAATATAGGCTATATATATATATATATATATATATATATATATATAAGCGTGCTCCCTTTTCTACTTTTCCCTGTTCATTCTACATCAGCGTGGAATTTACATGTTCATTTGAGAAAACCCACTACCACCCCAACAATACACTATAAGACAATCATAGTAGTATACAGTAAGCAGAACATTGTGCATTTCCATTGAGAATAAACAATCTTTCTGATTAACCAATGTTTTCATGAATCAATGCTCATTAATGACAGCAGTAGCAACATCTACAAACTCCCAATACATCACAGTGCGATGCATTTCAAGCTTGTAGATCTACATTTATTTTTTCCCCAAACGAAAAATAACCAGTTACTATAGTTAACTCTGTCTGCGGTTTTGATAACCAATCAAAAGTTTTAACTACATAATAACTACATTGAATATGTTCCATTTCCTGAAAAGTAGCCTGACAGATTTGGACTTGAAAGGTTTCAATCCGACATCGATAATATGCATTAACTTAGCAGTATAATCAAACATAGCCAGTATAATCAAATTGTATCACTGACTCCAGAATGCAGTCTCCGGCATTTCATTACAGAATGTGCACAGGACTCTATACCCGAATATTATCACATTAAGACCTGCGGGCGACTCTACAAATGTCTTCTAAATGAAACAGCGTTCTAAAATAAGTTTCTATAATCAGTGGTGGGTGGTATAAGTGCTCAAAGATTTCCATGTCAACAACCCCCAAGATTATATGTATTTGGCCGCCAACGCCAAACCCCAACTCTAAATATTTTGTTCCAGGGACCCCCAGAAGCAAAGATTTGGTGACGCACTATGAGCTTGTATATCTGCTATTTTTTTAATACATTATAATGTATAAAATAATGGTTAAAATGACACAGATGCTTTCACGGTTTTAATGGCTTAATGTGAAATAAGTCGATGCGATCCTGATCTTTGAGCGGGTGGAATTCGGTGACAATCTATGGCACAACCCCACAATAATGTGAGCGACACAGTTCAGACACGCTGGGATGGCAGTCAATCTGCGACAGTGTCTGCCGACAGTGAGGTCAGCACAAATCCACTGCTGACGAGACTAGCTCTGATTCCCGTTTTGACCTTCAGCCAGCAGTGGAAGTTGGAGGAAGAAATCAAATTATATGGTTGCTTATTATTTAACCTTTATATTTTATCATCACTTGTAATGAAATCGATTCATGGATATATTAACCCATTTTGGGCGGGAACCCCTTTTGGTGTTTTAACTAAGCATTATGTTATACTTTAGCTATTGAAAAATAGCAGATCTACAAGTTCATAGCGCGCCACCGAGTGGCGCGCTATGAACTTGTAGGTCTGCTATTTTTTTTAAATCGTAAAAATGCGGCACAAATCTTTGAATATATATTCTTTCAGAGCGAACGTTTTTTTTATTTCGACGTCAGGCCTAAATGGGTTAAGATAGCTAATGCCACGATATTAACATCCAATGTTCAGAATCGATTTCTATTTATTCTTTCATGTCATAAAGACTGACTGACGTTATCTAGCTGCATTGAAATGTATGATTGAACTTTTCATGGTCTATATTTAGAATTGTTTAGTACTAGAGCGGTGCCCGTTGGGCACTAGCTGGCCTAATTGGAACGATGCAAGTTGGAAATGCATGCCCAACCCAGTTATTATGTCTGTGTCTCTTATATGCCCATACACTGTATGGAGTTATTTGTCAGGCATGCCCAAATATGGAGTCTATGCAGATGTCAGAACAATCATTGTGATGTCAGAACAGGCCAGCTCCATATGGAGATATAGGGGTGATCCGGTCCTGAGTCCATGCTGCGATGCAACTCAAAGTGAGCATGTAGATCAGCTATTTTTAATAGCCTTACACAACAGGGCTTAAATGTAATGTAAATAATTAAAGTAACTACAGTATTTACATAAATAAGTAATTCTAGTGGAGTAAAAAACACAATATCTGCCTCTGATATAGAGATGTAGTGGATAGAAGTACGAAGTAAAACAAAAATGGGAACACTCGACTAGTAAAGTAAAAGTAGGCCTACTCAAACAGATGAGTTCCAACACTGTCTGTGCGTATAGGCGCATGCGCTCCAAATGTCCCAGAAATGCTTGATGGGAATATGGTGGGAGATTATTACGTAGCGTTTCCACCTCCAAGCCGTAAGACCGCTGAAGTCACCACAGTGATGTGGACTACGCTGTATATCACCATTAGAAGCACAATCAACAGAATTATCTCCGCCAGCGGTTGTGGAGATTTTCTGTGTATGTGCTTCCGTGCGTGCGTCTCAGCTGATCTCAGACACAGCTGGACAGAATGGCGTCACACTGTGCATGCACACTCCCAGTTCGGCAAAGAGAACCCCATAATGGATATCCCTATGACTCGGGAATTAGACTTTTGAGGCCATCAGGCCGAGGTTGTGAGCTCCTACACCCCACCCCACCTCCTCCCACGGGGTAGTGTTACATTTTTAGTCGACTTAGTCTTATAGTCTTAGTCAACAAAATTAACACTGCCACGGGGAAACCCGATCCGGGTCACGGCACCAATGTAACACCCAGGAATCATACAACAATGACCAACATATATCGGCCAAACCAATATATACTGTACCAGTAAGACGCTTGAGGGCGAGAAGCGACCTCGCCCAAAAAGGCAAGGTCGCGTGCACGCAGTCCACCTCGTTGACGACAGATTGCTGGCCGAGCTGGCGCTTTTGCATGGGGGGGTCAGATCAACATGGAATGAATTCTGTACTGGCCATATAGGGAGCATGTCTAGAGTGTACAGGGTTTGATGAGGTCAGATCAACATATGGAATGTCAGAACAGGTCAGCTCCATACAGTATAATGGAGATCTAAGGGTGGTAGCGGGGACATTCTCTTGGGTGTACAGGGTTTGATGAGGGCCCAGGTAGGGCCAGGCCTTAATTTTCGGGCCTGTTTAGAACTCTAGTTTTCGGTGGTTGCCGGGCGTGGCTGCAATAATAACTTTGGGGCAGGCCCGCCTAGAGTTTGAATGGACAGGTGGGCCTGTTGAGAACTCTAGTTTTTACCGGCTGCCGGGCGCGGCTGCACTAATAACTTTGGGACAGGCCTGTCTAGAGTTTGAAATTTGAATGGACAGGTATAAGTCAAAAGGGAGACATCGAAGAGGAAGGATGGATGGATGGAGAACAGGTTCTGACATATATCCATATATGGAGATCTAAGGGATGACATCAGGGATCTCCATATATGGACTTAACTGCGACAGCAGGTCGCATTTACTATGACATCAGGGTCTCCACATCTTCGTCACATGATGTCACGAGACCTGGGCACCATATATGGTGCCCGACACACTCACGGGAAATGCACGATTCCATAGTTAACTTTGGTCGCAAAACTGAAATGACGTCACTGTGACGTCGACTCTAAATTGGTGTATTCCTAGAGAGCCCAAAACGAGAACACTTCACATTCTTTCCACAGACAGGTACGGTAGGTGAGTTCAACACCTACCGTAGATAGAAGATAGCACATTATTTTGTCCGCCCCCAGCCACACAACGGATCGTGCAACATCGCAAAGATTGACAAACTCAGTGCTACGACCTTCCGAAAACAGAAGAGAAGCATGCTGTCCAAGTATAGCATCATCCACAATCTTTTAGATGTGGCGTACGGCGGTGTGGACCCGGCGTTCGAGGGGAACGGGGGACCGGAATGCGCCGCCTTTCTTGGTTCTCGACAACGCCTCGGCGAGACCGTGGTCATGGTGGTTGTCTCTGTCGTGGAGGTGGCCCTGGCACTGAGGAACATCAACCTCTCCAAGGACTTGAAAGGGATTCGAAAAGGACGCACAAGGACGACGACAGCGTTCAGCCTGGCGAGGAACCTGCTGCTGGTCGCGCTGTGCCTGACCTTCGGAGTGGAGCTCGGGTTCAAGCTCGCGACTAGAACCATGATCTACCTCCTGAACCCGTGCCACATCGTGACCATGATGCAGATCTTCCTGCTGGCTTGCCCGTCGGGCAAGACGGCGACGGTTGTCTTCAGGCTTCAGGTGCACATGCTGCACGGCGCCTCCTTGGCTCTCGTGTTCCCCGTGGTCAACACTCGCCTGCTGCCGTTCGAGAAGGAGATCTACTACGTCCAACACGTCATGCTCTTCGTCGTGGCCGTCTACATGCTAAGGAGTGGCACTGGCAACGCGTACAGGCCCGAGCCACTCGACGATATGTGGTGGGCTGTCCTGTCCACGGGCCTCTTCTTCCTGTACCACTTTGTCTTCCTGCAGCCCCTGGGCCGGGCCACCGAGGTCAACCTCAACTGCATGCTGTGCCCTGCCACGTCCGACCCGTTCTATGGCCCCTGGTACCGGACGTGGGGCTCGGTCCACCAGACGGTGCTGATGATGGTCCACGGCAAGGCTCTCACCCTCCTGGCACAGCGTGCCGGTCCCATCAGCAGAAACCTGTTGGATTACTTCAGACTGAAGGTCGACGGGAAGGTTGACTGAACGCTTTGTGAAGATTCACGAAGATGAAGCCTTTCACTAACAGGCCTGGCGGGAGGAGCCAACAGTAGGGGTCATTTGCATAAGTAGAGGGGTCAGCCATGAATTTGCATATACCTATGGGCGCTCGGTGCTCAGCCACTATATGTGCTACTGTAAGTGCATGAGCCCTTTGAAAAAAAACACCTTGACTAGGGAGGTGGTCATTTTTCCCCCCGTGGCCTGTTCACTAATAACCTGTTTATTGACGGGCGCTAGCCCCTCATATGCCCAGCTTTGTGTGTCTGTGTGTACCACGGTTGATTTGATTGGCTGAGCACGGAATGTGATGATGTGCCCCTCACTTCATACAAGTGTGCTTTTTAATTTACATCTTTTTGTTTGTGTTTGCACACAAGCACTCAAAACTGGCCATTATTTTATTTATTTATCTTCACACAAGTGTGATTATTTTTTTCCTAAGCATCCTTTAACACAGTCCGGGTTAGTTTAATACTTTTGAATTTGTTTACATATAGTTTAATACTTTTGAATTTGTTTACATATAGTTTAATACTTTTGAATTTGTTTACATATAGTTTAATACTTTTGAATTTGTTTACATATAAATCTTCTCCATTGCCTCCCTGGCATAAAATATATTTTCAGATGGTGAGGGTCTGCCAAATATAAACATCAATTTGGGGGTCCTTGACACAAAGAAAAGAGGTTTGAGAACCACTGGTTTAAACCATTACACTGAGCGGCCATTAAGTGACGAGAATATTGCTTCTGCTGGGAATGACGTGATGCATCATGGGAGGACGAGGACGAAATTACATCAATTTGCGGAGTTCGAGGTCATAATAGGAAAAATGACCAGTATCTCACTTTATACCAGCTGGTTTCCAAAGTGGGGGCCAGGGATAGGGGCGGACCCCCAGGCGGGGGAAAAGGTAACACTTTAACACAATGTGTTGTTTCCTTGTAGGTGCGTGCGTGCGGGTATGCTGATCTTCTGGTAAAAAAAAAAAAAAAAACCACTTGTTACATCCTGCTGAACATTAGATGGCACACTGCCCTGTAGTGCCCCCATGTGGCAGCAGGACTGCTCTGCACCCACTGTGTTGATGAACAGGGCCAGACATTATAGGCACCATTTTCCACAGAAATTGCTTTGGGTCTAGAACTGCTTCCGTTCTTTATTTATTTCTTACGATGGTGTATAATGACACGCTCACTTTGGTTCCCGCAAGAAGAAGTCTATTTTGGTTCCAAATCCGAACCAACTTTAGGGGAATTAGGCAGGGGAAAAAAACGGAACCAGTTCAACCCCAGGGGAAAAGGGGCCACACAATACCCGGAGTGGAGAGATCACACTAAATGAACACTTCACCTATTTTAAACCTACATCATCATACATCATCTCATTCCGGCAAATCACAATTTGCGTCCTCACTTTTGTCTTAAATTTTTGTGTTCACACAAACACTCAAAACTGGCCAGTGGCCATTCATTGTCGATGCCACTCAATGTTTGTGTTAGGACAATGTTTGTGTTTACACAAACCCTCAAAGCTGTACATAGGAGGGGCCCTAAAAAATGTAAGGTTTGGAGCTACTAAAATACCTGCATTAGACGACTAGCTCCATTCTAGCTGCATGTTACTGTGGGATGGGTGGGGCAATGGAGAACAGGGGCCATCTATGAAACAATCCAAGGCCAACATGTATGTTGGAACAGGATTATAGGATGATTCATGGTACACGTGTTTCGGTCTGGATTTCTCCTTTAATCAGGGAGCCCGAGGCATGGGATGGTGCTCGATTGAATACACGCCATCAATAAGCTTTGGGCTTATCAAGCCTGTTATCGAGCATATTTATATAGTGGCCCTGGCCCATGCAGTCATGTTTAAACAATACAAGAGGCAATCAATAACTAAATCTAATCACCCATGCTGGCACAGACAAAGTGTATTGATAGCTGCCAACCAGCGCTGCCCGGGTAAACAAAATTACGCTTTTAAAGTGACGATATACAATACACACATTAACCAGTAACCAGTTAACAGTTTATTACAATAACATTTTCCAAAAGTAAAAAAGGTCAGTTGCCTTCCGTCTGCTAGACAAGTACTGAATTAAAAATTTGAAGGCTCAGTAGTAAAATGTAGTGCAAGTGATATTTGTTTTTGTTAAATCAATATGCATTTTCTGTTCATAAAAAGCTTGATAGGCAAATACTTTTGTCACATTTGTCATCTTCAATGAATTTGTAGATGGTGGTCACTGGTCAGCCACAAAGTCAGTCACTCACAACTGGCCAAAAAATAAAGGTTCTGGTTCTGTTCAGAATTTGTTGCCTCACACCTTTCCACAGAATAATAAGAAATCAGACCTGTCTGAACCGAGTGGTTCTGTGTGTGTGTGTGTCGCTGCTCAACAGTGCCATCCAGCGGTATTGCCGTGGTACTTCCGTGCTCATACATATACACAGACAGACCCATACACAATTACACACAGTCACGCATAGGAGTGGCTAGCACCACTCAAAAAGCTCAACTATAGTGTGGTCGATAAAGCCCGGCTCGATAAAATGCTCATTATCAATAAAACGTAATGAGCTCCATCCCTACTTATGACCCTCTCTCTCTCCACCAGTGCTATTGACGATATTCAGACCGTGGACATCTTGCCAGCAAGGTGCTAACTAGGTGCAACCTCCCATTGACAGCCCATTCATCCAAACAGAAAAGTCCTATCTGATGGTATTAAACAATGTCAAACTCACCAACATTGCAGCTGTACGAAAAGCTTGAATTATCCTCTAACTATCTGCAAAGTGTTTGTTTCATAAAAATCCACCGTAGACATGTTATGAGCTACTTCCTGTCAAGACATTCCTTGTAGATGAAGTGTCAGAGTTTGGAAGCGGTCGTTATCAGTAAAGCAACCTCCTGCTGCCTCCTGCATTATGTGCAAATTCAAAACAGGTGGTACGCAGCATGGGCTGTTGAGTGCGATAGTCACAAATTAAAGGCCCGGCCCTATACCTGGGCCCTCATCAAACCGTGTACACTCTATGGCCCTCATTTATCAACCATGCGTACGCCAAAATATGGCTGTACGCCGAAATTACCGCAACTTTCGGCATTTATCATTTGTGCCAAAGCATGAATTTTAACTTGTGCCAAGACAAAAATCATGCCTGGTCGGGAGCTGTCGTACGCTTTGTCCTCACCTGTTTTTCTGTCGTAGAACAGCGGAGCAGCATTGTTTGACCAGCTGAGAGGCTGTCACAGGCATCGAAACATATGTATTCACTCCTACATTTTTTATATAAAACTATAGGTATGGGCTACAATTGGTAGGAGATTTCCAACTTTACAAGCAATTAAAAACAATGTTGCAAGTTAGATGCGTAAGCCATTTAAACAGTGTTTTGCATGATGAGCACATACATGCGAGGATTTGGGCTGTCTGTGCTGAAATATTTCCATGACGGGACCAGAGCCTTCTCTGGACGGGACGAGCTGCGGAGAGTCCCAACATGGGTAGCCTACTGTAGCCTAATCTACAGCAGACCGATGTCTGAGTTACAGTATGTGCAATCTCCTCCTCGTTTAATAAACCTGACGCGTCGCTCGAATGCCAAATGTGCCGTGCCAGCGCAAGTGGGAACGCATCGGAGATAGTATAGGCTAACCCAGCCTGCAGCCCACCACCACCACCACTGTCCAGTGCATGCCACATGAGGCTACGGTTTTGGCTGCAATATTCATATAATTGATTTGACAGTTGACAGCCCAACCACTGCAGCGACTGCGAGGCAATTTAAATAGACTGTCGAACGTGCTGGTCAGTTGATCACGGTGTCACGGACGGACCACAGTGATAGAGAGAGACAGACAGGACAGGAGGAGCACCTATGCAAAACAGCAGCGTGTGTGTGCCTATTTGTTATTTAATTCATGGTTCACAGGTTCAGGTTTTCGTTCACTAATATATCTTGTTGTATATTAAATTAAAAATACTTTAATAATTTAATATACAACTAACAACACACAGTGACAGTTGCTTGCAAATTGTGATATGTGCGTGCGTGCGTGCGGGCAGGGGGGAAGCGAAGCGAGAGGAGAAACAGACAGGGTAGGCTACAGATTTATTTAATTCATGCAGGTTTATTTATTTAAGATACAACAAGTTGCAAGTTGCGTGTGCGTCTGTGTGTGTGACTGTGTGTGTGTGTGTGTGTTTGTGTGTATGAGAGGGGGCAGCAAGGCAACTTATGCAAGCGAGGGGAACTTTATTTTTCCTGTAACCACGGTTTCCAGGTCGTATTGCAGTTGTTCACGTCGCAAAAACGAGGGCGAGGCTTGATTTCATAGGGCGTGCCAGATTGATTTCAGCCGTCACATTTATTACTGCTAGGAATTAAATTAGGAAGGATCAGCTGTTTGCGATCACTTTATAAATGCCGACTCGACGTGGGTGTACTACGAAAACTACACTCGAATTTGGGGCAGAATTTACACTCAATTGATAAATGAGGGCCTATGTGGCCAGTGCACACGACTTCGCCCGAGGTCGCTTTTCGCCCCCAGGCGTCTTACTGGTTATTTTACAGCAGTGTTTGACAGAACATTTTGATTTAGTTTTAGTCCGTCTTTTGAATAAAATCTCAGTTAGTTTTGGTCACATTTTTGTCAACTTAAATAGTTTAGTGTTTGTCTAGTTTTAGTTAAATAATATTAGTCTAAATATCATAAGATTTTAGTCGACTAAAATGTATTTTGGCAGGCCTAGTAGATGGCGTCGTAATGGCTGATTTTACACATGGTCACATGCTGAAAATAACCGATGTACAAGCTCACGTTTCGCTCTGCGACACGTTGCAACAGAACTGCGTTCCTGCGTCACGGTTAGTTACGCTATATGTAAATCTCGTACCTGCATCCGCAGCCTGGGAGGGAAGGGGGGTTGGGGGGTGCTGCCATCCTACAGATCCCCACAGAGGTCAGCAGCTCAAAGACCCACGTGGACACTTGGAATGATTAGCTCGCTGGGAGCCTGGTGAGCTAGTGGGCACGCACGCAGGAAAAGCACGCACATACACACGCACGCACGCACACAAACACGCACACAGCCTTTATGACAGTGATTTTCAACCTTTTAATTTCAAGGATCCCCAGTTTGACATGCATTAGTCAACGACGGACCCACATTTGATTAAACATTTTTTAATCTTTGGGACCCCAATCTATACTGTAAACTTAAGTCCTCAGTGTTCTAAAATATCTAAAACCACAAAAAGACCCCAGCAAAGTGTTCTAAATCATTAACATTTTTTTTGGCAAAAAGGGTGAAGTGTCCCTTTACAGGGAGAAATGGAATATGGTGACTCTTGCTTCATCAACACATCATGTGCTTTGACAGCAAAGAAATAGGATAGCACTATGTAAGCACTAAGCATACATAGACTACTGTATTCTGGAAGGAAAACAAGGAACTATTCTTTTTTTTGTATCTTTCCAAGTGAGAATTGAATGTATATATTTGTTAAACTTGTAGAATGCTCAAACATTCAAGAAAATAGACGATAGAAGTGTGAAATGTGAATGCAAAGTTGCATTATATGGGACTCTGTTTTAGGTTGTTTCATTTTGGACACAAGGGGGCAGTGTTCACCATTTGTTGGCTTACAGGGATGCAGAATTTTAGCTTTTTCTTTTTCCTTGAGCAAATATCAGAGTACAGGCATAATGATTATGTATTTAGTTTGAGGACACTATCAACACAATAAAATTGTGTTTTATTAATCTCTTGCTAATAAAAATAGAGGACCACTATTCTTGAAAAGGACTATGATGTGTAAAGTATTGGAGCACATCTTATTATAAATATTTTATTGGGTAAAATATGTTTCACCCATGATCAGTGTGGTTCAGTACATTCCTGTCTTACGTATCACGAGGTTTGTTCAAGCTCGCATTCAAACTATCAAAAATATAGTATATTGTCGCTGTTATGCAGAACACCCTCATCTCCATATTTCAACTTTATAGGATTTAGTTCATAAAATAACGCCCTATTACGTTGTGGTGTGACACTGTCACACTGTTGTAGTTAAAATTACAATTTGTGTAAAAGTAAAACAAATGCATCACAGTTAACAGTAAGTATTATGTCTTCAAACATATTCAAGTGATTTCAGTTTGGGGAGAAAATATTTCCAGTCAATCAGTTCAGCACAGCTTAGGGGAGGTGTGTATAGATTGAGTGATATTATTGCACACACACACACACACACACACACACACACACACACACACACACACACACACACACACACACACACACACACACACACACACACACACACACACACACACACACACACACACACACACACACACACACACACACACACACACACACACACAGTGTGTATACATGTATGTAAATTGAAAGTACTGTGGTCGGCTGGACCGAAAGTGGTCTGTATGTATGGTATGCGTGGTTATAATTGGCTGTTCATGGTGACGTAATTAAGATTTGTTTCAATGTCGGACGGGTTAAAGGTAACGTATGTAGGCCTATGTATACATGTGTAAGCTGAAATCTATCTTAATTACGTCAGTATCAACAACCAATAAGGTTGCTTTTAATCTGATCCAGCCGAACACAATACTTGCGCAACTTAGCGCAAGTAACTAGAATTGCACTCTGTCGAGGTGCCAACTTGCGCCTTGCACACAAGTAGGCCATACTTGTGCACAAGCAGAGCGCGCAAGTACTGCTACTAAATAATAGGGACTTTAAGCAACGACGGCTACGGCAGTCCGCTGCGGCTACCGTAAATGGATCAGTGCTCGATACACAAACCTGCCTGCCGTCGCAGCCCTTTCTACTATGGCAGAACCTACACTTACACCTAGTGTCTACAACGCCATGTCATATTGAAATTATAGCTGTCATACATTTACACCGATTGCTCCATCACCTCTCTTATGCTGTGTAATGTGTTGGCATGCTCTGAATGAAGAAATAACACTAATACCATATGTCATATTAACCATGTTTATAAACTCTGTTTTAGAATAACACAGATTGCTCCATCTTCCTCTTTCCACTGCTGATCATGTCCAGTGCAATATCGGCAAGTTAGCTGACGCGCAACGGGGTGTTGCATACCGTGCATACATACATGTATACATACATACGTTACCTTTTACCCACCCAACATTGAAACATATCTTAATTACGTCACCATCAACAGCCAATTAGAGACATGCATAATGAAGAATGTCAAACATTTTGGCTCTGTCGACTGAATCAAAAGCCTTTGAGAAATCAACAAAACTAGTGCGAGAACGATGTTGCATAGCTGTGATTCCTCAATAATCCTACGTAAGCATAGGATTTGATTCAAAGTGGATCTACCACGTCTAAATCCCTTTTGATTGTTTCAGAGCGGAGGCTCAACGAAGGGGATACGACGATTAAGGATGAGTTTGTTGTTGAGTTTTGCAGCAATAGGCCTATCTCACAGAATTTCCCTGCCCCCTTAATACGCCCCCTTTCTGCGTTAGTGGTGATAGCGTGACGTCACTCCATAGACACTACATGTTAACAGAGGTAATTTAAGAAGTCTACAACTTTTGTTTTCTCAAGGTAAGGTTTGTTCTATCTGTTCGAGCTGATTTACCATCTTGTTTGCTTCATAATAATATTGGTCTGTCACATGTTTACATTAGGAAATGTACTTAGATTCTCCAGAGAAAAAAACGTGTAAATGCTAATGTTAAATGACACCACTATCTACCGGAAGGGGGCGTGGAAAGGGGGCTGTGAGATAGGCCTATTGGCCTTAAGGAGATTCCTCGATTGGTGAATGAGAGGTCTCCTTTCTTAGGTGGTGTCGGGATGATCTGGTTTTTATGCCATAAAGTCGGTGCCTTGAATGTGTTGAAGGTATGATTGCAGAGATTGAGCAATAGGTTTTAGAATTGCTTATTTTTCCAGATCAATGCTGGAATATTATCCAGACCAAAATCTTTAGATATTTGGTGGCTGTAGTGTTAATATGTTGTACTTTTAATTTAACTGTTAATAATTGTTTGGTGGCTGCTATAACTTCATTGATGGTAAATGTGGATGTATTGATGTTCAGCGTATCTGTGTAGCCTACTTAGTTACTTTACACCACTGATGATGATAATAATAATAATAATAATAATAATGGTAATAATAATGGTAATAATAATAATAATAATATCTGGGATTTATATAGCGTTTATAAGTACTCAAAGACACTTTACCAGTGTGGGGCCCGGGGTGGAGAGGACAAAAGAAAAGCAACAAAAAATATAGATAAAGAAGTAAAACATAAGAATTAAAAGCAATAACACAGTAAATGTAACGAGTTGAAATCATAGTCAACTCGGGAAGGCTGTTCTGAACAGGTGTGTTTTCAGGGCGCTTTTGAAGGTAGGGAGGGAGGAAGGAGGCATCTTATTTTAAACGTAGGGAGGGAGGAGGCATCTCATTTTGAAGGTAGGGAGGGAGGAGGCATCTCATTTTGAAGGTAGAGAGGGAGGAGGCATCTTATTTTGAAGGTAGGCAGGGAGGAGGCATCTTATTTTGAAGGTAGGGAGGGAGGAGGCATCTTATTTGAAGGTAGGGAGGGAGGAGGCATCTTATTGTTGACCCGCGTTGACAAACAAAATTCTGCTGGATATGTCCCACAGGGGACAGTTGTTGGCCCAAAGTTCACGACGCTGGAACACAAAATGTGTTGGACACTTTAAAGTACATCGTTAATGTTAGACACTTTAAAGTACATCGTTAGCATCATTAACATGTACTAGACACTTTAAATGGGCTGGGCTGGGTATGGGCTGTCAATCAGATGGGACTTTTCTGTTTGAATGTATGGGCTGTCAATCAGATGGGACTTTTCTGTTTGAATGTATGGGCTGTCAATCAGATGGGACTTTTCTGTTTGAATGTATGGGCTGTCAATCAGATATGCTATGAGGCTAATGAGTAAAAAATAAAAAGTAGTAGCAAGTACTAGTACTAGCCTAATACTAGTGATGCACCGAATATTCGTCCGCAGAAAATATTCGGCCGAAAATGGCTAAAAATGCATGTTCGGCATATTCGGTTTCGGCCCGAATAGGCAGAAAATATATCACCGAATAGTGTATGCAATTAATGCATTCAAAAGTGCTGACATTTTTTTATGGACCCATAATAGTGATTATTATTTAAGTTAAGTTTTGCCATAATTTTGACTGACAGACAGACAGACAGACAGACAGACAGACATTTACCGTGGCCAGCTCCTCTCTGCGAACACAGTCGATGAACATTGGATGTCTTCCAGCTCGCCCACACACACGACATCGAACCTCGAGCTGACAGACAGACAGACAGACAGACAGAGACAGACAGACAGACAGACAGACAGACAGACAGACAGACAGACAGACAGACAGACAGACAGACAGACAGACAGACAGACAGACAGACAGACAGACAGGACCTTATTAGTGTAGAAATGCTTTCAGCTGCACTTAATTTTACGTCAGTTTACAGACATTCAAAGAGACTACAACACAAACCAAAGCAACATCATCACATGAAGTACGAACTATGGACTGTAGACAGTACAAAACATACGTACATAAAGTATGAACTATGGACTGTAGACAGTACAAAACATACGTACATGAAGTATGAACTATGGACTGTAGACAGTACACAACATACATGAAGTATGAACTATGGACTGTAGACAGTACACAACATACGTACATGAAGTATGGACTGTAGACAGTACACAACATATGTACATTAAGTATGAACTATGGACTGTAGACAGTACACAACATACATGAAGTATGAACTATGGACTGTAGACAGTACACAACATACGTACATGAAGTATGAACTATGGACTGTAGACAGTACACAACATACGTACATGAAGTATGAACTATGGACTGTAGACAGTACACAACATACGTACATGAAGTATGAACTATGGACTGTAGACAGTACGAACTATGGACTGTAGACAGTACACAACATACATGAAGTATGAACTATGGACTGTAGACAGTACACAACATACATGAAGTATGAACTATGAACTGTAGACAGTACACAACATACGTACATGAAGTATGAACTATGAACTGTAGACAGTACACAACATACGTACATGAAGTACGAACTATGGACTGTAGACAGTACACAACATACGTACATGAAGTATGAACTATGGACTGTAGACAGTACACAACATACATGAAGTATGAACTATGAACTGTAGACAGTACACAACATACGTACATGAAGTATGAACTATGGACTGTAGACAGTACACAACATACGTACATGAAGTATGAACTATGGACTGTAGACAGTACACAACATACATGAAGTATGAACTATGAACTGTAGACAGTACACATACATGAAGTATGAACTATGGACTGTAGACAGTACACAACATACATGAAGTATGAACAATGGACTGTAGACAGTACACAACATACATGAAGTATGAACTATGAACTGTAGACAGTACACAACATACGTACATGAAGTATGAACTATGGACTGCAGACAGTACACAACATACATGAAGTATGAACTATGGACTGTAGACAGTACACAACATACATGAAGTATGAACTATGGACTGTAGACAGTACACAACATACATGAAGTACGAACTATGGACTGTAGACAGTACACAACATACATGAAGTATGAACTATGGACTGTAGACAGTACACAACATACATGAAGTATGAACTATGGACTGTAGACAGTACACAACATACGTACATGAAGTATGAACTATGGACTGTAGACAGTACACAACATACGTACATGAAGTATGAACTATGAACTGTAGACAGTACACAACATACGTACATGAAGTATGAACTATGGACTGTAGACAGTACACAACATACGTACATGAAGTATGAACTATGGACTGTAGACAGTACACAACATACGTACATGAAGTATGAACTATGGACTGTAGACAGTACACAACATACATGAAGTATGAACTATGAACTGTAGACAGTACACAACATACATGAAGTATGAACTATGGACTGTAGACAGTACACAACATACGTACATGAAGTATGAACTATGGACTGTAGACAGTACACAACATACGTACATGAAGTATGAACTATGGACTGTAGACAGTACACAACATACGTACATGAAGTATGAACTATGGACTGTAGACAGTACACAACATACGTACATGAAGTATGAACTATGGACTGTAGACAGTACACAACATACATGAAGTATGAACTATGAACTGTAGACAGTACACAACATACATGAAGTATGAACTATGGACTGTAGACAGTACACAACATACATGAAGTATGAACTATGGACTGTAGACAGTACACAACATACATGAAGTATGAACTATGAACTGTAGACAGTACACAACATACATGAAGTATGAACTATGGACTGTAGACAGTACACAACATACATGAAGTATGAACTATGGACTGTAGACAGTACACAACATACGTACATGAAGTACGAACTATGGACTGTAGACAGTACACAACATACGTACATGAAGTACGAACTATGGACTGTAGACAGTAACCAACATGCATGAAGTACGAACTATGGACTGTAGACAGTACACAACATACGTACATGAAGTATGAACTATGGACTGTAGACAGTACACAACATACGTACATGAAGTATGAACTATGGACTGTAGACAGTACACAACATACATGAAGTATGAACTATGGACTGTAGACAGTACACAACATACGTACATGAAGTATGAACTATGGACTGTAGACAGTACACAACATACGTACATGAAGTATGAACTATGGACTGTAGACAGTACACAACATACGTACATGAAGTATGAACTATGGACTGTAGACAGTACACAACATACATGAAGTATGAACTATGGACTGTAGACAGTACACAACATACATGAAGTATGAACTATGAACTGTAGACAGTACACAACATACGTACATGAAGTATGAACTATGGACTGCAGACAGTACACAACATACATGAAGTATGAACTATGGACTGTAGACAGTACACAACATACATGAAGTATGAACTATGGACTGTAGACAGTACACAACATACATGAAGTACGAACTATGGACTGTAGACAGTACACAACATACATGAAGTATGAACTATGGACTGTAGACAGTACACAACATACATGAAGTATGAACTATGGACTGTAGACAGTACACAACATACGTACATGAAGTATGAACTATGGACTGTAGACAGTACACAACATACATGAAGTATGAACTATGGACTGTAGACAGTACACAACATACATGAAGTATGAACTATGGACTGTAGACAGTACACAACATACATGAAGTATGAACTATGAACTGTAGACAGTACACAACATACATGAAGTATGAACTATGAACTGTAGACAGTACACAACATACGTACATGAAGTATGAACTATGGACTGTAGACAATACACAACATACGTACATGAATATGAACTATGGACTGTAGACAGTACACAACATACGTACATGAAGTATGAACTATGGACTGTAGACAGTACACAACATACATGAAGTATGAACTATGAACTGTAGACAGTACACAACATACATGAAGTCTGAACTATGGACTGTAGACAGTACACAACATACGTACATGAAGTATGAACTATGGACTGTAGACAGTACACAACATACATACATGAAGTATGAACTATTGACTGTAGACAGTACACAACATACGTACATGAAGTATGAACTATGGACTGTAGACAGTACACAACATACGTACATGAAGTATGAACTATGGACTGTAGACAGTACACAACATACGTACATGAAGTATGAACTATGGACTGTAGACAGTACACAACATACGTACATGAAGTATGAACTATGGACTGTAGACAGTACACAACATACGTACATGAAGTATGAACTATGGACTGTAGACAGTACACAACATACATGAAGTATGAACTATGGACTGTAGACAGTACACAACATACATGAAGTATGAACTATGGACTGTAGACAGTACACAACATACATGAAGTATGAACTATGAACTGTAGACAGTACACAACATACATGAAGTATGAACTATGAACTGTAGACAGTACACAACATACGTACATGAAGTATGAACTATGGACTGTAGACAATACACAACATACGTACATGAATATGAACTATGGACTGTAGACAGTACACAACATACGTACATGAAGTATGAACTATGGACTGTAGACAGTACACAACATACATGAAGTATGAACTATGAACTGTAGACAGTACACAACATACATGAAGTCTGAACTATGGACTGTAGACAGTACACAACATACGTACATGAAGTATGAACTATGGACTGTAGACAGTACACAACATACATACATGAAGTATGAACTATGGACTGTAGACAGTACACAACATACGTACATGAAGTATGAACTATGGACTGTAGACAGTACACAACATACGTACATGAAGTATGAACTATGGACTGTAGACAGTACACAACATACGTACATGAAGTATGAACTATGGACTGTAGACAGTACACAACATACGTACATGAAGTATGAACTATGGACTGTAGACAGTACACAACATACGTACATGAAGTATGAACTATGGACTGTAGACAGTACACAACATACATGAAGTATGAACTATGAACTGTAGACAGTACACAACATACATGAAGTATGAACTATGGACTGTAGACAGTACACAACATACATGAAGTATGAACTATGAACTGTAGACAGTACACAACATACATGAAGTATGAACTATGGACTGTAGACAGTACACAACATACATGAAGTATGAACTATGGACTGTAGACAGTACACAACATACGTACATGAAGTACGAACTATGGACTGTAGACAGTACACAACATACGTACATGAAGTATGAACTATGGCCTGTAGACAGTACACAACATACATGAAGTACGAACTATGGACTGTAGACAGTAACCAACATGCATGAAGTACGAACTATGGACTGTAGACAGTACACAACAGTTAGTTGCATGGTGAATGTAAAGTATTTTACCAACCCGTCTGAACGCACATCCAGGGCGATGTTTGTGCTCCGCCTCTTTTCTGCACACTGTGTTCTTTAAATGTACGTCAACTTTCACCATGGGTCTGATCTGTGAGACAAGACAACAACATGATCCAATTCAGTTCAACAACATGACCCAATTCAATTAGCCGTTCGCTACGTCCAACCCAAGCCCGTTCTTGGCCCATATCCCACGTTTGCGATGGTTACTAAGTAAGGATCCTGGTCAATGCTGGTCAAAATGGTTAAGCAGTGTCAATAAATATATTTGCTGTAGCATGTGTGGACCTCAGAAAGAGGGCTTGTTTTCTTACCTTGTTATGAGCAAACTAGTCCATTCCATGAATTATTTCGCTCCATTGTGCAGTTTAATAGTAAATATTAAAAATAAAAATAGGCTCTCATTGACTTCCATTGTAACGGGGAAACAGCTCTCAAAGTCACTCTTTTAGCACATAAGCGAACACAACAAAAGCTGATTCTGACAAGAATCAGGAAAACTCAGTTTTATTTTTAATAAAAAATGTCAACGTTCGTTGTCTTGTTTTGACTAGTTTGTGTAGAAAGAAGATCCTGCCTACGCGAACTTCTGTTCGTGTTGAGTAAAAAACAATCTGATTGGTCCAAATCTGTACACCCACTCCTGAAGCGTATTATTGGAATGCCATGGATGTAAACAAAAGTATTTGATCTCGTCCGCCTGTCGCTAAAAACCATACACAATGGACATGTTTGAGGGAGACACTTTAGAAGACACTTTAGGAGAAATGTCTGGGACTGCTCGTCTGCGAGGCTGCAGCTGGGTGCATCTCAAACAGCTTGGCGACTTGTTTACAAACGAAACCTCGCACGATGTCCCCACGAGAGTTGGGAACACAACAGAACCGCTTCAGTATCTCCAACCAAAATAGTTACTTTATAAATCTATCAAAAGACGAAAATAAAACGGCATGAGTTTTCCTGATGTCATAAACTGAACTCTTGCTTCCTTCCTGCCTGAGTGTCCAAGTTGCTCCTTTACACATGACAGGGGGGAGTTTCCCTGGTTGGACGTAGCGCGTGGAAGGAACACGTTATTCCAACCAGTTCCTTTCCCCTCCATCAGGCGCCCCGGCTGGCCAGGGGGAGGCAGTTTAGAGACCAGGATTACTGCATGTTTTTTTGTGAGGGTACCTACCCTAGGGGACACGGGGAGAACATGCAAACTCCACACAGAAAGGCCCTTTTGACCAACCCCGCCTCGGGTATGGGCACTGATGACGCGGAGGAGGAAACACGCCGCCAGCACCCACAGCGCCCCGAACGGGAATCTAACCCAGGACCTTCTAGCTGTGAGGGGACAGCACTACCAACTGTGCCAGCGTTCCCCCACAAACCCTCTTTCTGAGGTCCACACATGCTACAGCAAATATATTTATTGACACTGCTTAACCATTTTGACCAGCAGTGAAAGCTTGACCAGGATCCTTACTTAGTAACCGTTGCTAATGTGGTATTGGCCAAGAATGGGCTTGGGTGGTGATGTATCTTTAAACAGGGTTCTGTGGATATTTTACCTAATTCCTTGATGTAGCAGTTGAAAATGAATTGGAGATGCAAGCAGGCACATATCCTTCTTTCCATTTGTGGTCAGCAATCAGGTACAGGTTACAAGCATTCGTTCCATACAGTTACAGCATTTGTAGGCCAGGCCGAGCCTGCCTTTCTCTCAGTCCCTCTCTCAGAACGTGTGTGTGTGTGTGTGTGTGTGTGTGTGTGTGTGTGTGTGTGTGTGTGTGTGTGTGTGTGTGTGTGTGTGTGTGTGTGTGTGTGTGTGTGTGTGTGTGTGTGTGTGTGTGTAAACATGTAGGCTGTTTCGGTCAGTCAGTCAGCAAGTTACAACAGATGGTCTATTTTGAAACCATTCCTGAGTGATAAAAGTCACTGTCCACTATATATGACAGGATGAACTCACAGCTGGTGCAAGCTTTAACAGATGGTTCTTAAAGTGTCCCTAGGCCATCTTTAGTGACTTGGTATCCTATATAGCTGACCTCTGCACTCAGGCTTCCCTGCATGTAACCTCCTATAAGCCGAAGTGTTATGTGTACAATTATGACATAATATGTTGAGAGCTATCAAAATATACATCAGTGGGACTTAGCGAACGGCTAATTCTATTCAATTTGATTCAGCTCAGCTCAGCTCAACTCAACTCAACTCAACTCAACTCAATTCGTTTCAACTCAACGGTTGAGTTGTCCATTTTGGCATTTGTGCATTTTGTGTGTGTGCGCCCGCGTGCGTGCATGCGTGCGCGCGTGCGTGCATGCGAAGGGTACCAGATGTAGAAAGGGCGTGTGTCCTGCCCTGCTCGCTTTCTCCTAGAGCACTGGGGGACCTCTACGGGGGTCCCTCAATTATTTTGGGGGTCCCCAGATATCTAAAAACAAGACTCCAGACGTCCCGAAACAAACAGGTCAGACTACTACTTGACCAGAAATAATAAAATAATGTTTGTTTGACACACCATGCATGTTTGAAGCTAAAGAAAGAGAGGAAAGGACAGCTAAAAGAAAGCAAATCACAGTGTGCTGAATTACTAGCTGGTGATTTGTCCAAACAGCTTTTTTGATGGAATACAAAATGCAGAGTGCATTTCCCTGAGTCCATTGACAGCAATGATTAATGCTCAGTGTTTGTGAGGTATTATCCATCCATCCAAGCTACTCAAGCTATGGAAACATTTCTCCCACAAATGCAGGTTAAACCAATAGGCATTATTGTTTTAAAAAAAGCACACATTTTATATAAACATTATATTATCATATCTCCGTGAAAACATGGTATATTTCGTTCAAATCACAACTACTCGATAGATTATAGTCTAGAGAAAACGCGCCGACAGTCATGCCCACGCGCCCACACTCACAACAGTACAGTCATGCCCACGCGGCCACACTCACAACAGTAGAGTCATGCCCACGCGCCCACACTCACAACAGTACAGTCATGCCCACGCGCCCACACTCACAACAGTACAGTCATGCCCACGCGGCCACACTCACAACAGTACAGTCATGCCCACGCGCCCACACTCACAACAGTACAGTCATGCCCACGCGGCCACACTCACAACAGTACAGTCATGCCCACGCGCCCACACTCACAACAGTACAGTCATGCCCACGCGGCCACACTCACAACAGTACAGTCATGCCCATGCGGCCACACTCACAGCAGTACAGTCATGCCCACGCGGCCACACTCACAACAGTACAGTGATGCCCACGCGGCCACACTCACAACAGTACAGTCATGCCCACGCGCCCACACTCACAACAGTACAGTCATGCCCACGCGGCCACACTCACAACAGTACAGTCATGCCCACGCGGCCACACTCACAACAGTACAGTCATGCGGCCACACTCACAACAGTACAGTGCGCGTAAAACCGATGGCGAAACGCCGCTAAAAATCCCAAAAAACGCGCTCTGTGTGCAGGACCCTTTAGTGCTTTTTTCTGGGTTTTATCCTCGTAGCAGTTTTTGTATTGACCTGTACTTTCCTTTGAACTGCAGCAGCTGGCGGGCCACAGGCCCAAAGGCTCAGCACCCCATTCAACCGTTATCACCCGATAATCAAGAAAATCTTCGTAATCAGCACCTTAGAAATACCCCCAGTATGTGATAATCAACATACTGGGAAATCCGGAAGAGAAACTATGGGAGCGTTTGCTTTTTGTGTCACTGATGTCAATGACGGAGGCGCGCCACGTGAGGCACCGCCGAGCGAGGCGCTAGCCGAGCGAGTCGCCATGCCGAGCGTTGCGAAGGCCACCAGACCCGACTCAGCGCCGTCCGAGTTACGTCCCGATAGGCAGAGAATAGTATTAGTAGGCCCTAGTTTCCATGCGCCGACAATAAAGTTGGAAATGACACGTTCAGCAGGGGGAGTCCTTGACCAGGCTATGTCTGCACCACCCTGCATGCGTGTAGTCCGGGGGAATACAGCCAAACACCACAATGTCTAGTATGCCAGTATGGCCATATTGGCCGTATTCCAACGTCCTGATAACGGTTGATTTTGTATATTTAATACAGTGATAACGGGTGAATCGGCTGAGCTCAAGAGATTGTGATGTCATGACATACTTTTTATTAGTGTTTTTTCTATTCATTTGGTCATTAAGGTCCACAGAATGAGAGGCCTGCTCTGGTCATTAAGGTCCACAGAATGAGAGGTCTGCTCTGGTCATTAAGGTCCACAGAATGAGAGGTCTGCTCTGGTCATTAAGGTCCACAGAATGAGAGGTCTGCTCTGGTCATTAAGGTCCACAGAATGAGAGGCCTGCTCTGGTCATTAAGGTCCACAGAATGAGAGGCCTGCTCTGGTCATTAAGGTCCACAGAATGAGAGGTCTGCTCTGGTCATTAAGGTCCACAGAATGAGAGGCCTGCTCTGGTCATTAAGGTCCACAGAATGAGAGGTCTGCTCTGGTCATTAAGGTCCACAGAATGAGAGGTCTGCTCTGGTCATTAAGGTCCACAGAATGAGAGGTCTGCTCTGGTCATTAAGGTCCACAGAATGAGAGGTCTGCTCTGGTCATTAAGGTCCACAGAATGAGAGGTCTGCTATGGTCATTAAGGTCCACAGAATGAGAGGCCTGCTCTGGTCATTAAGGTCCACAGAATGAGAGGCCTGCTCTGGTCATTAAGGTCCACAGAATGAGAAGTCTGCTCTGGTCATTAAGGTCCACAGAATGAGAAGTCTGCTGTGCCAGAAACATCACAAAATAAAGTTATTAATTAAAAAAATTAAGTTAATAAAGCCATTGTTGTCACACTATAAGTTAGCATGTGACAATTGTGACATGGGGTTTTCATGATTCTGAATCTTCTTTCTAATTATTTGTTTTGGCCCAAAGAAAATTGTGTTTGTTGTCATGATTTGTCACAACTCGAGTTGGCTTCGTACGACACATAACGTCTTTAAATAAATACTTTTTGAAAGGTCTATAGACGTCACACTGATAAGCAACAGCATGCGCACGCATAAAGGCAGCAGAAGAACACCACCTCTTATAAGATGGAATGGAAAAGTTCTAACTGCACCATCAAACTTTCAGATGCTGTTTTTCTCCCAGTGTGGAGGAAGAATGAATAGGGTTTTTATTGTGATCTCTCGCCCTTGAAATATATAATCCTTGGTTTCTGTTGTGTTTGAACAATAATAGCAATTCAAAGGAGTTGTCCTCAAAACCACACCTCCAGTCGCTGTCATAAGAACGGGAGGTGCGCTCATGATCACGGCAGCAGATCCTGTTTGTCCACGGCTGCACGCGCACCTGCAGCCCATCAAGTATAATGTATGCTTCGTCCCGCGATGGTGTCGCGCACGCAGACTTCTAAGCTCACACGATGCGATGTGATCTTTTATATCAGCTGTTCTCTGTACGCAATACTGTTGCGCTTTGAAGTATAAATGTCTCCTAGGGTGCACCTCACTAGTGTGAGGACTGAAACCAGCGCTCCCCAAAACAACAGGTTTGGAGATCTGTTGGGAATTGATTACATGAAACAGTCACCCGTGCGCTCAGTCCCAATGTTTGTAAACAATGAATTGGTCTATGGGGAAAACGCATTGGGAATTATGTCCTGGGCGTGGCGTCGTCATGAAAGGGGGCGGGACTACGACGCTCTATTGACCCTCACCTGTACTACATCACTGAACTGTACCGACTCACCGCTGCAGAATCACCGATCTTGTTGAAGTTCAGATGTCCATTTGACTCCAGCTCTTGGTTGGCTTTAACCAGAGCCATGTCCACGTAGCTCTTCAGGACAGGTGACAGCAGGTTGTAGTGTTTCTGTCCTGTTGCCAGGCAGAACCCAGCGCTCAGGACCAATAGGATCAGCATATTCTGCAGCGTGGATCCTGAACAGGACAAACAGAGGCTTCATTGTGTAACCCCATCCCACTAACACTTAGCGCCTCCCCCTTTATGTAAATGAGATACAGCTGTATAAGGAGAACTCTAAAGGTTAGCGCCTCCCCCTTTATGTAAATGAGATGCATCTGTATAAGGAGAACTCTAAAGGTTAGCGCATCCCCCTTTATGTAAATGAGATACATCTGTATAAGGAGAACTGTAAAGGTTAGCTCCTCCCCCTTTATGTAAATGAGATACATCTGTATAAGGAGAACTCTAAAGGTTAGCTCCTCCCCCTTTATGTAAATGAGATACATCTGTATAAGGAGACCTGTAAAGGTTAGCTCCTCCCCCTTTATGTAAATGATACATCTGTATAAGGAGAACTCTAAAGGTTAGCGCCTCCCCCTTTATGTAAATGAGATACATCTGTATAAGGATAACTCTAAAGGTTAGCGCCTCCCCCTTTATGTAAATGAGATACATCTGTATAAGGAGAACTGTAAAGGTTAGCTCCTCCCCCTTTATGTAAATGAGATACATCTGTATAATGAGAACTCTAAAGGTTAGCTCCTCCCCCTTTAAAATGAGATACATCTGTATAAGGAGAACTGTAAGGTTAGCTCCTCCCCCTTTATGTAAATGAGATACATCTGTATAATGAGAACTCTAAAGGTTAGCTCCTCCCCCTTTATGTAAATGCAATACATCTGTATAATGAGAACTCTAAAGGTTAGCTCCTCCCCCTCCACTCACGCACACATGCACGCGCGCATACACACACATCAGACAGCTGACATGAAATGGACATTCTGTACTTTAAGTACATTTTGATGCCAATACTTTTGTAGTTTCACTCGAGTACAACCAAATGGACCCTTATGGGACCATTTGATTAAGCTCTATCATTAACTGGGGACCACCTAAGATTTGATTAAGCTCTATCATTAACTGGGGACCACCTAAGCCCCTCAAGGACCACTGGTTGAGCTCTATCATTAACTGGGGACCACCTAAGCCCCTCAAGGACCACTGGTTGAGCTCTATCATTAACTGGGGACCACCTAAGCCCCTCAAGGACCACTGGTTGAGCTCTATCATTAACTGGGGACCACCTAAGCCCCTCAAGGACCATTTGATTAAGCTCTATCATTAACTGGGGACCACCTAAGACCATTTGATTAAGCTCTATCATTAACTGGGGACCACCTAAGCCCCTCAAGGACCACTGGTTGAGAACGACTGGTGCAGACCAATGGTTCTCAATGTGGGGTCCGGGGACCCCCAGGGGTCCTTCCTTTTTATACTCTGGGCTTTTCAAAAGTAGCAGATCTACAAAGCCCATAATGCGTCACTTTCTGCTGTGCTATGAGCTTGTAGATCTGCTATTTTTGAAATATCATGAACATTTGTGAAAATCTTTCAAATGTATAGTTTTCAAAACTATCCTAAATAATTTTTCCTTTAGTTCTTGTCAGCAATGTATCTTTTTTTTCTTTTAAAATAATTCGCGAAACTAGCAGATCTACAAGCTTGTGAGCTTGTAGATCTGCTACAGTATTTTTCACTACTTTACTTTTCTTTCTTTTTTTAAAAAACCTTTTTCTACTTTTCAGAGCGTTTTAAATCCCACCCGGTTCAAAAATAAAACCAACACTAAAACCAATGAAAACTCAAATAAAACTAAAGTGAATAAAACAAACGGAACTGGCAAATTCGATGCAGAAATTATCAACGAATGAACAATAAAAACAAATGGTTGATTCAACAGCATAATTGCCTTTAAATAAAAACAAATGGCATAATTACCTTTATCTTCAGAGCAGAATGTGGTGTTGTGGTTCAGTCTGGAGAGAACTGATGCACAAGACTGTTTGTCCCAACCTAACCCTAGCTTTGTGACCACTCCCAGTCCCCACGCACGCACGCACGCACAGACACACACTTCCCAGAACCCCCTCCCATCCCCCTCCTCTGGAATGCTAAGGCCTCACAGTGTGCACGCACGCACGCACGCACGCACGCACGCACGCACGCACGCACGTCACACACACACACACACACACACACACACACACACACACACACACACACACACAGAGTTGCTGGCCAAATTGATGTCAGAGGCATGACCATATATGGTGATGGTCATGCCAAACAACTGACTGACAGGAAATGCACAATTTCATAGTAAATGCGACCTGCAATCGCAATAAAACATCTAAACATGGAGACAACTTTCACAGAGACAGAAACATTCTTCAAAATAAGACTAAAGCACTCTGCTAGAGGTTGCAGCCAGTGCTCACATTTATTTTTGCCAGTCCGTGTAAACGAATTAATGCTAATGAAAAAATAATGATTACCCAATGGTCGCAAAGTCCTCTATATGAATTGAAACATTCTTTAATTTTGAGTAATGTTACTTGGTACTTATAAGTAAGCAAGTTGTGGGCTTGTAGATCTAATATTAAAGACATTACACAACTTTAATAATGTATTATTATTTTTTGTTACATGCCAGGTTTTAAAGGACCATGATAAAATAGCACATTTTTTCTACACTGTCTGTCATAATTATAATCCTCCAGATGCCTCAATTTGGCAAGAAGTTCAGAATGTTTGACAAGATCATCCCCTCTTTACGACTGGACATCACTGACCTCCTCTCAGAACGCCCCAGCAGTGCACGCAGTGTGGGCAGCTGGCCTACCAAGCTCCCTACAGACAAGGATAAGAACGGGGAGAGAGGAGGGGAGACGGAGGTTGAATTGTGTTTTTAACACATTTTGGGGGCGAGAACCCCTTTTGGTGTTTTAAGCCTTTTATACTTTAGCTCTTGAAAAATAGCAGATATACAAGCTCAGAGCTTGTAGGTCTGCTATTTTTGAAAAATCGTGAACATGTGGTGCAAATCTTTGAATATATTTCACAGTGAACGTTTTTAACTCAAATCTTTGCTTCCAGGGGGTCACTGGAACTACATATTTTCAGATGGGGGTCGGCCGCCAAATACATATAATTTTTGGGGTCCTTGACATGAAATATTGAGCACCACTGATATAGAAACATAGGTATTTCAGAAAACTGTCAGGATTTAGAAGACGTCAGGCCTAAATGGGTTAAGGTGAAGGAAGGTTCCTGAAGGTTTAGAGGCAGAGAGAATGGACACTGATGCTCCATTGGCAGTACCAGCGCTCGACACTCATCCCATGGTCCTGGGTGTCCACTCTGTGGTTGAGGTGTCATTGGCTACTGGGAATACCCGCTGGGTTGGCACTTTGCCTGATCGGGAAGAACCATATCTGGACCTAGAGCTGGAGGACAACATTGGTAAAAACTCCCGGAAGAGCTCTCTTTATCAAGCTGCTCTCCTGCTGCCCTGACTTGCGCATTCAGAATCCGTCAGCTAATATTGCGAAAGAGAGAGAAAACAGAGTGGAGGAATGCCAGATAATCCCGTCGCTCCACAACCGATCGAGTAAGTTATTGAGGTTCTGATTGGTCAAATGAAAACTAGTCAGGGCTCTGTGGGTTGCA
This sequence comes from Electrona antarctica, assembly GCF_951216825.1. NCBI lineage: Eukaryota > Metazoa > Chordata > Actinopteri > Myctophiformes > Myctophidae > Electrona > Electrona antarctica. The sequence continues at coordinate 15,935,829 of NC_136802.1, forward strand.
GGTTGAGTTCATGGCGAGGTACAGTATTTGCTCCAGTCAGGGCTGTGTGGGTTCTGTGGAAGCGCAGGACAGACAGTCTCTCGTTGCCAGCTCTCCTAGACAAACATGAGACGCCTGTGAGCCCAGACTTCTCCAGCAGAGAGACGATCTCCTCTGGTGAAAGAAAGAACACCAACACTTTATAACCTCCCGTACACGCAGTAGTCACTGTGCTGCATGATTCAATTCTATTAACACCTTGTGGCCAAAAGTGGTAGCGCTTGGGTGCCATGACGCACTTTCGTTTTCTCGCTAGCTTAAATGCATGTAGCATGCGATGCACCGTTAAATCTGAAATGAGCTCGATTTGATTAACACCACGGACAGCGCCGTAGTTTACGAGAAAACTGTGTCTAAAGACCGTGGCTAAAACAGAAGCTAATGGATGTGCGTGCGCAAAAAAGGTGCAGGCGGGGCCCTAGCAACCAGGCCTAGCAACCAGAGCGATTCCAAAAATGGAAAACAGCAAGGCTTTCTTATATCGATATAAAACGCCTTAGAACGAGTATACTCGTCCTGAGAACCAAGCGTTTTTATTTGATAGGACAATACTGGTCAAAAGCATCAAATATGTTAAAGGGCCACTTTACCCCTTTTGCAACCAGATCTTATTTTAATGATGCTTGAGTGATTGCAGTTTCTTCCAGCAGTGAAATGGCCCTTAAAGTCCAGAGGGCAATTCTACAAATGCCTTCTAAATCAGTAGTTCTCACACTTTCAAGATAAGGAAAAAACACCCAACACCCACCTGGATCATTCTCTGCTATGGTGACGAGGTAAAACATGCCCCGATTGGACAGCAGCTGAGGTACCATGGGTAGAAACCTGTCGGTCACCTCTCGACCCCGCCTCCCGCCGGCCCAGGAGGCCTCTATGCCTTTACTGCTGACCTGAAAACATAAGCAGAATGGATAAGTCACCCCTCAACTATACAGTATCTGCCAGAAATATGGGGAGGGGAGCCCTCCCCCACTGCCTGGTCGGGGCTTTCTTTTTACATGAGTTGGGCGCTGTCATATTATTCTAATACAGACCAGAATGCCCCATCTCAGCACCAGCCTCAGTGGCGTGCCTCGCTAATCATTAGACTCCCAACCCACACCTCCTGGTATCGAATGATTATCTATATGATTCTATATCGAACGCTATAGAATCTATATCTTGCGCCACTATTTTTGTGCCAACCGCAAACAACTTATTTTTGCCGGTAAAGTAAAGTTATAGACGTGACGGAGTCCGACATACATGGCCGGTTAAGACTCACCCGTGGCTTCCCTGTGAGGTATAGGGTTAGGGTTAGTAATGTCCGACATACATCGCAATAATATCACACTGTATCAGAAATGCATTAAATCAGATAGTATTTCTGCTATCTAGTCGAGGGGTGATATGTCCTGCGTGCAAAACATAAGAACATTATTGCATCAGCATTTCTCTCAAGGTCTGGCGGCGGGGACCACCAAGGGGTCCGTTGAAAACGTACGATGCGAATAGTCATCCTAAATTATCTAGGATGCTGCTGGTGAAATAATAATGGAATTGACGAAAAAGGTAGAAAAATGTTCATCGACTACCTTTTTTCACTTTTGAAAACTAAATTAAAACTAAGCCATGTTGACTAAAACCAAGCCTAAATATATTGACAACAAATGAAAACTAGACTAAACTTTTAGGGAGCGACTAGTGGAGAAGAGATCCAGTAGAACTAAAAGACAAGTCATTGTATGCATGCTGAAAATAGCAGATCTGCAAGCTCACAACGCTTTGCTCTACGACGCGTTGTGAGCTTGTAGATCGGCTATTTTCAGCATGAAACCAAGTCTAAACGACGCCTTCAATGACGTCTTCAAGGCCCACCAAAACACATATTAGTCGACAAAAATCAACTGTAGATTTAGTCGACAAAGATTGCATGTCATATATTCGACTAAAACTAGACATTTCAGATGACTGAAATGTGACTGAACCCAAATGTAGTAAATGTTATTTAAAAATCACACCCGTGTGAACTGAGTGGTGCAACTACATTTAAAACCACCCAACTGCTTCTCTCTAAACTTGGTTACGATGGTTCTTTTTAAAACTAAAATAGGGAAAGGAGACATAATATCACTCTGACGTGATATCTGTGATGTCAGTGACGTCACATACTAACCATAGCAACCATGCTCGTTTTTTTGGTACGAACAAACACGGGTACACGGGTACACAGCCAGTTGTTGGAGTGGTTTGCACCACTCAAAAAGACCACGACTAAAACAAAAACACATTTAAGTTTGCAGTCAAAATCAACGACCGGTTGCCCAATGCCGACCTCTTCCGAAGGCGTGACCACGTAGGGAGGGTTGAACAACAGAACGTCCACTTGTCCACTCAGCCTGGGCAGGAGACTCTCCACCTGCAGTAACAGAACAATCAGTGACCCATTGCTCTACTCAGCCTGAGACTCTCCACCTGCAGTAACAGAACAATCAGTGACCCATTGCTCTACTCAGCCTGAGACTCTCCACCTGCAGTAACAGAACAATCAGTGACCCATTGCTCTACTCAGCCTGAGACTCTCCACCTGCAGTAACAGAACAATCAGTGACCCATTGCTCTACTCAGCCTGAGACTCTCCACCTGCAGTAACAGAACAATCAGTGACCCATTGCTCTACTCAGCCTGAGACTCTCCACCTGCAGTAACAGAACAATCAGTGACCCATTGCTCTACTCAGCGTGGGTTTATACCCATTTCAAATGTCACACAGGAAAAATGCAAATACAAAAACAAGACAAAAAGTTAACACAGTACAGTACAAAACAATACAGAAAAACACAATACAAACGATACAATAAATTCATCGGTAATTAGTAAAGATGTGGCATTTTACATTCATCTTCTATTTTCCCTGTGTAACATTTGAAAAAGGTATAAACATTGAGTCACCAAAAAAAATAAAATAATCATCCTTCTAATGGAACCCCCCCAAAGGCCCCAAACATAAAAGTATAGTTTATAATAATGGAACAGGGGTCCACAATATGTCCCTATACAGACATGCGTGTGACAAGACTTGGCCCTATCCTTGGCCAGTTTTAGTTGTTTTTTTTCACACACCATTATAATGTTTTTAGTTTGATCATATGATCACACATCTATTTTTTGAAAGGCCCAATTTCTGAATGTCAAGTCTCCAGGTTTTCTTCAGAATATGTACGACACTGATTTATGGCACACTGGGAGTTCACTAGCAGCACCAGTGGTTCTCAATCTCAAATGTATTATTTGCCAGGAGCCCCATAACTCTGAGAGTGTACAAACGTTACTTTGAACACTCTCAGAGTTACAAACCTGACAGTTATGGTCATTCAGGGCCATCTCTTTATGCATTTCTGGTAATCTTATTGTCTCATTTTGTATGTCTGTGGCATTTTTTTTTTCACAAGTCAGCATGGCGATGACTCCTGTAATGGCATCGAAGTGCCTGTGTGTGAGAGTACAGTATATATGCATGCATTACCAGGTCTGTAATAACGGGCTGCAGAGGGACGTGGTTACAGCAAGCCGTCCTCTCTGTGCACTGTGCTGCAGCGGGGTTCAGGTCAGTGCACCTGCAGGAAGACAGACAGGCCAGGGACTTGAGACCACCTTGACATGAGAACGGTCGCCAGAGAAAAGTCCCGTTGCGTTCTCATTTTTTATTGACCCCACGAGAACGCACACGCTATAATGTCGCTAGGTGGCGGTAACGGACTGCCAGATAGACCAGTCACCCACATACAAGAAGAAGAACCAGGTAGCTCCCCCCGTTCACGTTTTGAATGACGCTTCCAGACCACAACGGAGTTGTGGCCGACTCTGCCTGCTTTCTACTAAACGCATCGAGTGACACAGGCTGACAGGCAGCCCAGAGGCATGCAGGCAGAGCGCGCCACGGGATGGTTACATTATATACATACGGTACATTAGGCTATCAGCGCCATACCAGGCCATTAGGCAATAAGATTATGCAACTTGCTTATATGCAAGTTAGCATCCGGCAGTTTCTACATGCTGGGGACCCATACTCAACATTTCTAACATAAAACGTTGGTGTACTCAACATGTCCGTGTTCACAATGGGGCTCTATGGGCTGGCAAGTAGACTAATAGACGGCATCTTGGAAATATGCAAATTAGGGTTCCAGACACACCCAATCGTAATGATAAGCATTCCAACATGTTTGAAATGTTCAGAAAACATGAAATAGAAACCAAGTTTGCATTTGTAGATCATCGTTTTTGGTGGCGGGCGGCGGCCATATTGGATTTGGCCGCTATGGCAAACCTGAAGGTTGCCGGCTCGGGCACCCTAGCTAAATCAGTAGAGCATGCCCTGGGCTACATCTGGGCCAAATGTGGTGCTTTAAAGACTGATTAGCACGAAAATATGCATAAGGCCTGGGACTATCGGCTGAAATATTGTCCATATATGTGATTATAGTCATTAAAGCTAATTGTGCCAATTATGAAAATTGCTCAACATATGCAAGTTAGCATCCGGCAGTTTCTACATGCTGGGGACCCATACTAAACATTTCTAACATAAAACGTTGGTGTACTTAACATGTCCCGGGTTCACAATGGGGTTCTATGGGCTAGAAAGTAGACTCTATTGGTACTTTTACTTAAGTAAATAAAATAAAATAAAAGTACTTCCACCACTGTCGGTACATCTCTTGAAGGCTGCATTGATAGAACTCACAGGTATAATGCCGAAGAGCCCACCACCGAGGCTAGGAAAGCAGACACGACTCCCGATCCACTACCCACCTCCACACACACAGACGGCCTGGGAAAGAAGGGACATTGAAGGTAAAACATCACAATTTTAACCTGATAGCCTCGAGTCAGGCAAACACAACAAGACTTTCTTTCACCGCATTCTACTGCAAACTATCAAATAATTGTGAGTGAATGAGTGAGTGAGTGAGTGAGTGAGTGAGAGAGATCTACAGCAGTGGTTCTCAAAGTGAGGGTCCTTGGGAGGGTTTTTCAAGGGGTCCCACCCGGTCCCTCAGTTAAAATGATTGATAGCTTGGAACAAAATGGACCCTTACAGATCTGTAACTCTGACATATATAATGACAAATGCAGTGCACTCTCAACTAAAGACTAAAGTCATGGGTGTCCATAAATGCATAGGCCTACCAAACTGCAGCGGGGGGGTCCTTAAAATGACAACGTTTGAGAGAATGACTGATCTGTTGTACAGCAGTGGTTTTTCAACCATTTTAATATCAGGCCCATTATTTATTGTGCATTTCTTTAGAGCCAAGGACCAGTCACTACTTGATGACATTTATAGCCTCTCAGTCCCAAAGAAATTGTTACTGTGCAATTTCATGCTGTTGGCAAACGATCAAAATATCAATTCTACATTCTCTAATTGTGTAGACTTTTTGTAAATTAAGTAATGCAGATGTTTGACAATGCAACTCTTGAGTGTAAAATTGAACAATACCCTTTTGGGTATTGTTAAACATTGCAGATGTCAAAGTCAAAGATCTAAAAGGCATAAGGGTCCACTCCATTTGGTTACTTACCATTGTTACCAACTCAACTCTCCATCATTTAGCTGGAGACCACCACGCCACGGACCACCTGGAGCCCCCTCAAGGACCACAGGTTGAATGCCACCCTTTTCCCCCTCACTGTATGTTTTCTTTTCCCATGTTACCTCCTTTATGATGATTTCCTGTTTTTTAGAAGTGTATATTTGTATGTCTCTAAATGTTATGATGAATTGAACAAGGTGGACCCTCTTGTAAATAAGGCCCTTTCCCAATTCCCCCCTTCTCCATGGCCCTTAGCCCTTCCCCTTGCTGATGCGCGTTCACGTGAGGAGGAAGGGTTTTCTCAATTCTCTTTGGAGCGAGGGTTAGGGCCGAGGGCGAGGGTTAGGATCCCCTTCAAACCAAGGGACATCGCGACCAGACTTAGGCCCTTTCCCAATTCCCCCCTTCTCCATGGCCCTTAGCCCTTCCCCTTGCTGATGCGCATTCACGTGAGGAGGAAGGGTTTTCTCAATTCTCTTTGGAGCGAGGGTTAGGGCCGAGGGCGAGGGTTAGGATCCCCTTCAAACGAAGGGAAGTAAGACGCCTTTTTCGTCCTTTATTATGGAAGAATATGATAATAACCAATATTATTTGAATGTGTTAACAATCTGCATCGCCAAAAATATCGCAATCTCTAGCAAAGGTTAACGTTACCTCACTTGAACTAACGATATGCTACGGCGTTGCATTCATACAACGTTACGGTAACATTAACCATTCATTTGGCATCGGCGCTTTTTTATTTTTTATTTACCGCCGGTGCCCCGGTGGAACAACTCGGATGCAAACTAGCTTAAAGGGATAGTTCAGATTTTTTTAACTTAAGTTGTATGAAATACTTGCCATTAATATAGTGGTTGCAACTGTATTAATTGATTGCCCGAGTCCTGTGGGGGGAGTTCTGCTCTGGTTTTGGTGAAATATCAAGTAGTTCCGGTGATTTTGTGGGGGGCACTGGGGGCCACGCAGTAAAAGTAAATTAATCCACAAAACTAACGTCATTTGTATTGTTGACCTATTTCTAAAATATTAGTGCAACTTCCGTTCTTTTTTTACCCCTCTATCACACAGAACTATGTTTTTTGTGTCCATATCACTACGCCCAAAAAATAGTTCCATGTGATAGAGGGGTCAAAGTTGAACGAAAGTCGCGCTAATATTTTAGAAATAGGTCAACAATACAAATTACGTTCGTTTTGTGGATTCATTTACTTTTACTGCGTGGCCCCAGTGCCCCCCACAAAATGACCGGAACTACTTAATATTGACCAAAACCAGAGCAGAACTCCCACCATGGGACTCGGGCAATCAATTAATACAGTTGCAACCACTATATTAATGGCAAGTATTTCATACAACTTAAGTTAAAAAAATCTGAACTATCCCTTTAACTATCAGGCATCAGTCCGACCCCCCAGACCACGATATGTCAACATTCTGCAGTTTTGGAGCTCTTAAAAGCCGTGAAATAGCCTACTGTACCTACATAACGCTGTCGCTGCATAACGTTGGCTACTCGCTGCAGTGAAAGCTGGTATGGTTTTATCATGACCAATGTTATGCTAATCCCCACAAGTTGCAAAAGTTACATAACTAATTAGCAATGGTGTTGTTTTTTCCCCCAAGCAAACCAGCTATGGAACAGACTGCAAGCTGCTGTACAGCCTGTACATTGGATGGAGATGAATCACGATGACATTTTCATTGTCCTAAATGTTGTTGAATTTGAAACATTGTCATTCATATGATCATATGTAGCATACCACGACTTGTCATAGGACATGATAGAAAATGACTGTTCTTAATGATATTAAAAACTAGAAAAAGTGCCCTTCTGGGCACAGGTCTCCACCAGGAGGATAGGAGTGTGTGTGATGTTTGGAAAAATGTTAAGGAGTAATATAAACATGTTTATTTGGGGTTTTTGTGTGTGTGTGTGTGTGTGTGTGTGTGTGTGTGTGTGTGTGTGTGTGTGTGTGTGTGTGTGTGTGTGTGTGTGTGTGACGCAACTTGGCCTGTTGTAGCGCCACCATGAGGCTGATTTGAAAACTGTCAAGTGGCATTTCTTCCTCAGCCTAGTAGTGGGAATAGGCATGCACAGTTTCACCGCAATCGGACGCTGCGTTGAGGAGTTGTGGCGATTTGTACAAAACGGGTACAAAACGGGCTACTCCTGAAAACTTTAGAAGCCAATCGTAGCCAATCAGGATGGATAATTATGAGAAATCAAACAAATCACATGATCACATGACTATGGAGAGCATTTGCGTGAAATTTGGATGAAATCTGAAGGAGTAATATTAGAAAATGTGTTTTACATATGTTGGCCTCCTGGTGGCGCTATAAAGAGCAGATGGGAAAAATTCCAGGCAAAGGTTTTTCCTTGGCCTCTAGGGAGTGTGCATACATGGTTTGACACAGATCGGTGCAGTTATAGGTAAAAACACAAATCGGCCAGTTATAGCGCCACCATGAGGCTGAGTTGAAAATATTCAAGTGGCATTTGTTCCTCGGCCTAGTGGGAATGTGCGTGCAAGATTTCACGGAAATCACACGATGTGTTCATGATTTGCAGCATTTTGTTTGAAACGGAGCACTCCTGCGAACTTTGGAAGCCAATCGTAGCCAATCAGGATGGAGTCTGAAAAATCTGAAAGACCCGTTTCGTTGAATGGCTCTAGAGAGACTGTGTACCAATTTGCGTAATGTTTGGACAAAATCTGTAGGTGTACTGTCAAAACATTTGTTTTGCACAAAGCGGCCTCCTGGTGGCGCTATAACAGGCCAATGTGAAAACTTTGGAGCAGAGGTTCAGCTCTGGCATCCAGGGAGTGTGTGTGCAGAGTATGGCTGTGATCAAGCCAACGGTGCCAGAGATTAGCTGTTCACAGACGGACGGACGGACACACGGACGGACGGACGGACACACGGACGGACGGACGGACGGAGTGCAAAACATACTCTCTCCCCATGCCTTCGGCCTGGTGGAGACAACAATGAACACAGTGACCACAGCCCCTTCTTTCTATACTGTAAATTGTTTTTCCTTTTTGTCTCCACCAGGCCGAAGGCATGGGGAGAGAGTATGTTTTGCACTCCGTCCGTCCGTCCGTGTGTCCGTGTGTCCGTCCGTCCGTCCGTCCGTCCGTGTGTCTGTGTGTCCGTCCGTCTGTGAACAGCTAATCTCCGGCACCGTTAACCTGGTCGATGTCAAATTTTGCACACACACTCCCTGGATGCCAACGATGAACCTCTGCCCCAGAATTTCCAGAACGGCCTGTTATAGCGCCACCAGGAGGCCGCTTTGTGCAAAACAAGTTTTTGGACGGTACACCTACAGATTTTGTCCAAACATCACGCAAATTGGTACACAGTCTCTCTAGAGCCATTCAACAAAACGGGTCTTTCAGATTTCTCAGACTCCATCCAGATTGGCTAAGATTGGCTTTCAAAGTTTGCAGGAGTGCTCAGTTTCAAACAAAATGCTGCAAATCATGGACACATCGTGTGATTTCCGTGAAATTGTGCACGCACATTCCCACTAGGTCGAGGAAGAAATGCCACGTGAACATTTTCAACTCAGCCTCATGGTGGCGCTATAACTCGCCGAAAAGTGTTTTTACCTCTAACTGCACGGATCTGTGGATAACTTTGTATGCCAACTCCCTAGAGGCCAAGGAAAAACCTTTGCCTGGAATTTTTCACATCTGCTCTTTATAGCGCCACCAGGAGGCCAACATATGTAAAACACATTTTCTAATATTACACCTTCAGATTTTATCCAAATTTCACGCAAATCGGTACACATGCTCTCCATAGTCATGTGATCAAGACGCGTTTGTTTGATTTTTCATAATCCCCCTTCATTGACTACGATTGGCTTCTAAACCTTTCAGGAGTAGCCCGCTTTGTACCCGTTTTGTACAAATTGCCACAATTACTCAACGCAGCATCCGATTGCGGTGAAACTGTGCATGCATATTCCCACTAGGCTGAGGAAGAAATGCCACTTGACAGTTTTCAAATCAGCCTCATGGTGGCGCTACAACAGGCCAAGCCGCGTCTCACACACACACACACACACACACACACACACACACACACACACACACACACACACACACACACACACACACACACACACACACACACACACACACACACACACACACACACACACACACACACACACAAAACATCCTCCTGGTGGAGACCTGTACCCAGAAGGGCACTTTTTCTAGTTCTAACCCTGTAGGCTATATGATATATAACTGTACCCATTCTATACAAACTGTTAATACAATAATCAATGAATCAGGTACAACTGAGCAGGTGTCAGAATGAGCTATATCTAGCTGAATTACATTCTGGTGGGCTATCAAGATGAGACAAAATTACAATATATTTATTTCATCATAACCACAGCCATGTTATATTTACGTTCCATCTCTTCTCCCAAAATAGCCGATCTACAGCTTATAGCAGTGGTTTCCAAAGTGGGTTATGGGGACCCCCAGGGGTCCTTGAGACTTCCAGGGGGTCCCCAGCTAAATGATAGTTTGGAACCAAATGGACCCATCCATAAGGGTCCATTTGTACACTCAGAGTTAATTAACATTGATTTTACAATATAAATTGGGGATCCCAGAGACAGAAATGCCATCAAATGGGGGTCCATGGACTAATGCATGTCACACTGGTGGTCCGTGACACTGCTAGATTCGTAAAACTATGGGGTCCCTGGCATATCTCTTCAAATGGGGGTCTGCGGGCTAATTCGTGTCAATTTGGGGGTCCTTGACATGAAAAAGTTTGGGGACCACTGGCCTGTAGTGAGCTTGCAGATCAGCTATTTTCTGAGAACAGGTTGTATATCAATATATCAATATCTACAAGGGACGTTCAATATTTAGGGACGTTCCAATTCCTAGGGTGATGATTTATCCCCCTACCCCTTGACACTCATTATGTAGGGACAAGGGGCAAGGGCTGAGGGGTAGGGTTAAAAAAGGAATTGGGAAAGGGCCTAAGTGTAGTGCTTCATTGGGTCGTCCACTCACAGTGTTGATTGATTGATTGAAATATGTATTAACAGTTTGCAGAATTACAGTACAACTCAATACAAAGACTGTTAACTGTGAGTGGACGACCCAATAAAGCATTACACTTGTTTACAAGAGGGCCCACCTTGTTCAATTCATCAAAACATTTAGAGACGTACAAATAGACACTTCTATCAAGTTCAAAGAACAGAACAGGAATTCATCATAAAGGAGGTAAAAAGGGAAAAGAAACATATACAGTGAGGGGGGAAAGGGGTGTGTGTGTGTGTGGGGGGGGGGGGGGGTTAACAGTTTTTGTATTGAGTTGTGCTTGAAATGAACTGTAATTCTGCAAACCGCAAACTGTAATTCTGCAAACTTCAATACTACAATGAAAACAATACTCTTGCTTACCGTAACTGTTGTAGAGTGCGCGCATCTCGCTCCAGGGCGTCGATCAGGAGGAAGGAGTCCTCCGCCGGCTCGTAAACCTCCTCAAAGTCCCCACGACCCGCGTGGGAGTACAGCGGCGTGGGATAACCACCTCCACCACCCGACATGTCGTAACGCAAACACTACACAGAGACAGACGCTTCACTCGGGGGTCGGCACTGTTCATGACATTCTAAACATCAACTATAATAACACGTTGTTTACAACAATAATAAGCCAACACATGGTACAGTAGTCAGTGCTAATGTTGTGTTGTTGTTTCTGTCCGTCGCGTTGTGTTGCGTCAACGACGACGCCCGTCGCAAGTTGATGACTAAGTAACGCTCGTCATGGCGGAACTTCAACCTAGTGTTTGCACTTCCTCCATTTATAACCCACACGTCTACATGAACGTTCAGGTTTCAAATATAAAGTTCTCACCCCAGAGCCACGGATGTTACAATTCTCCGCGGGTGGATATAAGTACCCGTATCTTCCCTATTGTTCAATAAAAAGCATTTTAATCACATGGGTGGCCATTTTCTGTTTTTTCCGCCATAGGCTTTCTACGCGCTCCTGTCGGTTGGGAGGTGTATTGCACGCTGATGCATTATAACTATATGAGACACACACACACACACACACACACACACACACACACACACAAGCAATGCTTATTATCAGAATATAGAGGCTACCGGTGTTAACACGTATGTGCTAATAACACTTATTTTAACAAATACAATCACATACGATACCTTTAACTAGTTAATTATGGCCAAGAAAGGGGGTTAGTGACAGTTTTAAGACTATCATCAAAAGATTTACTTGGCTGCCATCTCCTGGCCACACATGATTACTACAATTACTAATACTACTAGTACTACTAGTGTTTTAGTTCAAGGAACTAAAACAAAAACTGAGAAATAGTTTTGTGTGGAACCTAAAATGCAGAGACTATGAACTCCAATCTACGGTATGCTGCAGTGCAATTCTTATAAACATGCACAACGTACTATCAATAGAACGCCATAGCTCAGACAGCAGAACTGCACATCAAATAATAATCATAATCATAGTCATAATGTGATTATAATAAACTTTATTTGTATAGCACCTTTCATGACATGAAATGTAGCTCAAAGTGTTTACAGAGCATTAAAGAAAACTGAAAAGCAGAAGCATAAAACATTAAAGTAATGGCAAAAAACACCAGTGAATCAGGCAAAATCAGTGAATCCATGAATAACAACACAGAGAATTAAACATCAAACAAAAGCAACAATGAAGACATAGGCAGGGGTCACCATTGCCATTCTGACTTGTAGTGGACATTTTTGTAAAAATTCCATTTAGCCACAGACATACAAAATGAGTGGACAACTAGAAAAGTGTTCTCCACCAGGACAGGTCAGGTTGTGGCCTCCTGGTGGCGCTATAATAGGCCAATGTGAAAAGGGTGGCATTTCTTCTTGATGGCAATTGGATGATTTGAGGCATTTTGTTCCAAAAATGTGTTTAGCAAAAATCCAACCTACGTGTTGGTGGCGCTATAACAGGCCAATGTGATATACTCCTCAGCCTAGTAGGAAAGTGCGTGAAAGCTTTCACATAAATTACACGCTGCGTTCATGATTTGAGGCTTTTTGTTCAAAACGGGCCAATCCTGCAAAAGCCAATGTTAGCCAATTAGGATGGAATATGAAATATCGGACAGATCCGTCTTGAGCACATGACTAATAGATACTTACTTTAGGATTTGCGGGATTTTTAGACAGAATCTGGAGGAGTAATATCAGGTTACTCCTGGTTTGTCCTTGGCCTTTTCCTTGGCCTCTAGGGAGTGTGCATGCAACGCAGATCGGTGCAGTTATAGGTAAAAAAGGTGAAAAGCTGCCTCATGGTGGCGCTATACCAGGCCGTTCTGGAAAATGTGGGGCAGAGGTTCATCGGGCGGACGGACGGACACACAGACGGAGTGCAAAACATACTCTCCCCATGCCTTCGGCTGGTGGAGATAATAATATTACCAGAAACACCGCCGCAAAGGCCTGGTCACCCTTAGTTCACGTGCGTGCGTGCGTGCATATGCTTACTGTACATGCGCATTGGTATTTTGTAAAATAACAGCCAACATATTCAACCAATAGTTTAATTAATGTAACCCAATGGGCTCGCATCTTGATAGACATTGAACCCATAACACTTAAATAAGAACTACATTGGATCCATTTAGGTTCTGTGGAGGTCCGAGGTCTGCGTCTTCAGAGTGGAAGTGGCGGTTCTGTGGAGGTCCGAGGTCTGCGTCTTCAGAGTGGAAGTGGCGGTTCTGTGGAGGTCCGAGGTCTGCGTCTTCAGAGTGGAAGTGGCGGTTCTGTGGAGGTCCGAGGTCTGCGTCTTCAGAGTGGAAGTGGCGGTTCTGTGGAGGTCCGAGGTCTGAGTCTTCAGAGTGGAAGTGGCGGTTCTGTGGAGGTCCGAGGTCTGAGTCTTCAGAGTGGAAGTGGCGGTTCTGTGGAGTGTCAGGCTCCACTGAACCAGTCTGTGACTCTGAAGGTCTGTCTTCCACCTCCTGGACCGCACCAAGTTCTCCAAGGAGAGACTGACGAGAGAATTATTAGTATTAGTAGTAGTAGTAGTAGTAGTAGTAGTAGTAGTAGTAGTAGACGTAGACGTGCTGGGCCTCTAATTCTATAATTCAGTTGGAGTTGGAGACTCCCTTTGGCCGTACGTTGACATCTTTGCAGACCCAAATACTAACCGATGAACGGTGACAGTGATTTGGTCTCTAATTCAGCCTGGGGAAGGCGTGCCGCCGAATCATATAGGCCTATATAAAATATATATCTTAATTTAGTTTTTTTCCTAAAACAGCTGGCTTGGTTCAGCCTGGACTGGACTGGCCGTTCGGGAGTTGTCCCAGATTTCCCAATGGTCAGCAGTGCACGTCCATCCCCTCCCGACCGATCGTACATCATAACATTTAATTTAGTATGTTATTTAGACAGATCCTATAGTACAGATTTGTATGATTTTATATTATATGGTATTGTTGAAACTTTAGACTGATTCTAGGTTCTTGTTTATCTGTGATCCTAGATTACTGAGCCACTACACTGTCTGTCTCCGTCTCTACCTCGCTTACTGTGTATTGTGTACTATCTTATTGTGTAGCTGCCCTGTAGTGTATGTAATGTTTTACCTGTGCATAGGACCCACTCTAAAATGAGATATATAGGCATATCAAGGGGCCGTCCTCTCAATACATTCTGACAAAATTCTACTGTTTACAGATATAGTTCATACATATTCACCCCGTGTTGTGGTTTCTGATGTTTTGGTCCAGATATATATTATATTTACCCTGTTGTGTTGTGGTGATGGCTGTGATGGTGTCGTTTGGGTCGAGGCGGTCCTAGCTGAACCCTGGTAGCTCTTCCACAGTCGGCCGTACAGCAGGTCCACTTTGATCTTGGCGTACAGCTTGGAGGGATCAAAACCTATTGGCTGAGATGTCTGGCTCTGGGTCTGGGTCTGGTTCTGGACTTGAGTCTGGGTCTGGTTGTGGTTCTGGACATGGATCTGGGTTTGGTTGTGGACTTGAGTCTGGATGGCGGGCGCAGGGAGCGGAGGGAGGGCCCGGTTCCGAAGAGGATTCTCACTGCTTCCCTGAACGGATCGACACAGGACGACAGCTGAGACCTGAGACAAGGGGTGGCAACCGTCCCGTGGAATCGGGCTGGTTATCTCGGGTACATAGCGTTATCTCGGGTCCATAGTGTTAGCTCTGGACCAGAGCATTGTGTGTTCTTTTTCAGTCTACAGTACACATAGTCTCTTCACCAAAAATAGCAGATCTACAAGCTGAGTTTGTAGATCGACTATTTTTGGTGAATGTTCCCCCCGGAATAGGGATGCTGGGGTCTAAGTGCAACACCAAATATAAAGGTTATTTTCAGTCTAATGGAAACTGTTATTCTCTCCAGTTTTCCTCGTGACATACAGTACTGTAGGGGGAAATGTTTATATTTGCGTACCATTAATATTCTAAAAAGTAACAATGTAATTCATAATTCAGGTGGCTTCGTGGATGAAAAGGTTATTTACAGAGGCGACCTGCTGCTGAGACCAAGATGTTTGAGAACTTCTGCCCTATAGCCTATCATGTCATACATCAGGTCATGTGACTTTGTTCAGAGCTGGAGGTCTGAAGCGTCCAAACCACAACAACAGGAAACTATACCCTTTGAGACTAATTGTTGAGTTGTTGTATTTGTCACCATGGTACTGTACAATTACAATTTAGGCATTTAGCAGACTTAATCCAGAGTGATTTATAGTAAGCAAGAATCATATGGGAGCTAAGAACCGCCTAACAGTAGAATATATGTACAATGAAACTATGAGTATACTTACTATCTAAATTACATAAGCTTAGCCTGTGCATACACCTGTAAGGTTAGGTCATCCAGGCTAGGGCAAGTGCTACGGGCTAATAAGATAGAGATATAAGATAAGATGGAGTCTGAATTGAGGTGGGTTTTCAGACTACAGCAGAAGGTAGTGTGTGAGAGACACAGAGCTGGTACTGTGGTCCACAGAGCAAAAGGTTTATTTTTGTAATGTGATGTTCTACTTATCTATGTATTTGTCTTCTGTACGCTGATTTTATGATGGTCTTTGTTGTGAATATTATTATTACAGTGATTTTAGTTAACACATGTTTTATGAGTGAGATACCATATTTATTATACAAATTAATTACTATTGGAATAGTAGTAACGTTGTGGTATACAGCATAAGGCATATGGTCTGATTTTTTATGACGCACGCA
>NC_136802.1:15954254-16121754 GCF_951216825.1 Electrona antarctica
ATGAGCTAGTAGATCTGGTATTTTTGAAAAATCCTGAAAATGTCACGCAAATCTTTGAATAGCCTATATATTCTTTCAGAGCGAACGTTTTTAACTCAAATATTAGCTTCTGGATGGGTCCCTGGAACAACATATTTTCAGAAGGGGGTCGGTGGCCAGATATAGATAATTCTGGGGGTCCTTGACATGAAATAGTTTGAGCACCACTGACATAGAAACAGAGTTTTTCAGAAAACTTTCAGGATTTCGAAGACATTTTGTAGAATTGTCCTCAGGTCTAAATGGGTTAAGAAACCAAACCCCACCTCTCTCTGTGAGGGTCATCTCCAGGTGGTAGGAGCGTTCCTGGGCGTCACCTCGTAGCTCCGCCGCCCCGCTGAACCGCGGCTCCACGTGCACGCCATAGCGCGGGTGGAAGGTGCCCACTTTGATGACATCACTTCCTGTGGCCGGCAGCAGCTCCCAGTTGACCTGGTTGAGCTTCTCCTCGTTGGCAAGGAGACGACAGGAGATGACCACGGTGTCCGACGACCTTTGAACCTGCACTGAGATCTGACCCGCTGCCCTGTCTGGAAAATAATAAAATATTACAATAAAAAACTATCCCAAGAGTCGCATTATACTGGACCCCAGAAGTCAAGAGGAAGAAAGGGAGGCCAAAAATGACATGGCGTCGTAGACGATCGAGAAGGAGCTCCAGCAACAACATCAGAGCTGGGGGACCATAGAGAAGATGGTCAAAGACAGATGCAAGTGGAGAAACTTTGTTGCTGCCCTATGCGCCAGCCGGCGTAATGGGTATAAGTAAGTAAGTAAACAATAAAAAACGAATATGAAATATTTACAGTGTTTTATACAACATAAAATAAAGTAAATATGAACATTTAATTATGAAATATAAAGCAATATCAAATAATAACTAACTACATGAGATATATTTAAAAAAATGAAATGCTTATGAAATATTATAAAAACGCAAGATGCTATTCTAATATAATCCAATAGTCTATGTAAAGCATGCCAAAACAAAAAAAATACAATAAATTAAATATCAAAATATGAATGTTAAAAAGTTTAGAGCTTGCAGATCTGCTACCCTTGATGCTTCCGTGTGACGCCGTAGTGTAGTGTGATCAAGTAAAGCATTCATTTACGAAAAAACACAAAAAGTTAGAATGTGGAGTTTCTGACTGACAGCAATAACGGTACTGCATATATACAGTAAACTAATAGTTTTATACACAGTAATAGTTCATGGTAACGTAGTGAGTTTTTACAGTAATAGTTGGAAGTGAGTTTTATGTACAGTAATAGTTGGTAGTGAGATTTATACAGTAATAGCTGGTAGTCAGTTTTATTTATACAGTAAAAGACTATTACATAGTTGGTAAAGTAGTGAGTTTTCTTACCAGTTTGTATCAGCAGCATCAGTAGAATACAGAAGTTCTGCCATCCAGTCATCTCAACCTACAACTATACAACTGGATAAATATACCGGTACATTAATGTATAATTTCTACAAATATACAACTGAATAAATACATTTTTAAAGATGGTGGAATAGCCTAGTCTACAATGATGCTCTCTCTCCAAGTTTTGCGAGAAACAAGCAACCAGGTTTATAACTATGGAAACGGACAAGCCCAAAAGAAAGGACTATCCTTTATCCTATACTATAATAGGCCACACAAGCACTTAAAGCTTTTCTCTTTCTCTCTCTCTCTCTCTCTTCTCCCCCCCCCCCCCCCCCCCCAGTTGTGGGTTCGTTTCTCAGATAGAAAAACGGCCCTGTATCTCATATACGAGCTGTCACTTCCTGCCTGGAAATGGAAGGTTGAGTATGTACGCACACAACTCCTTTGATGTCGTCACCTCACAATGGCCTGGTTGCACTTTTTACCCCCCCCCCCACCACCCACAGTCTGTGTCTCAGTCTGTGAAGTGCTTAGATCCAAAGTGCTTTACATGCAGTGGACACTTTACATACAGTACACACAAACTCATACACCTTTACATAGATTGCTTACATGTGCATTACATTCATCCATCCACAATCCACATACAGTCATACACTGATTCAGTTATGATAAAGGGTGTGTGTGTGTGTGTGTGTGTGTGTGTGTGTGTGTTAATCCATCCTTGATGTCAGTTCCAGCGTAGCCTCGCAGAGGCCAGACGCGAATCTGCGTTCGACAGGGTGATACGAGTCTGGCCAAGAAGCCAGGCTAGTTCCAGCGGTTTTCCAAACTCAAGACCCAAAAGAGATTAGACGTTTTCCTGGGACGCAAACTAGTGAAAACAGCAGATTGCGATTTACGCTAATTTTAACTAATTATTATTATTTTGTATTTATGGAATTACTTAGATCAGGTGGGTGGTGAAAACCAGGTATACTTAATGAACTGGTGGGTGTGTACACTATTTTGAAATAAATCTTCCTCCTAGTATAATCATAATACCTGTTGATCATGTTTTAGGGGGGGGGGGGAATCACAGCACAGCAAGTTGGCGATTAATTGTCAACTTGCTGTGTTTCATTTTTAAGTATAATATTGAATTATACATTGAACATTGGAACGTTACAATTTGTATATCTGTTTGCTTTTTAGGCTTCATAATCACTAATTGCACAGGGCAGATATGACAAATAACTTAAATCTAAAACTTGAAATCACCGACACATTTAATATTTCTTTTATAATGTTTTTCTTTCCAAAACAATTACAAGCTACAAGCTTGAATTACAATCTTACAACACATGTTTTAAATTGACGATTATGCAAAAAACAAATAATGAAATAAATGTAATCATTGTAACAGGCCTATGTAATGGGTGCGTTTTGTCCGACATACTAACATCCGACAGGCATTAGTCCGACATCCTATACCCCAAATCCTAACCTAACCTCACAGAAGCCACAGGTGAGTTTTAACCAGCAACGCATGTCAGGAGCCACGAGTGAGTCTTAAGTTGCATGTCGTACTGTTAGTACGTCGGACCAACGTATGCGCCACCCTATGTGACAGTGTTTTTGAAGTGGTGGGAGTTCTTAAACTCCTGGTACAAGGTGAAGAGGACGTGTAGAGACTGCACTCGATGGTCCTTGTAGACCGGGATGTCCAGAAGCCCACAGACAACGTCCACGTAGTCCCTGAGGTCACAGTCCAGGTCGGCCCCTGGGAGCCCCACGGACCCCCCCAGGAGGTCCTCCAGCAGGGGGGGCCACTCCTGCATCAGGTTGTCGATGTCCGGCATGGAGCGGCTGGATGGAAACCAAAGATTTACATTTTATTTGTCACTAGCCTCTGGGATCAATGCCATTTTATTTGTCACTAGCTTAGTAGCCTGGGATCAATACCATTTTAACTACCTCTATACTAGCCTGGGATCAGTGCCATTTTATTTGTCACTAGCCTGGGATGATTTGGGATCAATTCTATTTCTAGGTGCCTGACCCGGTCTGGACTCTGGAGCGAAAATGACAGGCGCTCTATTCTAACTCGTAGCTTGACTAGCAAGACTAGACTAATTGATTCACATGTGGGGAACAAAATCAACGCAACGCCAGCTGGAACACAACACCAGAAACAAAATAGTTTGTTCCCCTTTTTTCCAAATCGGATCAGACGGCTCAGTTTTAAGGTACTTTCAGACGGGCATCGATTAACGCAGACTGAGGTTATAGGGTTAGCGAGCCAAGTGGCTGGTTAAGACTGAGGTTATAGGGTTAGCGAGCCAAGTGGCCGGTTAAGACTGAGGTTATAGGGTTAGCGAGCCAAGTGGCCGGTTAAGACTGAGGTTATAGGGTTAGCGAGCCAAGTGGCCGGTTAAGACTGAGGTTATAGGGTTAGCGAGCCAAGTGGCCGGTTAAGACTGAGGTTATAGGGTTAGCGAGCCAAGTGGCCGGTTAAGACTGAGGTTATAGGGTTAGCGAGCCAAGAGGCCGGTTAAGACTGAGGTTATAGGGTTAGCGAGCCAAGTGGCCGGTTAAGACTGAGGTTAGGGTTAGCGAGCCAAGTGGCCGGTTAAGACTGAGGTTATAGGGTTAGCGAGCCAAGTGGCCGGTTAAGACTGAGGTTATAGGGTTAGCGAGCCAAGTGGCCGGTTAAGACTGAGGTTATAGGGTTAGCAAGCCAAGTGGCCGGTTAAGACTGAGGTTATAGGGTTAGCAAGCCATGTGGCCGGTTAAGACTGAGGTTATAGGGTTAGCAAGCCAAGTGGCCGGTTAAGACTGAGGTTATAGGGTTAGCGAGCCAAGTGGCCGGTTAAAACTGAGGATATAGTGTTAGCGACCTACGTGTCCGGTTAAGACTGAGGTTAGGGTTAGTGACCTACGTGGCTGGTTAAGACTGAGGTTATAGGGTTAGCGAGCCAAGTGGCCGGTTAAGACTGAGGATATAGGGTTAGCGAGCCAAGTGGCCGGTTAAGACTGAGGTTATAGGGTTAGCGACCTACGTGTCCGGTTAAGACTGAGGTTATAGGGTTAGCGAGCCAAGTGGCCGGTTAAGACTGAGGTCAGGGTTAGTGACCTACTTGGCCGGTTAAGACTGAGGTCAGGGTTATAGTTTGTTCGTAAGTTGCGCGCTCTGCTCGTGCACAAGTAGGCCATTCATGGCCAACTTGTGTGCAAAGCACAAGTTGGCAGCTCGACAGAGTGCATTTCTAGTTATCTTTGTGGTCAGGAAAACAAAAATCACACCCGTGTGAAATGAGAGGCGCTCTTGTCATCGTACATCAATTTATGTTAGCGGACATTTGACATTGCTACATAAGGTGGTCCCTTATTGGCCAAGCGCTCCCACCAACATGTGATTGGTTCGCCGTTTGCTCATTTACATATGACGTAAATTTTCCCTTCAATGTCAATGGCGTTTAATGCTTTGATGTTTAATTTACGTCATATTTAGCGGAATTCTGATGTAATTTCTCCGTTCATTGTCAATGGCAAATATTGAGACGTGTGGGGACAAGATTTAGCGGACATTTGACCTAAATTCTCCTTTCATTGTCAATGGCAAATCTTGAGACGTGTGCGGTCAAAAGCTGTTTATAGAAGGGGCTAGCGCCCCTTAACTCCATTATTGCTCGCTAGGTGGTAGTATAAGCACACCTAACCTGTGCCACCCGTCCGCTCTCACTCTACGATCCTTTTTTCATTTCCTGGTTATCAGTGAGGTGGGGGCTGTTGTTGTGAGGGCATTGACCGTTAGCCGTAAGCTCATACCGCTTAGCTCTCGTCTCGTTAGAAGCAGTTACATGTCCGCAGCGATGTTCACAAATGAGACAAATGATTTACGATTGTCGGGATGCGCGACAGCTCACCATGGACAGCGCCCAAAGCTTTAGAGATACAAGGCTTTGAAAATCCTGTTATAATGGAGGCTCAATGGAGCTGGATTTAAAAATCCCATGGCTGGTGAGCACGGAGGCTCTCCATAGCAAACCGGAGCAATACTAAAAGGTAAATTGACGGTCGCCGCTTTCATATATGGAGTATACGGTTGTCTACGAACATGTACGTAGTTAGCACCTTTAGTACCCGAGCCTAGGGCTATGATTATATTCATAGATAGCAGAGAAAAAGTTAAAGACACAAAGATAATAATGGAGGCTTGGATCTGCAGTACCTGTAACAGTGGCTAGGGGGCAGTACCTGTAATGCACGGTGGCCGGAGGCTTGGATCTGTGCAGCTCTGAGATGCTGTCCATCCAACTGTCCAACGCTCTGGGGTTCTTCTGGGCGTTCGACACACTGGACACCTTCTTTACCTGAGAGAGAGCGAGAGAGAGAGGGGGGGGGGGGGGGGGGGGGGGGGGGGGAGACAGAGATAGAGAGATTCTGTCATGGTCAAGATCCAGTTTCTCTCCTGAGCAAGCAGACCGGCTCTATCAGCTCAATGGTAAACATTTCGGAACTCGCACCTGGAAACCAGGTTCAAATCGGGTTCAAATAGAAGAGGAAAGCTGCTTTTAAGTCACATCAAAGCCAGAAACAGCACATGAATAATAACTTCTAATCCAATCCAATTTATTTACCGTATTGTGCCTAATATAAGACGTTTGTTTTATTCCAATGAAAACATCCTAAAAAACTGGGTCGTACTATATTCGAGGTCTAGACTATTTTACATTATTACACATCCACGCCGATTGAAGGCGCCCGTACCGGCGTACCGCTGAAACCAGGCTTATGAATGGAGCGATTGAAGCAACACACACACACACACACACAGACAACGAACGACTACAGCTGACCAGCGGTGTGACAGAAGCAGCTGATATCATCCTGAGATCTGCTGCTATTTGAAATTGGACACAGTAGGTGGGGAACTTACTCTCCATCTTTTCTGTATTTCTTTTATTAATATTTCTGTCTTTTTACTATTTCTGTCTTTCTGTCTGTTTTTCTTTGTTTTCCTAACCCTGGACCAATCTGTCCTCTTGATCTGAAACAAAGGGCAAGCAGGATATACAATCACCATTAGGCTAATCAATCAGCCCTTTTTGGACTTCGCATATCCTTTGTCTTAATAGCTCCTAGGCATATATATAGCACTGCTATATATATGCCCAGATCAAAACCACACTCTGACCAGCGGTGTGACACTTTTTCGGTCACCCACTCTCTGTCTGTCTCTCTTGTAATAACCTCTACATCTGTTTATTGTTCATTGTTTTCGGCCACTCTCTTTTAATAACATCTACATCTGTTTATCGTTCACTCCTTCGGTCACTCACTCTTTCTGTCTGTCTGTCTCTTTAAAACTTCTCTGAGCTTTCTTAGTTCCTCCCGTCTGTCTTCCCTGTGCCCCCACGCTATACTCTGGCTCACGACTGGTTAAATCTCCATCCTCATCGAACAAACTCTCACAGGCTATCTAGTATAGCCTAGTGCCCAAGCTAAAGACCCGGACATCCAGAGACACATCCAGCGAAGAAAACCACCTCCCAGGGTTTTGTATCAACCTTTTGTATCATCCTTTTTCACTACATATTATTGTCATTACTATTATTGTTATTATTATTATTTGTATTATTATTATTATTATCATTATTACTACTGTTTTTGTTCTATTATTATTACTACCACTATATATATATATATATATTACCTATTTTTCTCTGTACAATGTGTTTTCCCACCATCCCCATACTTTCCCCCTCATGCCGTCCTAGTCTACTATTGTAACTCTCTCCTTACTGGCCTACCGGCATGTGCACTGAAGCCTCTCCAACTGATCCAAAATGCCGCAGCTCGCTTGGTCTTCAACCAGCCAAAATTCTCACATGTCTCCCCCCTGCTCCGCTCCCTGCACTGGCTCCCGGTCGCTGCCCGCACAGAATACAAAACTCTGATGTTGGCATTTAAAGCAACCAAAGGTATGGCTCCCCCATATCTTGCCAGCATGATTGAACCCTACAAACCCTCCCGCGCACTCAGATCAGCCAACGCAGGGAAGCTGGAAGTACCCTCACTAAAAACGCCGGGACAACGCTCCACACGTCCCAAACTCTTCTCCCTTCTGGCCCCAAAACTGTGGAATGCACTTCCCGTTGCAATCAGAACTGCAGCATCACTCCCGATCTTCCGCCGTAGTCTGAAAACCCACCTTTTCAGACTCCATCATGGCCCATAGCACTTACCCTACCCCCCTTAGACAGCACTTCTTAGACTTATATAGCATTTGAAACAGACTTATAGCATGTCATGTAGACAGCACAATAAGTGCATTGTATGTAGTCATAGCACTTCATAGTATATATGTACAGCATAGTATAGCATATATGTATAGTTTATATGTATAGTGTCATTATATAGATATGTTCTAGTTATAGTTTATATGTATAGTGTCATTATATAGATATGTTCTAGTCACGTTCTTAGCTTACGCATGTTTCGCGATAAATGCATTTTACATATGTGATGTATTCCCATGCTTTTTGTTCTTGCTTAATGTAAGTCGCTCTGGATTAAGAGCGTCTGCTAAATGCCTAAATTGTAAATTGTAAATTGTGATGTAAGATGGAGGAACGGCATGACCATCTCGAACAGAGTGGTTCAAGAAGGAGACGTTTTGGAGAAGTTTTGATGCACAGCAGCGCAGTAACTTCATAACACCCAGAGTGTAGCGCTGATCAGAGCTGTAGATTGAAGAAGCGAGTCGCGACACACTTTGATCTCGCCGCAAACCGGGTTGGTATGGGCTATAGTTCCAAACATTGTAACTATCCCATTGAGATAGAATGAGCACTTCCGCATTCCATTGTTACAATGGGAATCAACGCTATAGTGTCGTCGTCACTCTCAAACTAGATCACGCTGGCGCTGATAACACCGCTAGGCTGTCCCACACTTTCACTGTCCCCCTATCAACATTGGCAGGTAGGAACTAACTTTACATGATAAAGCAACTGGTTTAAGAAATACCAAGAGACTACAGTTTATTTTCAATTTGGTTACTGTACCTATTTACTATGGTACCCTATTGTGATATGAAAATCATTTTAATTTAAAATTATTATAGAAACATTTTAAAATAAATGTATTTTGTCTTCAATTTGTTTTCCACAAATTAGTCTTGAAAAATTGGGCACAATACGGACCCATATATAGCACAATTAACAATTAAAAATAAATAAATAAGCTAAATAAAAAAATAAAAAAATTGGAACCCATAACAAAGTGAAACATCAAATACCAGCAAGAAGACTTAGTTCAAGCTAGATTAAAAGCATAAAAGCATACAAATTAGACTTCAGGCGGAATTTAAAAGTATGGGCCACTTTATTATTGAAAAGGCACGGCCTCCTCTAGTTTTAAAATGTGTCGTTGGTGTACCTGAGTAGTGTGTTGTTTGGTATCTTCAGACAGCCACAGAGACAGAACTGTAGGGTCTGACTGTTTGACACACGGCTCATCTAAAACCAACAGACCCAGACTGTCTGTCACCCCATCTGGTCTGGGAACCTGAGAGAGAGAGAGAGAGAGAGAGAGAGAGAGAGAGAGAGAGAGAGAGAGAGAATTTACAAAGCTATCTAAATTACATTGCCGGTGAGGAGCCCCCACCGGAAGGATGCACTGTTGTATCTAAACTAAAGAATATTTTGTTATCATTGGAAATGAATTTGCGTATTGATGTGGTACTGTACCATTGTGGTACTGTACCATTAGGAAAGATGGAGAACAAGACTGCCGAAGCAGACAACCCACAACATTCCAGGTTAGAGACAAATCCTTATAGGTGCAAGGCAAGGCATCAGAAAGGGAAGAAAATGCCAGCACTCAATACATGTCCTTTTCACACGTTTTTTATTTACCTCTGAATGGACCCGGGATGGTCCATTTGGTTTCATTTTCCGCTCTCAAGAGTTAAAGATAGGGTCCATTTGGTTACCAACTCCCTGTCATTTAGCTGGGGGACCACCTGGAATCCCCTCAAGGACCACTGGTGGTCCCCGGACCACTGGTTGACAACCACTGGTATAGACGCTCGACAAAGCCGGATGCACCACAGTGGATTTGAACCCACAACCTCTGTGTTGCTATGGTTATGTAACTAGTATACCTTGATGAAGGCGTCGATGTCTCCTACTGCGGGGATGAAGTCTGGAATGAACGGCTTCAGTTTATGATCCAACTCTACTGTCTGAGGAGTATATCTGTAAAATATATATACACTTATTAAACCACACAGCCCTGGGTCTTAAATGTTTATGATAGTACATATCATAAATCACAGCCCTGGCCCCTGCAGGGTCTTAAATGTTTATGATAGTAAACCTGGGCCGGTTGCTAGGCAACGCCTTGCTCACCCCCACACGCATGGAACGTTTCTTGCGCATGGGTAGACTACTGTTATGATTACGATCTGCTCTGGCTCTTTTCTCGAAAACTACGTTGCTGTCCGTTCCGTTGTGCTGATCAGACATCCGAGGTTCGGATGTGATTTCTGATTTTTCACAGCATCGCCATTTAAATGTTAATGTTTCTGGAGAAAGACAGCTAGTGTGAGCAAATGCTTACGCTCAAACATTAGCCTTTCGTTAAAGCCAGCCGTTAAAGTGTGTTAAAATGTTTATGATAGTAAATCTGATCCATAAATCACACAGTCCGGGGTCTTACTTATTTTTAATTCAGTGGTATTCAACCTTTTTCATATTAAAACCCTTTCTTTTTTGGCCTTTGAGCCACGGACCACCATTTGATGAGATTTAGCCTCTCAGACTCAAAACCCTTTGACATTTTTGTTGTTGAATAAGACTTTGTTTAATTTTGTGTTGGTAAATAAAACAGGGGTCAACGATTGGCCGGTAAATAAAGGGCGTTACCGTGATGTACTGGAACAGTTCCAGATAAAAGCTGTTAGTTACCGTGTGATGTACTGGAACAGCTCCTTGATCTCCGTGGAAACGGGCAGGTTGGCGTAGTCGGCAGGATGGTACGCCCCCTCCGGTCCGCCCCCCTGCTCATCTTCGTCATCGTCATCTTCATCGTCATCGGAGTCTTCCTCCTCCTCCTCCTCTGTCTCCTCCTCTTCCTCTGGCCCCGCCCCCTCATTAGCAGGCCTGTCACGATTACAAATTTAAGCTGAAGATTAAGATTTAATTGTGGGTTTTTTGCATTGAACGATGGTACGTTAGAATTTGTATTTCTGTTTGCCTTTTAGGCTTCGTAATCACAAATTTGCACAGGGCAGATATGACAAATGAATAAAATCTAAAACTTTAAATCACTGACACATTTAATAATTTTGTATATCTTTTTTTCTTTCCATAAAATGTAAAAAATAGCGGAAATAGTTGATCTACAAGCTTGTAGATCTGCAATTTCTGCTATTTTTGAAAATGTATGGACATTTTTCAACATGGAAACGATTGACGATTATGCAAAGATAATTGCGATTATCTCAAATAGGCGATGATGTAATAGGCTAATCGTGACAGGCCTACCCCTCATTAGCACCCAGGAGGCCAGGCTGGCGTCCCATTGGCTGGTTAGGGCTCAGGAGGCCTGCAGGCTGTCGTCCCATTGGCTCTTTGGCCTTCCGCTGCTGCTCCTCCTCCTCGTCAAACTCGTCGCTGCTGCTATTGGCCGCCGCCATCAGGCCACGCCCCTTCCTGTTCCCGTGGCTGCTTCCTGTCTGACATGCAGGGGTGTAACAGCTAATAGATTTAAATGATTATCTAACTATAAATGGCATTTATAGTTAGATAATCATTTAAATCTAAAATGCATCACATCTCTGTCTGTCTGTCTGTGTGTCTATGTATGCGTACGGTTGTAATGCACGTAACTTTGCCCCACCGACTTCAAATTCGACACACGCGTTCCACACCCCCGCAGGGAGTGCAGTGCCCGGTATCGAGTCGGTCGGACCCACGGTTGTCCAGAACCACCACAAAAGGCTCTGGTCAGGCTCTGCCAGTGGGCCTAATGAGCCCAAGTCCCCTCACCTATGCAATTTCCAGCCTCTGCCTCAGCCAATTGATTGCCATGGCAACCCCACACCTGCCAATTGATTACTTAACCAGTCCACTTTTCACAGTCAGTTTGCACTCTTCAGACACAGGCAGATGGACAGATATAGAGATCTCCATGTGGGACACAGACAAACAGTTAAAACGGTTAAAACGTTGACAGGTATTATTAGGTTCCCAAGTTGCATCGTTCTCAAGTAGGCCGGTGGCCGACGGGCACGTACAGGTCTAGTAATAACAATAACCTAATTGATTAAAAAATTAAATGAAAATAGTGGATATACATGCTTGCGATGTGACGTGTTGTGAGTTTGTAGATCAGCTATTTGCATTAAAAATGCATTATTTATTCTCTACAGTGTGTGTGCGTGCGTGCATGTGTGCGTGCATGCGTTTTACCTTGCTGTGTGTGCGGGGGGTGGGAGTGTAGATACTCGCTACATCCTCAGAGTCGTGAACTTCCACACTTTCATCATAAGGCTGGTTAGAGATCAGTTTACCACTGTTACCAGGCTCCATCTGACACTGAGGGGGGGAGGAGATGAGGCAAGAGGAGGAGAGAGGAGGGGAGAGGAGAGGAGGCAAGAGGAGGAGAGAGGAGGCAAGAGGAGGAGAGAGGAGAGGAGGAGACAAGAGGAGGAGAGAGGAGAGGAGGCAAGAGGAGGAGAGAGGAGGCAAGAGGAGGAGAGAGGAGAGGAGAAGAGAACATTTAACAGTGGTGGAAAACATATCAATACTGCAGTATAGAAATTTAACTAAATGTCGAAATTCTACATTTATTTGAGTAAACGTAAAAAAGAAAGAAAAAAAAGTATTCGCATTAAAATGTACTTAAAAGGTAGGGTAAGTGATATTTTTTTGTTAAAACAAAACGTTTTTTGTTAAAAGGTTAAATCACTATATTCTGATAGTAATCTTTGCTATAGAGTGTTTGGGGGGGTTAGACTTAGGCACTTTTTGAAACCAGCTCCTCGCCACTCCCCCTACACACTTCCACTCGGTTTGAGCATAGATATATAAATAATAGAGACGGCACAGGAATTCCCCTCCCATCCGGTGCTGTCTATATTATTTATATATCTATGCTCAAACCGAGTGGAAGTGTGTAGGGTGAGTGGCGAGGAGCTGGTTTCAAAAAGGGGGATTAGAGTATATATTAATTGAGACGGCACCCGGAGGAAACCCTGGGGCGAAATGGACATAGTGGCCGAATTTGTCATTGCAGCTCGAGCCAGCACTGGTCCGTTGACTATCGTTGCGCACGTTCATGTTATTGGGGCATGACACGTGAACACTTTGTTATCATTGCGCCATTTGTGCACGTTCACGTATGAAACAAAGTTTGTTTCATACGTGAACGTGGCGCAAATGGCGCAATGATAGCCAAGAGCAGAATTAGCAAGAGAGGCCAACTTTGCTTTACTTCCCGTATCTGCGTGAGGTAACATTATTAGGAGACGGGAAGAATGTTGGAGTCTATTCATTTCCAATGGGAGAATGAACGTGAACACAGCTTCTGAACCATTCCTTAACTCCATGGTCACTGAACTAAATACTGGACCCAATCATCACAAGGCACACAATATTTATAAGATATTCATAGTAAAGTGGCTTCTTTTAGCGAGACAAATCAGGAGAAAATCTACTTTGTTAATGACATTTCTTTATCCCAGCAACAAACTCTCGCGAGATTTGAGATGAGTCCGGAAGCCTCTCTCTGTCCATCTGCAATTTCACGGACAACACATAGGGGGCTCTGACCCCATATTTAAGATGAGAATATGTGAATATTATAACATGAAATGAATGGACATATTTAAAACGATTAGAAACGATCCTTATGTGCCCAAATTAGAGCTGGCATGTAGGCATATATAGGTTGAGGAGGATAGATGATGTAGTCTGTGTGATCTAAAGGAAATTGAAAATGAAATGCCATTCTACAACTCTATTAGGGAGAGACTTTTTAATAAGATAGATCCAAATCATGAATTTATAAATACAATACATACATATATATGGTTGGAGGACTTCGAGAAACTGAAAGGCCTATTTCAAAAGTACACCTTTTCATTTGCCTCATTCCTTGAAAAGGCCTGGTCAATGAGGAGGAGGGCCATTTGCATGTAAAATGGCCTTGTTTATTTGTTTACATTTTTGTTCAAATACTGTACAAATATGTATTTATGTATTAATAATGCATCTTCTTCTATCGGGTTTCATGGCGGTTGGCAAACCTAAATGGTGCATTACCGCCACCTACTAGACTGAGTGTGGAAACAGTGTTGTTGTCAGGGGGGGGAGGGGGAGGTCGGGGAGAAGCAAACCACGCCTACTATATTTAGGAGACCATTTGTAGGCTTTGTGTACCATTTCGCGTCTAATGGCTCCAATGAAGTTGGCCCATCTTCATACATAAACCATCTTTGATGATATTCAACGGCCCAGCGCGTTCACGATTTGGCCCAATCCATCCCAGAATGCACTCTGTTCCTACCCGGAAGGAGGAGTGAAATCGCCTCATGCGCTTTTGAGCAACTTAATGCAAGTGGATGGGAGGAGAAATCCGGTGCCGTCTCTATACTCTAAGGTTTTAGACAGCCAGCAATGGGTAGAACGCTCCCCAAAAAAATAGTCTCTGTGACACATAGGGGCCACAATCTGCATTCAAAGTTGTTCCTAGAAGCTTTGTCATTGGTTGAAAAAAAACCTGGTCGCTATGACTAACCAATCAGGAAGTACAGGCAAATCGACCAATGACTAGATGTGTCACAGAGACTAAAACATTTTGGGAGCTCTGTCTGAAACCCCCCCCAAAAAACATTTTCAGGTACCAGTAGGTGAAAACATTTCAGGCTCAGCCAATCAGGCGAAAGTAGTTTTTTATAGTGTTCCAGTTCCAATTTTGTCTGCACTTTCAATTTCACTTGTTCAATCAGTATCCTGACTGAGTTCTCTATCCTAGCTGATTGGATAAGCTGACCTGAAAATGCATATCTACAAGATCGGCTATTTTCAAATGGCCAAGAGATGAAACTATAGGGCTGAAGTTGTATAATCAAAATCTACAAAGTAACTATAGTAACTAAAGTTTTCAATTAAATGTAGTGGAGTAAAAAGTACAATATTTGGATCTGAGATAGAATTAAAAGTATTGGAAATTAGAAATAGGCCTACTCCAGTGAAGTAAATTAAACATAGGCCTAGTATGTCGTTTTTCATGGTTTTCGAGTTGGATTTTCTGTTTATTAAAAAGAGACAGACACATAGAGAAGCTAGCATACCTGTCTGGATCACATCAGCTTTAGCAACTTAGCAACACAAAGCTAAAAAGCTAAACTCTCGCGAAGTTTTCGGTCATTTAAAGATGTGCTGAGGTCGCACGATGCTCACCGGCGGCTGTTATTCACTCATACATACACATATGACGTAATAATAATGTAAAACATGACGTATTAAAAGAAGACGGGACTCTAATGTTACAGACGCAGCTTGCTGGCGTTGTCCTAGCAACAACAACAGTTCCGCGCTGTGCATCATGGGATATTGAGTCTTCTTTGGATCTGTGTGGCAGGGTAGCCCCACAGCGCCTCCTGCCGCAGTGGAGGTGTTTAGAAACACCACTGCAGTCAGTGCAGCATCATGTAGCCTCGGTCCCAGGCTCACTTATCTGCGAAAAGAAGCATCATGGGGATTATTATTATAGTGATTCATTCACGCAGTGGTGGAAAATAACTAAGTACATTTACTCTGTACTTTACATGACTAGAGAATTACAATTCTCTGTACTTTTACTTCTACTCCACTACATCTCAGTTCCAGATATTGATATTTCGAAGTGAAGAGGACATGATTATTACACATTTAAAACCTAATTGCGACCAAAGGTTTTTCTGACAATCGTTACAATATTGTTCCCAGGTCTCGTGACATCACTATGACATCATCAGGGATGATATTAAAATCCCCATACATGGGGAAAGCCCCCATATTGTGCCCAGGTCTTGTGACATCACTATGACATCATCATCCCCATACATGGGGAAAGCCCCCATGTATGCATATATGGAGCTGACCTGTTCTGACATTCCATATGCAGTTGATTTGACCTCCCTGTACCCTGTACACTCAAGACACGCTCCATATATGGCCATAGTGCACGGCTTATGGTCAAATCTGCAGCCATGAGAAGAATGATGCAGTCACATGCAGGGCTCATAATCATGCTGGCTTGTCATCATTATTATTTTTTTCTTGTTCACGGACATACACAACATCATTATGATTGGGCAATAATATTACCAGAAACACGGTCTAGATAGCCCTGAATGACAGGTCTGTAACTCTGAGTGTACAAATCCCGTAAGGGTCCATTAACTCCATTTGGTTTCTCAGAGTTAGGGGGTCCTTGCAAATAAAACATTTGAGAACCACTAGTACTAGTTGGACTCATAAATATGCCTTGTCGTGGTAAATCAGTGTCATACACATTCTGAAGAAAACCTGGAGACTGACATTCAGTCTTATGATCATAATAAGAACATTATAATGGTGTGTAAAACAGAAAATCTAACATTTTCCACAGAAAACACCAAGTCTTTGCCACGGACACATTTGTCCGTGTACGGATACATTGATGACCCCTGACCCCTGTAGGGACACATTGATGAACCCTGACCCCTGACGGACACATTGATTGATTTTGCTGTACACAACAGTACTTTTTCTTTTTCATACTCTTACCTGTAAAGCTTGTAACCTAAGCTGCTGTGCTGCCTCTGGACCAGGGATTTGGAGACCGGGAGAAGGCCCCTAGCACCCTTCATAAACCTCTATCTGGACCAGGGATTTGGAGACCGGGAGAAGGCCCCTAGCACCCTTCATAAACCTCTGGACCAGGGATTTGGAGACCGGGAGAAGGCCCCTAGCAGCACCCTTCATAAACCTCTATCTGGACCAGGGATTTGGAGACCGGGAGAAGGCCCCTAGCACCCTTCATAAACCTCTATCTGGACCAGGGATTTGGAGACCGGGAGAAGGCCCCTAGCACCCTTCATAAACCTCTATCTGGACCAGGGATTTGGAGACCGGGAGAAGGCCCCTAGCACCCTTCATAAACCTCTGGACCAGGGATTTGGAGACCGGGAGAAGGCCCCTAGCAGCACCCTTCATAAACCTCTATCTGGACCAGGGATTTGGAGACCGGGAGAAGGCCCCTAGCACCCTTCATAAACCTCTAAAAAAAAAAGTATTGACATCAAAATGTATTTAAAGTTCCGAAAGTAAAAGTACTCATTGTGCAGAACGTCCCATTTCATATTTTGAAATATTTTGAAAATAGAATATCTACAAGCTCACAATGCGTCACATTGCGGCGCATTGTGAGCTTGTAGATCGGATATTTTAAAATGGCCAAAATGTATATCTAGGGCTGTTTTGTAATAATCATCAACATCTACAAAGTAACTAGTAACTAAAGTTGTCAAATAAATATAGTGGAGTAAAATACAATAATTGGATCCAAGATGTAGTGAAGTATAAGCAAAAGTATTGGAAATTGGAAATACTCAAGTAAAGTACAAATACTTTCCACCACAGCATATAAGTGGGTGTTACCCAAGCCTATGGCAGGCTGAGATAGCCCGCCAAATAAACCTTTATCATGGAGAAAGCCTTACTATTGTCCATCAAAGTCTTATATTATATTATATAGAGCTGTGCAAGGTCAATAATACATTATTAATTATTAATATTATTATATAGAGCGTTGCATTTTTAGGCACCTGAATATTAAACTGACCTGCTACAATGACATCTGACCCTATAAGGTGACAGAGCCTTTCAGTCTGTACAGCTCCCTAGCCTCAGAGAATGGGCGTTTTGTTTCAAAGGAGAACAGGAGCTCGAATTGCACCTATGCATTTATGTTACTCTTTAGTTGTTTGCTCTTTCTTGCACTCTTTACTCTATCCCTTTGTTTGCTGTGCTTGCTGTGTTTGATGTTATGTTATCTTTACTGCTCCATTGTCTGAAGGAAGCCCAGTTTTACTCTTATGTACACAAGATGAAACAATAAAGTACAACCTTGAACCTGCCTAGCCATAGTTCCCAGACTCTGGAATGTTGTTACACCGTTTCTCCAGCAGATGGCCCCGACTGACATCTTTTGCAAGTGCAAGAGAGAAAACACCATAGTCTGTGACATCTAAAGAGCTGCAGCCTCAGTGGACATTTTTAACATCAATACTTCTGTTTCACCAGGAGCTTCTCCTCCAGGTTGGACCTCTCTGATGTTTTTTTCCCCCCCCTGAGATGTATTGAACCGTTTGTTTTTGTCTCAAATTATTTAAATGCTTCTTTCTGGGTTTTTAGTTCTGTTGGAAGTGCTATACCTTGTAGTCTTATGCAAAGGTTAAATGTAATTACATTTTGACTGAGTAATTCTCAGTCAAACCGCCGGGATCACTTGTTTATTTTTGGAAAACAGTTCTTATTTGACGTGATATGAAAAATGTCTATGGGAATTCAGAAAGGAAAAAAAGGAAGAAAAAAACCCCAGCAAAACAGGTAGGATGTGAAATGACATTAGAGCAGATGGCCTAGTACAGACCCATGTGAGAGGGTTTAAGTGCTTCAGTGAATGAACAGTAAAGAAATCAGGAGATTTCCTAAAAAACAAAACTTTTATTGAATGTATTACATTTTACTTTTCAGTACAAATTAACACATATAAGTGTGCATGTTTCAGAGTGTGTGTGTGTGTGTGCATCAGTGTGTAGAACACTTGGGCAGTTGGTCTCCGGTCAGAACCTTTCTCTCCACTCCGCTCTCGTTGATGGCAGCCAGTCTAATCACGCCCCCACTGGACCCGTCTCTCTCCATGGCCAGGGCCAGAGCTGTGCACAGTCCCACACACACAGACACACAGAGAGAGAGAGAGAGAGAGAGAGAGAGAGAGAGCAATTAATCGTTCAGGTCTTCCAAGTAGAGCGTTTTTGGAAAACCTTTTTTCCCCACAAAATTATTCAGATTCAGAATTTAGTTCTGAATCTGAACAACCAACTAAAGCAGTGTTCCCACAAAAATTTGCGTGCGTGCGTCCGTGCGTGCGTCTCACCAGAAGCAGTGAGTTCCAGACATTGCTCTTTGGTCATCCCAGGTCTGTAGTTTGTATCCATGAAGCCGTAGATGTAACTACTGCCACTTCCTCCAATGGACACAGGCTGTCTGACCATCATGCCTCCTATTGGTACAGAATACACCTGGTAGAGAGACATATACAATACAGAGAGAGAGAGAGTTAGACCTATTCGTCTCCTCCCGCCACTATGATCCCAGCAGACAGACAGACATTAGGTGCATTAGGTTTAGGGGTTAGGGTTACCTGTCTCCTCCCGCCACTATGATCCCAGCAGACAGACAGACAGACATTAGGTGCATTAGGTTTAGGGGTTAGGGTTACCTGTCTCCTCCCGCCACTATGATCCCAGCAGACAGACAGACATTAGGTGCGTTAGGTTTAGGGGTTAGGGTTACCCGTCTCCTCCCGCCACTATGATCCCAGCAGACAGACATTAGGTGCGTTAGGTTTAGGGGTTAGGGTTACCTGTCTCCTCCCGCCACTATGATCCCAGCAGACAGACAGACATTAGGTGCGTTAGGTTTAGGGGTTACCTGTCTCCTCCCGCCACTATGATCCCAGCAGACAGACATTAGGTGCGTTAGGTTTAGGGGTTAGGGTTACCTGTCTCCTCCCGCCACTATGATCCCAGCAGACAGACATTAGGTGCGTTAGGTTTAGGTTTATGGTTACCTGTCCTCCTTTCCTCTTGTCCCATCCCGCCACTATGATCCCGGCACTCAGCTCTTCTCGGTAGCGGTAGCAGGAAGCTTTGAACAGATTGGCGGCCGTCTCCACCAATGGGGGCTCATCAAGCTCGATGCTGGCGATGACAATATTAATTCTTTGCGTTAATGAGTGAGTGTCACTGTACTGTACACATTTAAATGGCGCTCACAAATTGTTTTTTAATGACTTAGCGAATACTGGAGAACTCGCCGGTTTACCAACTCGCCGCAGCAAAAGGTGGAGAGAAACAAGTTTCAATGTCTTCATCGTTATGCTAACATGCTGTCTTCATCAGTATAGTATGTCAAACCCACAGATGTTATAGTTCATTTCTAAAGTGATCAAATTATTTTGTGCAATTAAATGGTCAGCTACGTAATGATAAAAGGGTAAGCATGTGAATACCAATGATAGTACCAATGATATTTCAGGATATTGTTCACTAATGAATTACATTGTTTCTGTACTTTGGTGTTAAAACTTTAGCATTCCTACATTGTTTCTGTACCGGAGAAACCAGCGAGTTCTCCGGTTACCTTTCTATCAATTCACCCTTTGTCAAGTCCCGCCCATGGTTGTGCCCCTCTTCGCACCCATTGGTTGCTGTATCATGGTTCGACAAAAGTCGTTTCTCTCCATCCACTACCACTTTCAATTGCTTCGTATTGATATTCTGTGTGTTCAATTCTTATTTTAAACTTGGTGTCTGTAAAAAGGAACATCACAGGCGCAGCATGGTGACTGGGCATATCATGTTTGTTTTTAGTTTTTTCCAAAAATGATGTTATAGCAAATTCAACATAAACAACGCAGAACCAGGGTGGAACAAGTCAGAAAGAGCCTACTGGTTAGTCAGTCAGGGATCAGAAGTCTGACAATGCAGATGTTTGTTACATTCCTGAGACAATAATTTGATGACCGGTGGAATCGGTCATCGTGTGTGCACCAATATGGAAGCCCAGCTCGTACACCAGCACTGCAGTGTGTGTGTGCATACCTATGGAAGCCCAGCTGGTACGCCACCACTTCAGCGATGGCCTGAGTGTCAGCAGCAGAACCAGACCTTTAACACACAAATAAACACACACACACACACACTTTCATCAACTTTATTGTCACACCACAGGATAACAGCCTTATCGTGTGCTGTCGTTATTATAGTTCATCGTGAAAAAAACACTCACAACAATCGTATCGTGGAGACTTTAATTTATGGTGTAATTGTCCTCAGTCACTAGGCATGATGAATTAGCTTTAGTTGAGATGCAAAATCCGGACCACTTAAACCCTCTATATAGTTGATAAAACACTTAAACCCTCTATAAAGTTGATAAAACAGGCCTGTATTGAGAGTGCATTTGGTACACTCTCACAACGCGAGAGGTCGATGTTTCTTTTTACGTCCTCCAAAATTCGCTCCGTCATTCGGAGCAAAATAAAAAACTGCACCAGTGTCCAACAACCTTTATAGTTAAAGTACAGTGGTGGACTGACCTGCAGCAGAAGATACGGTTGTGGATGGGAGTCAGTTTGTCTGTCACTCTGTTGGCAATGTACGCCCTGGATGGATGTACGGACACACAGACACACACAGGTTGTTGTTAGACAATATATCATGTGCTTTAACCCATTTAGGACTGAGACCAGATTCTACAAAATGTCATCTAAATCCTAACAGTTTTCTGAAAAACCTATATTTCAATATCAGTGGTTCTAAACCTATTTCATGCCCAAAAATTATATGTACTGTAATTGGCCACCAATGAATATATATTCATTGTACACATTTTCACGACTTTTCAAAAATAGCGGCTCTATAAGCTCCTTAATGGGACTTAAACCATTAAGTCCTTAATGGGTTAATGATGCGCGCACACACACACAGACACTCTTACCCAGTGGTTGTACGGGAATCAGCTCCCATCACAACACCCTCATCATATTCTACCGCCATGATGGTAGTCTGAGAGAGAGAGAGAGAGAGAGAGAGAGAGAGAGAGAGAGAGAGAGAGAGAGAGAGAGAGAGAGAGAGAGAGAGAGAGAGAGAGAGAGAGAGATTACATGATTACAGGCCATTCCACGATGTCAAACTATATGATATTATAAAATGATAAAAACGTGAAAGTGATAAAGTGACGACAACTCAAGGATGCAGATGAGCTGTTGGGGTGAGCTGGAGGCTGGCTATAATGTACGTTATATGCCGCTTACTGTAATAATATTACCAAGGAGAAAAACACTAAGATGCAGGGCAACTGGTAGCCGCAATTTGCAACTCTAGATTTTTTTATAATGGCATGAATCTAGAGTTGCAATACCCTCCATTGACTCCCCACTCATCATTTTGCGTTTGCGATCTGCTTGTCTTAAACGACGTTAAACTCACCAACATTGCAGCTGTAGTCCAAGCTTGAATTATTCTCTTTCAATCTGCAAAGCTTGTTTTTCATAAAAATCCCCCGTAGACATGTTATGAGCTACTTTCTGTCAAGAAGAAGAAATGTTGGAGTTTGGAAGCGCTCGTTTTTATTAAGGGGTCGCGCTGCTGCCTCCTGCATTATGTGCAAATGCGAAACAGATGCATGCAGGGACGTTCAGTGACTTACGACGAGCGCTTCCAAACTCCAGCACTTAGAAAAAGAATCACTTGCACAGAATTTCTTGACAGAAAGTAGCTCATAACATGTCTACGGGGGATTTTTATGAAAAACAAGCTTTGCAGATTGAAAGAGAATAATTCAAGCTTGGACTACAGCTGCAATGTTGGTGAGTTTAACGTCGTTTAAGACAAGCAGATCGCAAACGCAAAATGATGAGTGGGGAGTCAATGGAGGGTATTGCAACTCTAGATTCATCCCATTATAAAAAAAAATCTAGAGTTGCAAATTGCGGCTAGGCAACTGGTAGCCTAGCCCTAATCACACCAAAGGGTCACCATGCAACTCCTTGGGTCCAAACGGTTGCAAGGAGTTAACTAGCCCGTCTCCGGACCCCCCGGGTTGAGCTCCTTTGGACCTACCGCGTAGGGTCCGGTATCACCGGCTTCAAGCGACATGGGATGCAATCTGATTTACCCTGACTTACCCCTCTGCTGCGGTGTGGGTGTCACGCTGACATATTCAAAAAGAAGCATATGAACGCTATAGGAGACAACGAACCTTCTGACCCCCCCCCCGCGAACGGCTCAGAAGCCGTTAAGTATTTTTAATGTTTGTACGACCGTTTTGGCAGCTCTGAAATTCTCTCTTGTTGACATCCCATTGTACCGCCTCCAGCCTCTCGGTTGGCTAGCTGCGCCTCCCTACGCGCCTCGTAGGCGCAGCTAGCCAACCGAGATGTCAACAAGGAGGGACCGAAGAGAGAATTTCAGAGCTGCCAAAACGGTCGTACAAACATTAAAAATACTTAACGGCTTCTGAGCCGTTCGCGGGGGGGGTCAGAAGGTTCGTTGTCTCCTATAGCGTTCATATGCTTCTTTTTGAATATGTCAGCGTGACACCCACACCGCAGCAGAGGGGTAAGTCAGGGTAAATCAGATTGCATCCCATGTCGCTTGAAGCCGGTGATACCGGACCCTACGCGGTAGGTCCAAAGGAGCTCAACCCGGGGGGTCCGGAGACGGGCTAGGAGTTAACGCTAAAACCGTCTTGACCCTTTGGTGTGGTTTGGGCCAATGGCATGCGTTGAATCACTAGGGTCAACGTGGTCAACGACGTGCAACAAGACATATCACACCGCCTTGGATAAAGGCGCTATATAAAAGCACCATTTACCATTTATTATTTAATCAATATATGTGAAGTATTTCACAATTCACAAAGCAGGATTATCATAACCAATTATCTCCAACACACCTTAAATCAAAAACGAATAAAAGCAAGTGTTTCCACATGTTTGACATATCTCTCACTCTCACACACACACACACACACACACACACACACACACACACACACACACACACACACACACACACACACACACACACACACACACACACACACACACACACACACACACACACACACACACAATAAATAAAGTGGCTCATTAAGAGCCGATTGTATCTTAGCCCTGAAACATACGAGCGTCATGAACCATGGCTAATTGCATCTTAGCTTAGCAGTATAAAACCTATTTTAAAGCAGTGTCTATGTGTTTTGGGGTCATAACTCACCCCTGTGGTGACTTCAGTACCGCTCCATTCTGGAACCAGGTCGGTGTTATTGTTATAAACGTTCATATTATTCTCTCTAAACTTCATCATGTAAAAAGCTCTGTGTCTCTCTGTCACTTTAGCCGGTAGCTTCTACACAGTACACACCACGCCTGCGCTATCTGCACAGCACCACGACGCATGCGCCGCGATAAGATCAAGGAGTATGTTGAAGAAGGAAAGGTCGGATCCTACCGTGACGTTGATTGATTGATTGATTGATTGATTGATTGATTGATTGATTGATTGATTGATTGATTGATTGATTGATTGATTGATTGATTGATTGATTGAAAATGTGCAGAATACAGTACATTTCAAACGAAAGCACAACTCAATATATAAACTGTTACTGTGGACGATAGGGTACTAGAGGGTATGCATAAAGTGAATGACAAATCGAGTGGCAAATCGAATGTCAAAGTCAGTTTAATGTCATTTAACGTAGTTTAATGCAATCAAATACAACTTTTCTGTTTGGATGTATGGGCTGTCAAGGCCAGAAAGTAGTTTTTTTGACACTCGGTAGACGTTCCTTCCTGCAAAACGTCCGGGTTTGATGATGATGTCACGCGAAAACCCTCTATAGGGTCCACCATTTTCAATTCATCAGAACATTTAGAGACGTACAAATATACACTTCTATATAAAAAAAAACAGGAAATCATTAAGGAGGTAAAAAGGGAAGAAAGATGTATAGTGAGGGGAAAAAAGGGGGTGGGTGGGGGACTCAGACTTTACGGGGGCCAGTTTCGAATTGCAGCCGTCCGTAGACCGTAGGTGCTCTTTGAGAGCGGTTCACAGTTTGATTGATTGATTGATTGATTGATTGATTGATTGATTGATATTTCACAGAACGGATACATTTCAAACGAAAGCACAAGTCAATACAAAAACTGCTACTTTGTGGACGAAACCATGAAAAGCACAAGACTTGTTTACATCAGGGTCCACCATTTTCAATTCATCATAACAATTAAAGGTGTAGCCTAGCCTATACACTTCTATGAAAAAACAGGAAATCATCATATAAAGAAAGTAAAAAAGGGAAAAACATGCAGGCCTACAGTATGGGACGCGCGCACGCGCACACGCACACGCACACGCGCACACACACACACACACACACACACACACACACACACACACACACACACACACACACAGTAAATTATATACTTACAATATATATATTCATGTATTCAATGACAATTAGATGTCTAGCCAATTACACTGTAAATGTATATTTACTGTTGACTGTAGCTGCACTCATTCAGTGGAGATATCTATGGCCAGCAACTCTGTTTTTATAATAACTTTTGTATTATTCATTCTTCTGTTTCTTCCCGAACTGCTATCGCTGCTGTGATACCTGAATTTAATCTAGTCCTGTCTCATCTTGTTTTAGGGCAGGCAGTTAAAAAATATGTCCTTTTTCTCGTACTTTAGTGGTCAGCGGCCGACAATAGATCTCCTCACATAGAGATCACGATGTGGGCCTGATGTTACGACCCCTATGGTAGTCATAGAGGTAACACAGGGAGTAGCACGTTTCCAAAGGCCCACAAACACATAATAATAATGAAAAAAGCACATTTATTACCAGTGCCTAGGTTAGTTTTACAGGAACTAAATACTAAAAAAACAAATACAAATACAACAAATACTAAAAAAAACAAAAGAAGGGAGGCATAAATCCTCAGGGTGGCTATAAGGCCAAAACAACAAACCAAAATACCACATTGCCTGAAAAGAGAACAAACAAAAACAAACAAAAAGAACAGAACAGAACAAATAGTCTTCACCAACCCCCAAAAAAACACGGGAACAAAAGAAACAGCAGCACATCCCTACCCTCAGCTTCCCTTGTCTACCCCTTTTAACAAAAAGCATTAGCATAAAGGGTTGAGCGCACAGGATGAACAATGACAAAAAGGCTGGAGTGGTCATCAGGTTTTGAATGCAGGCTGGATGATTGATAAGGCCACTGAAAGCAGAGGCGGGTGGAAACCTTGTATATGTCTAAAGCTGTAACTTTTCATAAAATGGAAAACAATAACCAATAGGGGCTGCAGCTCTATAGGGCTGGAACGCATGGCCAATCAACAGTTTGCTCTAAACAGAAATGCACAGTTAATTGGTTGGTTTGGGATTCCATAATAGAAAGCCACATGTTAAAAAGTATGAATATTGAATAATTAAACTTTTTAAACTCTCCATGAAAATATGGTGATCAGAACATCCAACAGTTCAAAGCAGGACAGATTTATCTGTTGTTTTTTTCTGCCATGCACCCTGCATGAGCCAAGAATATATATATAAGTTAAAATGCTTTTTCAACACAGATCAAGACAGGGACTAAATAGTTAGTGTATGTCAGTGGTTCTCAAAGCGGGGTCCATATGGACTCACCATGGGTTTCAGACCCACAGGTTGAGAACCACTGGTGTATGCAACCGAATGGTTTTATGCAATGGAAACGGGACTCGGATAGGGATGGGTATCGTTGGGATTTTTGTGAATCCGGTACCAATTCCGGTTCTGCTTGATTCCGGTTCCTAACGGTTCCCTATTTCGGTTCCAAATGGTATAAATTAACTTATTAAAATGTTCAAAGGTCAAATGTTTATTCAACAAAAAGTTTTATTCCTATTTATTGCCGTAGTCAATTTAAGACATGTAATGAATAGAGTAACATATTATCCTTTATTCAACCGTACCTTGAGGATAAGTGTGAGAATAAGAGTGACAATAACACATTTTGACAATAACAACACACACACACACACACACACACACACACACACACACACACACACACACACACACACACACACACACACACACACACACACACACACACAATCCCATTCTGTTGTTTGTTGTGAACATATCCTGTACACTGTACATGCATGATAGGAATGAGATTTTCTGCAGTCTCATGGCCTCAATATTCCAAGCCTCCTATGGCAATTAATATGCCGAGCTGTCTGGTTTCACACAGCAGGGAGGTTGTCATTGCTGAGTACCACTGACAAGACATAATCACATTCAAATTCACCATGCATGCATGTATGTAGAGCTTAATTTCACAGAAATGCACACAGCATGTCTCTGTCCTTTTCACTTCGCCTCATCAAATCAAATGATTCCTTCAGAGGGCGTCCTGATGGAGATTGTGATGAGCAACTTGTGAATGCACAAGCCGTGGTTGGAAAGAAGGAAAACGAATTACATTGTTGTAAGGCCCTCTCTTATATAAGTGACAAACATTTCATGCATAATGCAAATTACTGTCGCCAGGCTTTCACATCAATGTGTGGGTGGCACAAGTTCTGCTAGCATTGTACTTAATTGCCATCCAAGGCGTAAGAAGAAATGCCATTTCACCCTTTTCACATTGGCCTATTATAGCACCATTAGGCCTTTTTTTGCCATTTGGTTATTGCCCTGTCAAACGATGCAAGTTGGAAACCTATTGTACAATGCACCTATAGCTCTGGTCCATATAGCCTTACTGCTCTTGCTGCCGTTGCATTAAGGCTATGGTACTGATTGGCTTCCTGCCTCACATGAAATGCAGACCAGCCTCTCCTCTGTAGCGAAAATAAAAATAATGTTTTACCTACTCACCAATACAAAGATGGGTTGTGTAATTAGAAAGCCTACTTTCCTTAGTGGACGCACTTTGAGCCCCCCCACCACACGTTTAAATGCACTTTTTGGCCAGAAAGGGATTTTGTTTTCACCGGGAAAAAAACAAATTTTAGTTACTCCACTGCGCCCTCTACCGATATTGCTAAGAGAAAATCCTCAGAGAAGATTTTTCCTTCGAGTGAAAAAAAAATCCCTTTCTGGCCAAAAAGTGCATTTATACGTGTGGTGGGGGGCTCAAAGTGCATCCACTAAGGAAAGTAGGCTTTCTAATTACACAACCCGTCTTTGTATTGGTGAGTAGGTAAACCATTATTTTTATCTTCGCTACAGAGGAGAGGCTGGTCTGCATTTATGCGACCCCCGGAAGTCGACAGTAACATAGCTGTAAATGTGACTAAAATGCATTAGATCTATGGGCCAGAGCTACAATGCACCCATCATTGATCATTACTATCAGTGTGCAGGTAAATGAGAGAAAAGTCACAGTATTTACACAACCGTTTGAGTCCTATCTACCAGCAATTTATGAGATGGCACAATGCCTCCCCTGTGGCCTCCCAGATGGCACAGCGCCTTGCCGCTTAACGGTGCTGCTCACCTCTCAGCATTTCTCTGCTAATGTAAGCTCTAGTCCTGGCTGCCATGTGCAAAGTGTGTCTGTTTCTCTCCATCTGGAACTGTCAAGAGGCCATGACTGATATCTGTCACATACAAATCTTAAATCACAGATGTGGTCAGAATTCCACAAAAACTGTCTGCTGTGTGTGTACAATACGTATAGTTTGTCTGTTATGGCTGCCCAAGCTGCATAACGACCAGTGAGACTGGTGTAAAGAAGAGTTAGGGTAGGCCTATATAATCTCATTTGATCAATTCAAAAATAGAGCATACTGTACATAATTTGTATTGATTAGAGATGCATAAATGTAACGTAATGATGATAGAACTATATGTTTCCTTCCATCAGTCTGTCCCCTTGCCCACCAAGACCAACCATATGAGCTGTTCTTTTCCATGCAGCTGAATTATTTACCAGTGCCCTGAAAAGGCTTGTGGGTGAGGGCTTTATATTATGTATGGACAAACGCACTAAAAGGTCACACTGTAGATAAAACATCCAGAGAGCAGGAAACTCTATGCCAAGCATCTTACACTGACACCATATATTTTTACGTTAACAGGAGAGATAACAACACCTACGGGCTACGGCTCAGACAGATGTCAAAACCCCTTCACAACTAGTAACAAGATCAGCTTTCTTGTGCTTTGTAGCAATGGTAGACTAGAGTCTAGAGGATACATGTCACTTACCTCTTGTTCATGAGTGAGGAGAGGACGGAGAAGGAGATCAGCCGGAAAATCGGAGTGGCAGTAGCGGTATTGCAGTCGCTGTACCGCACTGTTGTGACGAAAAGAGAGCTGAGCCAGAAGGCAAAGCTCTCTGTCTACCGAGCAATTTCGTTCATACTCTCATCTATGGTCATGAAGTTTGGGCCATGACCGAAAGAAGGTTATGGCCGAATAGGACGAATACAAGCGTCCAAAATAAGTTTTCTCTGACGGGTGCCTGGCATCTTCCTTAGAGATAGTGTGAGAAGTTCAGTCACGCGAGAGAGATTCGGAGTAGAGTCATTGCTTCTTCGCCTGGAGAGGAGCCAGCTTAGGTGGTTCGGGC
Organism: Electrona antarctica; assembly: GCF_951216825.1. Classification (NCBI taxonomy): domain Eukaryota; kingdom Metazoa; phylum Chordata; class Actinopteri; order Myctophiformes; family Myctophidae; genus Electrona; species Electrona antarctica. The sequence goes on from NC_136802.1 coordinate 15,983,131, forward strand.
ATCTGGTTAGGATGCCTCTCGAGTGTCTCCCTATAGGGAGGTCCTCGAGGCACGTCCCACAGGGAAGAGACCCTCGGGGCAGACCGGATTACATTGACTCACTGGCCTTGGAATGCCTCGGGATCCCCCAGGAGGAAGTTACTAATGTTGCTCTGGAGAGGGAAGTCTGGAGCTCTCTGGTGGAGCTGTTGCACCCGCGACCCGACTACGGATAAGCGGTTGAAGATGGATGGATGGACATTAACTCTTTCTGTAAAAAATAGCACATACAAGCTCATAATGCATTGCAACAATGTGATGCATTGTGAGCTTGTAGATCTGCTATTTTTGGCAAAGAGAATAGGTGTAGAAGGGACAAAAAAATGAGTGGTTAGTTAGTAATTCCTCCGCCAATACATGACAACCTTTTTCAAGATAAGAGAAAAATGGTCCAGCTTTGAGGGTCTGTGTAAACACAAACATTGAAGACAAAAGTGTGTAAACACAAACATTGAAGACAAAAGTGATGACATATGATCATATGATCATCATACTTCACACGGGTGCAATCTTTTATTTATTTATTTATTCAGAGTTTTATAGCTTTATAATTTTGCGTACAATGCTTTAAATTCATGTGATTTCTATCAGGGAGTAATAATAGTATCAGCCAAGTCAGAAGTGCGGAGGAGTGAGATGGGTTCAACTGCTGAGCATTTCAATGGGGAATTGCTGTCATGCCTGGGTTCATCCATACACTGCACTCAGCATGTAATGTAATAACGAGTGCTATCAGCACCTTTATGGCCATGGTCAATTTTCAAGAGGATTATGCTGTTGTAATGGTTTTTAGCATGCTGCAGATGCTGTCAGAGAGGTTTTAAAGGAGTAAATGTAATTTTGTCCAGTGTGAAGAATCACTGCTATTCTCCACAGCACATGATCCCACTATCTACTGTCATAGTAAAGCAGACTGAGGTCATTGATACAGATTATATTTTTTTGGTTTAGATGGGATTATCCTGTGCGATCAATGTGGCCATATTATACTGTAAATTCATCCTGACTGTACGTCACCCACTGAAATGCCTATAATTGAATGAAGGAATTGTTTCATGCTTTTAACAATGGAGCAATTGTTTCATCTCTATATATGTATGCAGTGTGTTTTTTTCAGATTTGGTTCCTTCCAACATAAAAAACATTGTTGTTGTCATCGAATATTCTATGTTCATCTTAATGTTAAAATCACGTGTTGACAAGGTTCACCGGCTAATAAGCAAAGCTTTGGGTAGGTCATGATTAAGGGACTCATTTGTCTGTCCTGCTCCGTCGTGGTAGTGTCAACATTCCATGTAATTAATTAAGGATCCATTGAACACAGAACGTTGGATCGATTAAGGGATCTTAGCGCTCACTTTCATGCCCACATAAGCAATGCATCCCTGCCAATCCTTTCCATATGTGAACATGTAGGATGTATGGGCACTGAATGCATGTTGCACTTTCCTTAAGCCCTCATATAAATTGTAATTGATGTTGTAATTACCCCTTGGGATTTATTCAAGGGAAGACGCGTTCCGTAGTACAATGAACAACTAATGAACCCTAACAACTAGGACGTGATTCAACGTTCAGTGGCTGGTGATTGCTACACTGCCAAATCCTGAGGGTTAATATAACTGTGAGAGTTCTCAGAGTAAAATCAACACTCAGGATTTTTGCAGTATGTGTAGGTGGTACATTTGTCTCACTCTCTTCCGATGCAGTAAGTGCCATGTAATCTATCTAGCAAAGTTATTCATGTCACTCCATATAAATGTATCTCTAAAGAAAAAGTACTCTCTGTGAAGACACCGTGATTACCTCATCATCGTTATACACAACGACATATTATTCTATTAAGATGACTTGTACTAAAGAACGTAATCCTTTGTTATAGTAATCAAAGTCAAGAAGTCATTTACCATACAGCATTTCCTGTCAGCACTTCATGCTTCGACAGACAGGGTCTCAGACATCAAAAGCCTGATGCAACAAACGCAGATGTTGCAGACAGTGAAATCTGTCTATTCATCATAGTGTGCACACTGTATGGACAAATTATAAGGCACAGCAGGATGTGCTTGAGTTGAGTTCTGACACAAGAACGCGAGAAAGGTGAAGTGTCTGGAGTGCCTGTCGTTGATGTGCACTCCAGGACACGTGGCGTGACTGACGTCTAATCACAATTGATAAAACGGCAACATTTGGAGGGTTATTTGCTTTTTGAATATGAATTCAGGATTGTAGTTGTTATCTCCTTGGCCTTGTGCATCAGCAGGACTCTGAGATGACAAGGATTTAATATGCAGCTGCTGATAGTGTAACAACAGACAGATGGGTCTGAAGGGGAGCATTCCTATGCAAGTAAAATGCATTTTTGTGAAATAGGGAACCTAATAGTTCATATTTTGGTACTGCTGAGCTGAAAGTCAAATAGGTCAAGTTGATTATTTTATAATCACTATCTTTCCTATACCCACTATTGCCAATTACTTGGAATAGTGAAATGCTTCTTTTGAAATAATGTGGATACTGCCTATAGGCAGAATTAAAGTTTGGTGTGACCGTACCCTAGCTTACACTAGGCTAGACTATGTTCATAATACTCCATTGTATGTTGCTATGTCGGTTTAATTGACAATGGCTTCAAGATGATAACAGTCCATAATTAATAATTATTTCCCCCATCAACCTTGCTTTAAAGGCATTATTCTCCTCACATTTGAGTTGTATGCTTTTAATGAATCTGTCACTCAACATTTCTTTAGCTCATAAGGCCAAACTAGCACTCTATTATCAATAATACAGATCTTCTTATAGAGCCCTTATCAAAACACTGAACCTCACCGCAAGGCAATACAAAGGTGTGGAAAGGGCAGCCTAGCGCATTAGTAGATGTGACCTTCCTTCCATCCAAGCATTATACATTGAATGCTGTGTCAGCAAAGCTTGAAGAACCATCAAAGATCCGAGTCACCCCAACCACGGTTTCAGATGATGCCGCATGGGAAGTGACTACGTAGCTACAGGGCCGGTGGCAGCAGGTTGCTAATAAAGAGCTGCATGCCATGAACAAGCTAGCCAAGGCAAAAACAAAGTCAGCCTGCAGAGCAAAAGCAAGGCTTCACTCTCAAACTGTTTATATTAGTTTCAAGGACCCAGAAGAGGGACTCAGCTGGTATACCGTCACTTTACAGCCGAACTGCATGCTTTTGCACGCCTTTATATGGTCCGGCTCCCAGGCCACAACAAAGAAGGGAAACAATAAGCCAGGAATAAATGCAAAAATGTAAAGTTTATTAAATAGAATAATGCATTTTAAAGAAGATTAGATTTGTGTTTCTGGTGTAATGATCCATAGTTTCCTTTCGTGGCTGTTTACATTCGAGGGTCGCCGGTCCTCTCGAACGGAACAGTTCATGCCCAGGACGTAAAATGTTAAAGAAGATAAAGCAAAGGTTTCCAGCAGAAACTAAACTGCCACCACAAACAAATTACTGAGTCAAACAAACAATATGCTCTGTGTGGCCTAGCCCCATATGTGCCCTCTCCCTACGCTCATTCTGTAGCTCCGAGATGAGGTCACAGAAAGGGCCCCTCCCACCCCGTTCAGAGACGGCGCATGTTTCCACAATTCCCCATTTCTTACCCTTTTCTAAACAATATATCAAAAACGTGAAGTGGCTTTCAGGGATTACACTAATTCAACGTCAACAACGCCAAAGAAAATCCAACTTTAAACGGTTACGAGCATTACAGCGGTTGGTTTAGTCAGCCGCTTCCATGTTTATCAAGGGATTGGTGCGTGTGCGCGGGCATGTCGAGTGAACTGAAGTCAGTTGGACATTTTCGACCAGGGGAGGCGCCGGGGAGGCGCTAAAGCTTTTCAACTTCCTTGAAAAACATGCTAAACAACCGCTAGACGCTCGTGTAATCGTTTAAAGTAGGATTTTCTTTGGCGTTGTTGACGTTGAATTAGTGTAAACCCTGAAAGCCACTTCACGTTTTTGATATATTGTTTAGAAAAGGGTAAGAAATGGGGAATTGTGGAAACATGCGCCGTCTCTGAACGGGGTGGGAGGGGCCCTTTCTGTGACCTCATCTCGGAGCTACAGAATGAGCGTAGGGAGAGGGCACATATGGGGCTCTGTGTGGCCATGCTCGGGTGTGGCCCAGGAGGAAGAGAAAGAATCGCTGGGAAGGAGCTAGGAAGGTGCAGGGCAGTGATTGGAGGCACTGGCCAGCTGCCTTCAATCCTTGATTGCCACCGCTCTCCAACCAGGTCCCATCACCCTGAAAGACAGATTACTATTAGTAAGGCACAGACATAAACGTTGACATAGGCCACGGGGCCGTCAACAATAAATAAAAACTGTTTCTCTTCCCCAACTGTTGTGTATATAACCTACCAGGGTTTCTTAAAGTGGGTGCCAACCGTGGCGCCCTACAAATATTTTCAATGTACTAATACCTTTTAGAATGATTGGGGAACATTTTATGCATTTGCGTACCCCATCCCCCTACTGTACATAGAACATCAGAAGTCAGTCACTATAGATGAAGGAGAACAAACGTTACCCCCATTCAGCAACTGGCTGTCTGATGAGTCAGGAGCAGCACAATGGCCAAAGGTGAGGCTTAGCTGGAGTGGTGCTGCTACTGTTCAGGTTCAGAGTTAATGGCTAGAACAGCTAGAACTGTTCACTGTATCATGTTGTACTATGGGGCGGCGGGGCCTGTCACTGACTGCACCCATCCTGATGGTGGATGTTGCAATCAGCCAAATGTCAGTTGACATGTGCTGACCTCAGCACATTTGTGATGGCGGCTATGGCCGTTCTTAGCCCAAGGAGTGTTTTTCGTGCAAAACTAATGCTTGGAATGGATTCAGAATCATGAAAAGCCCCTAGTTTGACACGTCACATAATGTAATTGAAATAATAATAATGACATTTATAACATTTTGCCTTATGGTTGTTGATGTACCCCAACTTTCAGCAGCTGTCAAAAATTCCCCTAGGGTGGTTGAATAGAAACCAATGTGGGATGTTAGTAGACACCTTTACAAACACATTGGTGAAGAAACTTCTTGGTAAAAAAAAAATCCCAGATTTGATGGGGAGATGGTTTGACAAAAAACAAAACATAAAGAAAATGTTCAAGCCAGCTGACCAGCTCTGCATTCTACTTATCACTATAAGTCTACGATCATAAACCTGCTCACTCACAGTAGCCGGCCACCTGAATCTCTGAGTCTCTGAGTAGCCAAGGCTATACTTATTGTCTGCCCCCAACCCATTTATCTGGATATGCATTTTTATGGATTCCTGTAGTTTTTTAGGACTTATTTATATTCAGAGTATTGTCTTGCATAATGCATTTGATATATTTATTCTTGTACGAGTCTGTGTTGTCTTTGTACTAGGAGAAACATATTTTTTTTTCCTGCTGCTACAGTTGGAAAGAATGACAAATAAAGCAATCTTGAATTGTTCTCTGCCTGCAGATCAACTTAGTTTATGCTAGGTTAGCACGTGTTATTCTTGAACCTGTTATTGTCTCCACCAGGCCGAAGGCATGGGGAGAGAGTATGTTTTGCACTCCGTCCGTGTGTGTGTGTGTCCGTCCGTGTGTCCGTGTGTCCTTCCGTCCGTCCGTTACCAGCTAATCTCTGGCACCGTTAACCCGGTCGATGCCAAACTTTGCACACACACTCCCTGGATGCCAACGATGAACCTCTGCCCCACATTTTCCAGAACGGCCTGTTATAGCGCCACCATGAGGCAGCTTTTCACATGTTTTACCTAAAACTGCACCGATCTGCGTGAAACGTTGCATGCACACTCCCTAGAGGCCAAGGACAAACCTTTGACCTGCATTTTCCGCATCTGCCTTTTATAGCGCCACCAGGAGGCCGACTTTTGTAAAACACATTTTTTGATATTACTCCTCCAGATTCTGTCCAAAAATCTCACAAATCGTTACAGAGTATCTCTATGGTCATGTGCTCAAGTCGGATCTGTCCCATATTTCATATTCCATCCTAATTGGCTATAATTGGCTTTCACAGTTTGCAAGATTGCCCCGTTTTGAACAAAAGCCTCAAATCATGAACGCAGCATGCAATTTACGTGAAATCTTTCACACATTTTCCTACTAGGCTGAGGAATATATCCCACCCTTTTCACATTGGCCTGTTATAGCGCCACCAACAGGTTGATTTTTGCAACAATTTTGGAACAAAATGCCTCAAATCATCCAATTGCCATCAAAGGCAAACATGTTTATATTACTCCTAAACATGTTGCCAAACATCTCACACAGTCCTATCCTCCTGGTGGAGACCTGTGCCCAGAAGGGCACTTTTTCTAGTTCTATCTGTTTTAGACCTCTGCCCGTCCCTAGTTATTCTTTGCCTGACACCTTAACCTTTGCCTGTTTATCCTAGAACCGCTGTGTATGGACCTGGACCGAACTCTTGACATACGGCTTGCCTAATCCCTATATCGGAACCGACGCTCCACGGATGGCCTTTCCGGAACCTTGACCCCCACTATCCCTACCGACGACGTCTCTGACTTTTCCCTTTGGCTTTATTAAAACCCGTCAACGCTTATTACTGTCTCCGTCTGCATGCCTCATGCTTTTGAGTCCTATCTTTTCTGGTGCCTGACAGAGAGTGTACAGGGTTTGATGAGGGCCCAGGTAGGGCCGGGCCTTAATTTTCGTGCCTGTTGAGAACTCTAGTTTTCACCGGCTACCGGGAGCGCGGCTGCACTAATTACTTTGGGGCAGACCCATCTAGAGGTTGAATGGACAGGTATACGTCAAAAGGCATCGAAGAGGAAGGATGGATGGAAAGGATCAACATGTGGAATATCAGAACAGGTTCTGACATATATCCATATATGGAGATCTAAGGGTTTGAGGTCAGATGTAGAGTTGCTGGCCAATATTGATGACAGCAGGTCGCATTTACTATGACACTGATGATGTCACGTGATGGCACGAGACCTGGGCACCATTATATGGGGGCTTTCCCCATGTATGGGGATTTTGAGTGATACACTGACTAACTGACTGACGGACAAAAAACGTACGATTTCATAGTAAATGCGACCTGCAGTCGGAATAAATACTATAAAAGACTAAAGACGACTTAGCATCCAACCTCACCCTGCAGGTCATGTGTGCATAGTAAAGGCTACCAGTGCAGTTGTGCATTCAACGGCATAATATACGTACTGTAAGACCTACAGACTAGGACTTGGCTAAGTCAAAACACTGACAGGACAACATGAATAATGTGCAATCTTTTTTCTTTTTCTTTTTGTATTTATGTTTTTTTATTGTTCATACCAGCAGCAGTTGGTTGGTCACAACATACAATATCTCGCCTATTTACAGGGAGAAAATAGAAATTAGGGGGTACAAATTTTTTTTGTTTTTTCCCTAGGGCCTAGAGGACGACCTCCTACCTCCCACCCACCCCCCCACCCTCCCTCCCTCCGCCTGACAGTGACACTTATTATTGTAACAAAAAAATACAAAACAATTGAAATAAACATACAAGTACAAAAATGAGAATAGCTCTGTTCATCATCGGCACTCCTTCCAGTACACCCTACCTACAGCCTCCACCCGCCTACACTGCGCATGACCAAACCTGCCTCCGAGCCCAGGCCTATATGCATATTTGCACCTCAACCTGCAGTCAGTGGGTGAACACTAAGCAGTGAGTATTAAAGAGAGAGGAGAAAGAGATGAGAATAAATAAGAGGATATACAAATGTAGAAAATAGGATAGCAGCGTGGTCTGGTTGACTAACACCTCATGATGTCTCGTCTGTGGGTAACCTCTGTAGGTTTTTGAAGTACTGTATGAGTATGGGTTCCATTTTAGAACAAATTTACCGCCCCTGAGTGAATATTTAATTTTCTCGAGTTGGAGGAAGTACATTACGTCATTTAGCCATTGGGAAAAAAAAAGGTGGCTGGGCAGCCTTCCAGTGCAGGAGAATCCTGCGTTTGGCTAGTAAGGACGTGAAAGCCACGATGTCTGTTTTCATAAGGTCCAGACGCAGGGACTCAGCAGGAGTGCCGAAGATGGCCAGTAGGGGACAAGGCTGTATATCCACTCCGAGCACCTCGGAGAGGGCCTTAAAAATTGATTCCCTGCAGTAGAAGCGTAGTTTGGGGCAGTAAAAAGAATAATGTGCAATCTTATCCCAGTAATCAAATATCGATTGAGGCATGTACAGTAGATACTGTATAGGTATGCATTAGTTAGAAATAATTATCACACTATCCACACATGGCATTTAATTGACAGTGTGATGATATATGATCATGCTGGATGGCCCTGAGGGCCATGATGGTGAGTGTTGCAGAGCAAAATACAACGGGTGATTTAAGGACAACCGTCCCCATGATGGAGTGCGCTTAAAAGGTGAACGCATATCAATGTTATGACCCAGCTGTCACCTGACTTGAGTGTCTGATATAGACAGTGGGTCATTAATTTACCTGTTCCATATGGGCTCTGTCAAAGTGCAATGAATCTTTCCTTTATATAATAGAAATGATTTATGTTAGTGTGACCAATATTCCTCCTATACAGTATATGTGCCCTTTTGTTTTTCATCATGATTATAATGCCTTTCTAAATCCAACAATGAATAGGACCAGAAACATGTTAAAATAGATTTTTGGCAGTGTTTTCCCCTGATAACTTCATGTCAATATCACACTGGGTGTGTTCTGTAGTATACAATGTGATATTAAATTTGGGGTGGAGTGGTTCTTTTTGTAGAAACACATTGTTACACCCTGAGCAGCATAAACGGAGGTCTCCGTCCTATCAAATAGAGGGTATGCGCGTGACATCATCATCAAACCAGGAAGTTATGCAGGAATGCCTACTAAGTGGCTAAAAACTACTTTCTGGCCTTGACAGCCCATTCATCCAAACAGAAAAGTAATATTTAATTGCCTTAAACGACATTAAACAATGTTAAACTCACTTTACCTGTCACTTTGCCACTCGATTTGCCACTCGATTTGCCATTGACTTTATGCATGCGCATACCCTCTATAGTAACGCTCAACGCGGAGATTAATAAAAGGACGGAACTTTATTGATATCAAAACAGAGCGCATTGCTCCACAGGCTGGGAGCGTCTGTTGGGCAACATTCGATGGCATTTCCGGTTGGGACGTCATCCAAAATGTTCCCCCCCATTTTAGTGGATGAGAACGAAAATCTTCAAACGTGAATAACGCTTGATCTAAATCAATCCGTCCAATTATAATCAAAGATGATGTTTTTGACAGCCCATCGCGGTCCCACCGCTAATCGCGTTAGAATTAATCATACCTCCCCTTTGTTGTCGATCGCCTCGGGGGTGTTTTGACTATACATCTAGCTACTTCAGCTACATCCAAGATGGCGCCTGGTGCTCTTGAAATGTGCTCCGTTGCTGCAAATCGCTTGGCGCTCTGATTTAATGGTCCTAAATACCCCCGGGCGTTCGGGGTGTTAACGGAAGATGAATACTGCAATGTGCTTCTGGGTGAGATATGACAAAATACCTGAAATATGAAATACCTACACTAGTTATACTCCCACAACCTCTCCACATGTACAATAGAGCAAATCCTGTTTGGTTCACCTCCACCAGCAACCTGTGCCAATCCCTCCTCTGTAACTGCACCCACATGCCAAAGTGACATCTGACTCATACTGCACAGTGTGCACATACACACATGGATAACATTTAGAAGTGGAATTTATGCACACAGCACCGCCAAGAACCAAAAAATGTATGACCAATGGTTTATTTTATTGCTGATCTTGAATCTTAAGCAAAGTTTGTATTTCTGCTGAAAATTACTTACTTACTTGCTTACTTACTTGCATGTACTTGGGTACTAACTTACGCCTACTACCCCTTCTGGGGCATAGGCCATCAAAAAGCGATCTCCAGGCATCTCTGTCTTGAGCTGTTCTCTCCAGTTGGTTGCAGGTCGCAAAGGCATATATAAGTCACATCTGCTTCCAGGTCGCTGAAAATTAGCTGCCTCCATTTCTCCCGCCATGTCCTTGGACAAGACGTCAACGCATAGATTGCACAGCGAGAGTAATCCTGAAACTAGGACAGCAGTGGCAGATGTCACAGTGATTGACAAGCCTAAACCTAATTCAGCTGATGATATATAGGCCTATTGCTTTCCGGCTGAAAACACATAATGACCTGGCTCAGCCCAGCCTGCCCAGGTATGGCAATGAACTGTTGAACTTTCACTTGAATGTCATTTTCTCTCCACCACATCCCCGGGGTGCCATAACCTGCTGCGCTACTGCCACAGCAGCATCTTACTGTAGGTCCATCCAATCTCATCTCATCCACAGTCTGACAACATTCAAGGACTTTTCACTATAAGAGTGTCAGTCTGTCTGTCAGAGTGTCAGTCAGTCAGAGTGTCAGTCAGTCTGTCAGTCAGAGTGTCAGTCAGAGTGTCAGTCTGTCAGTCAGTCTGTCAGTCAGAGTGTCAGTCAGAGTGTCAGTCTGTCAGTCAGAGTGTCAGTCTGTCAGTCAGAGTGTCAGTCAGTCTGTCAGTCAGAGTGTCAGTCTGTCAGTCAGAGTGTCAGAGTCAGAGTCAGTAGAGCTAATCTACAGTCAGTCTGTCAGTCAGAGTGTCAGTCTGTCAGTCAGAGTGTCAGAGTCAGAGTCAGTCAGTCAGTCAGTCCGTCAGTCCGTCAGTCATGCGCAAGGTCCGTCTGTCTGTGTAGAGCTAATCTCCGTCAATAGACGTGCATCTGTGCGCACACACACACTCTCTGGAGGCCAGAGAACGTCTGCCCCAAATCTTTCACATCGGCCTGTTATAGCACAAAAGTACTCCTTTAAAAAGTAATGGCTTTATAATTAGAAGTTTACCATTTTCTGTCATTAATGTCAATGTTATCTAAACATCATTCCGTAATTAACCCACATTTTAAATGTAATAGTTTTTCCTCTGAGTATTTTCGTCTGGACTTTTAAATCAATCCATACTTTAAAATGCATGATTAAAACACAATAATGTAACATTGACAAAACAAGTTCACAAGAGACTGTCCGTCATTTCCATCCTTTGATTGATTGATTGAAGAATGTATTAACAGATTGGAGAATTAAGATCACACACACGCGATTTTCGGATTTTTAGCGGCGTTTCTCCATCGGTTTTCCGAAAAACGCGCCCAGTAACCACCTTAACACCTTAACACAACTCAATACAACACGGGACGACACCATAAAGCATTACACTTATTTACAATAGGGTCCACCATGTTCAATTCATCATAACACTAGAGACGTACAGATAAACACTTCTATATAACCAAAAACAGGACATCATCATAGAGGAGGTAAAAAGCAGGGGAAAAAACAACATAAAAACATATACAGTACAGTGAGGGGAAAAGGGTGGGTGGGGGATTCAGATTTTACGGGGGCCAGTTTCAAATTGCAGCCGTCCGTGCCCTTTGAGAGCAGTTTTGAAGGAGTCAAGGGAGTCAATTTCTTCATAAATCTCAGAATGCATATTGGAAGCAGTAATACATACCTGTGAACTCTATTTATTATTGAAGCTGCGATATCCGTCCTAGCACTTCCTGGCAAAAAAATCTGAATAGTGGGCCAGACACCATGAAATCAATCTTGTTCCAGTCCCAGATCGCTGACATCTTAGCTGTTTGAATTTATAATACATTCTGGACAGTTTTTACTCATGTAACAACTTTGTATGTTTACAGAGATCACTGATAATCTGATATGTTCCATTCCACCCTTGCCACCTCCAATTTAATGTGTGGATTGATCGAACAAGCTTGTTTGATGTCTAGGACTTCTGGCATTATGAATTAAATAGAATCTCGCATATAACGCCATGCGGTCTGTGTTGTTTCTCCGTGAATATTGTGTGTCCGAGTGAGAGAGACACACAAACTGTACATTTTGAACGAAGACAGACAGCGATGTATTTGGCAACTGACTGTGTTGTTTCCGTGTTGTTGTTTTTTTCTCTGTGAATAAGACAGAGAGAGATAATCCAAGTGTGTCTGTGGTGTTGTTTCACCGCAGTTGTGGGAAAGCCGTGGTGGCCACTGACCGCCTTTTGTCCATGCTGTTGTTCGATGCGATACAGAAAAGGGTTTTTACTTTCACTTTCAACACCAAGCGACAGACTGCTGCTCGTATAGGAAAGCCCCGCTGTGATTGGCCAGTAATCGCACACCCGCCCAGCTGGGTTGAAGACGCAGAGGTAACGTAACACGGCCAGAAAGCACAGGCGTAAACGGCACTTCTGCATACGTCACAACTGGCGCACAAAGTTGTTCGCTCCATGGGCACAAAATTGTGGCCGTGGAATTCTCTGAAATGTAATAATAGATTTGTAAACTTGCTACAACCCATTGCACCTTACCTAAACATACACTATATATACTAACTATATACAGTATAGGCCTATACATACTGTACTCTAGCAACTAGCATGCAGTTGCGTGAAACATATACTCTTGACATTTCCACACACAAATGTAGTACACATTTTTAGTGTGCACCTACCAAACCCTGGGTTTTGTTTTCTAGTCCAGTAATAATGTAATTTGTGTCAAACTAGAGGGTTTTCATGATGCTGAATCCATTCCAAGCATTAGTTTTGCATAAAAACACTCATTGGGCTACATTTGGCCATAGCCACTTGCCCAAATGTGTTGACCTCATCACATTTGGGATGACGGCTATGGCCGTTTTTAGACCAATGAGTGTTTTTATGTAAAACTAATGCTTGGAATGGATTCAGCATCATGAAAACCCCCTAGTTTGACATGTCACATGCTACTTAAAGCAAAAGGAAATCTAGAAAATATGGTGGCCATACTGTACAGGCCATTTTCTAAACTTTCCCCTCAGACAATTCCAGGCAACTTTTTTCTGTTATTCAGGATATATTGAAGATACAAAATCAGCAAACAAATTTTTTGCAATTAGTTTGAGGTTGATCCTGTATTTTCCATAGATTTCCTGTACTATTCCGGCATCCTCTCCTTATTTGTTCCTGGTTTCACCGTAGGTATCAGGTATAGATGACACACGGTTGTGGTTAGGAGGACCATGACCATGACTGGGTGGCGCAGTGGTAATGTGCCTGCCCACCACCTCAAGGTCAAGGTCAACTTTATTGTCCACAAAGGAAATTTGTCCTCAGAGGCTGCGGCTGGTGCATCCGGCTTTGTCGATAATTGGCCAGTGTTTTGGGGTGTGAAGCCGGACAGGGACGGTGATAATTGTCACTGCACGTACTCCTACGGGCTGGTGTGGCATCTGTCAGCAGGGAGTGTTGGGTGGGAGGAGTAGTACACAGGGGGCTCGTCACTGGCAGGTGGCAGTGACAACACACAGAAATATGTGTGGGGACGAAGTAATTGGTATAGCAACTAAAATAGGGAGAAAAAGAGGTATTCTTTTTGAGGGGCGCTAGCCCCTCCCATATAAAGGTTCAATGTTTGTTTTAAAAACGCCATTGACAATGAAGGGCAAATTTACGTCATATTGTCCCTCATTACGTCATATTGTCTCTTTATTGTTAATGGCATTTAATGTTTGTGTTTGCACCGTTTGTTTTACATCACCTAATCAACATGAGTTAAACTATTAGCGCCCCTCACTTCACACTGGTGTGATTTTTTATATTTTGTGTAGAGCAAAAACATGAGGACATTATAACAAAGAAAAGAAACAACAGCAGCATATCTCAAAAATTAAAGTCAAAAGCACAAAAAGTAAACCTCTAGGAAAAATATTGAATGGACCCACGTTCATTAGCTGACCATATGGAAAGTATTTCTTTAATTGGAAACTCCCATAGATAATGGCAGAGAATTCCATATTTTAGTTGTATACACTGTAAACTTTATTGTCCACAAGGGATATTTGTCTTGGGCTTTCACCCCAGCTACAGCCACACATAAAACATCAATGACAAACAAAATTACATTACAGAGGAAGACACAACATTACACAATTGCACACATGATGTGGATAATCTAGCCTCACACAGTTACTGCTGTTTCAGAGCCTCGTTCAACATCTTAGTTGATGCTGGTACAAACGATTTTTTAAATCTGATGTGCTTCCACTTTGGTTCTTTGTATCTTCTCCCAGAGGGCAGAAGTACAAACTCGCCATTTAAAACATGGGTAACATCCCTGACGATTTTTTTTAGCCTGTTTTAATGTAGCCTGCTCATAAATAGACTGCAGAGAGGGGAGTTGTCTTACCCCTATGATCTTCCCTGCAGTCTGCACCAATCTGAACAAGTTGGACCTCAATTGCACTGAGAGATTACCGAACCAAACTGTGATGCCAAACCTGACCAGGCTTTCCAAGACTGCTCGATAGAACACTAACATACCGTAGCTGTTTGAAAGGCATGCCACAGGGGCGTTTCTAGCATTGTTTAAGATGAGAGGCTTAGCCCATGCAGTCGGGTCCAGGGACGTTCTCCCCAGGAAGACAATGTTCTGAATTCTAAATGCAGACATTTGAAGAATTCTCCAAAGGGGATAATCATGCTAAATATTGTGGAGGAAATCAATTCTAGTCTGTTTTAAATTAGCTACAATAAACAGGTTACGGTCATCCCTACTAACTGACAAAATCCGCTATGCAGTTCGGAAGAGCTCAAATCACCAGGGTCTCCTCACGCACACATGCTCCAAATAATTCAACATTTTCCACAAATATTCCTCACTATTCTGGCTATTATAATAGCTTATTATAATAGCTGCTTTCTGCAGCCTTGAGGTCGCCTGGATCAGCAGGTCTGCTCCAGGTCTCCAGGTCTGCTCAACACAATCCAGGTCTAGTCAGTCGCGGGCGTGTGCACGAAACGAGCACGCGTGTGGAAATTTCAAGGGACCACGTACATTTACGCGTGCGCCGTTGACTCCCCTCAACTTTTCCGCACATCCAAAATAAACGCACGCCTCTCATTGAAAATTAATAATTAGGCGTGTCAGTTGCTGCCCTTCTGAAAGGACCTTAACTGTACCGCTGGCTATACTTCAGCTTACTGGGTGTCAAATGCGTCCCCACTAAAGGCCCCTCCCCCTTTTTATTATTTAAAAACATTCGACCAGCCGAAGGCCAGAGCCAGGTCAGACTCAGAGCCATAGAGTAAGACAGAGTTACGACAACTGTGTTCACTTCATGGGGCCATGCAGTCCAAGTCTACATAAGACTTCTATTGGCGAATAGTGACAAAGGCCTGAACCGGAAGTTGACGGAATGCATTGGAGTCTATAGAGCGCCCGAAGTCCAGACGTCACTCGCTCATCCCCTGGTTCATGGAAGTTTTTCTCTATGGAGAATAACATGGGGTCATCTTAAAATCGTCTCATGTAAGAATTCACCTATAGCCAATTAAGACCCGGCCTCTCTCACTTAGACACTCCCACTTGGACACATTCCAGCCAGGCTCATTCATTCCAATGTAAATATCATGGATTTTACACATTAAATACTGGTTCATTTTTGGAACCATACCTTCAAAATCAATTTCAAATCCAACAACAAGGCCTGCCATATGCATTGGAAAAATATGTGTGTGGAATTTCTTTTTTAAAACAATGTTTTATCATATAGGAAAACTATAACCCATGTTATGCTTAGCTGTGATTGGACCATAGCAGTTTGGGGAGGGGCTTAGCTATAGGTCAATTGCGGTCCAACAATAAACAAACTGTCTCGCGAAATTGTCAGGGAGGTGTCTCTGTATCGTTTACGACCGTCAGTCGTCAGTCATATTTCGTGTAGTCCGTTTCTAGCGAAAATGAAAAAAGTTAATTCAGCAGCAGTAACAATAGCGTTTTCTCTCAGTCAGTTGATTCTTCATATCCATATGAGTGAAACGGACGGGATGATCTAAAATCCCCCTATGGGGATTACAATGCAAATAAAAAAGTACATGAACCAGTGGACTTATCTACCGATATTGACGTCAGACTTCGGTGCTCTATTGGCTTTACTCTGTCTTACTCTATGGCTCTGGTGTAGGTGTGGCTGTAGAATAAGTTGTGTATGTGAACCATTAGTGTGTGAACTAAACCAAACTAATGAAGTGTGCAGCACAGGAGAGACTAGAGAGGTCACACACACTAGAAACTGACAGTGCTGCCTCATTATGCTGACTGTGTACCTGGGAGTATCCTCAGCCCTAATGAGCTGCCTCCCAAACTAGAATGACTCAAAGTAGTCTGTCTCTCAGGTGAACTATGTTTTTATAATTAAGGCTGGAATCTTAGACTTATTTTAATTAATGTACTTATTTCCATTCTTAATTTCTTTGTGAATTCACCCCCAAAAGCATATTTACGCATGCACCCTATACATGTTACTCACAAATAAGCAATTAACAGTATGTACAGTAAATAACTACAAACATGAATAGTAGTTATAGCCTGCAACTGCAGCATGTTTGATCAATATCTGTGAAACTGATGTTCTCACCAACCATATTCCTGCCAAACAATGACCATATAAAGTTTGCCTGTGTGGCCTGAATTGCTGTCAAACGACAGGCACAGAGCTGCTGTGTGTGATGGATTACGGTAATTATTATTACTCATTGGGAGCAAACAAGGGCTACTTGAGATTATGAACCTGCTGTGCTCTGAGTCTTGTGACTCTTTAGACAAAATACCACATCTATAATCCAGAATAATGTTTGTTTCACGCTTTACTGAATAATATCTAGGTAAAAGTTAAGTTTGGCCAAGTTAAGTTTGGCGTGACAGGCTTTCCTTTTTTATTTAACCTTTTTTTTAAACCAGTAAACATTGAGACTGCGTCTCTTTTACAAGTGGGAACTGGCCAAGAGGCAGAATTATTTTTACAATTTCCTGTTGTGTCCCATGTTGACTGTGTCGCATGTTGACTGTTTTATGGGAGCCCCTCCTCCCCTTTCTAAGTCCACTTCCTCCTGGGTGCTTCTGTGTTTTGGAGAGCGGTGCCTAACCACTCCAATGAAGAGCTACAGTATGTGTGTCCGTCTGTCCGTCTGTCCCTATGTCCGTCCGAGTACGGACAGCTGCAATACTGCTGGGTGAACAAAACGCAGTGGCACTGTTGAGTATTATTATTATTATTATGATTATTTTCAACTTGTAGCTATGCTCTTTTCAAATCCCTTTTTGGCATTTCTACAGGATACTACAGGATTTTAATAGGCTTATACTTGATACTACATGATTAGAATAGGCTTACTTGATACTACAGGGTTTGAATAGGCTTATACTTGTGTTAAAATCAAAATAAAAAACACTCATGCAGACACAGATGCACTTGTTTTCTTTAAACAAGCACCACGAGCTTGTAGATCTGCAATCTTTGGGCAGTGGTTCTGACAGATTCTGCCGTTTGTGAATATGGCAATTGTACTAATAAGTTAACCCTTGACCCTTATCTGTGCTAAATGTCATCAAATTCCCCCAGGGCATTACTATGATTAAATCGCCCACAATGTACATAATTTGGTGTTCATATATTCAAACGGGTAAGGGCTAGTATATACAATAATTCAAACATGACGTGACCCCCTGTAGTAACTCTGAGGACCTCCTAGGGGTCCCGGACCACCTGCTGAAGACCCCTGGCATACAGTATGTATCTCAAACCCTACATGGTCAGTCAAGCAATGTTAATACTGTACAACGTGTACATCTCAATGATCGAGCTCTGTTTCTGCACTGCATTCACTGTTGTGTGGAGCAACGCAACAAGCAGCATTGATCACAGGAGACAACACAGATTATCTTTTTCTAGGGTTACCATCTTTGGAACCTTGGAAGACTCTTTTCTTCTCATGTGTTGCTTGCTTGTGTTTGATACTTATAGTATAACTGAAGCTGAATTCATAATTTATCGTATGACCATGTTGCTCGGCGAAAACAGTTTTTGAAAATCTGTTATTTTGGCCATGAAGTATAAATGAATGCATCTGGAGACGGACTGGGGACTGTGGGAGCATTCATCATATGAGACGTTCATTATTACATTTGTCAGATTGAAGAAGTGCAGGGGTGGCTCAAATGGTCTTCCTTCGACAACTAGGGAGAAAATAAGTCTTTGTAGTGTTGACAGGAATCCAAGGAAAGTGTTTCATCCATTTTCGGCAGAGCTGTGCTCCACTCTTTCATTTGGACCATCTGACAGGAGAGAGTAAAGTGGTGTCAAAGAACAGAGCCTGTGCTTTTTGCACTGATGGTGAGTTGTGAGATCATCTGTGTGTCCGAGCTCCTTCATCATTACACATGTTAGCTACACTATGATTTATTACTGGCTGAAGACAATTCTTTTACATAACTCACCACACATTTACAAGGAAGGTAATGCATGAGGCAGTTTCAGTAAACATCTTACAGCAACCTTTTATGAAGTGTGGCTTGCAGAATATAATCTAATGTTATAATGTGAGCTGTCCTACTTTATACTAGTTTTAGTCTAGTTTATTCAGTTAAATAGGCCTTATATTAAAGGGAAATACCAATCATATAACCACCTGGATCCCATCCCATGGGAAACCCAAACATCTGCTGTTCAGCCTAAGAGGAATTCTGGACCCAGGCAGGACATACTGTACAGTATATAGTTATTGTTTAGTATTTTGTTTGTCAGATGTTTGTCAGATGCATAAATACCGTGCCAAAAGTGAAGGGACGGCCGGGGCACCGGGTGAGCGAGCGTGCAGCACTGGCTGAAATTACACCTTGTACTGGTTTCTCATATACTGTAGGCCTATACACGTGTGTGTGTGTGTGTGTGTGTGTGTGTGTGAGAACACCTAACACACCTAAGTTCGACTACTGAGTTTTGACCACACACACACACACACACACACACACACACACACACACACACACACACACACACACACACACACACACACACACACACACACACACACACACACACACACACACACACACACACACACACACACACACACACACACACACACACACACACACACACACACACACACACACACACAGGCTAAATTAATGCAATCAATGGCGGCCCTCTTGAGCAAGGTGAAACGCAAACTACAAATCAAGAGTATAGCGAGCAAGCCCCAAAAGGAAAGTCAGCTGTGTGGGACAGTTTAGTTGTGATTGTCGAATGTCGACGACTCTGGTATGAAAGTCGGTGCAACGCTCCGCGGCGTCAGAGGCGAGGGTGACTCTCCAAATAATTACAAAGAAGAAAAACAACACAAAAAGTGTTGTACCCTGCCCTATTTTTCTTCTTTCTAATTATTTGTTCGCCCCAACATATTGTGTTTGTTGTCATGATTTGTCACGATCTGAGTTGGCTTTGTTCGAGGCTTACAGATCTTTAAATAAATACTTTTTGAAATGTCTATGGGAAAACGTCATGAAAGGGGGCAGGACTGCGACGCTCTATAGACACATTGTTTTTGCCCACGGTCGTGGTCGGTATTTGTCCTATTTAGGATCGGATCCAATTTTAATCTGCTCCGTTTCAGACCGAATGCAATCCTTCTTGGGGCCGCTTCGGGGAGGGAGCGGTTAATTAGAATGTTTCTCGGGGCCTTAGTTTTACTAAGGTTAAGGTTAGGAATAAGGTTAGGTTTGACCGTTTAACTATAGTTTACTTAGGTTACGTTTAGGAATACCTGCAGGCTGTGCAGTTCTGCAAACTGTACGCCCGGGCGAGGTGGTAAAAGGGTGACCTCTCCAGTATTCACTTGCTTAATGATGATGATGATGTCAGCAGATTCCTTTTTCATGTTTAGAGTTAGCATTAGGGAGTGTTTTTCTGTGGCTCGACTGCCAAATAGTTCCAATCGGAACACTCTTGTCACTTTGTGGTCACAAAAGCATTTGTAATTTCCCCTGGCTCCTTTTGGATGGCAGTAAAGCCATTGAATTTGAAGCCAAGATAAAATGAAAACAACAATACACAATATATGCTTTTTCTCTTCCGTGGTGCATAGTCAACGCCAGCAAAAAGTAATTAACACACATTGGCTTCATTAAAAACACATCCTTTAGCCTCAAGACCAGCCTCAAAAAGCTGAATATATCCCGGAGACCAACATATCTGCGATTTTAATTAATCCAATACAGAGGTGATTAGTGTTCCTTTGGTTTCTTTGATAGGTAAATTTAGTCCTTCAGATGTAACCTTGGACTGAAAGGTAAAAAACAAAAAGTAATATATAAAATAAAACTGGTACTCTCTGTCTTCAGTTTATTTCACTCCAAGGTTTGGATTAAAAAAAATCACACCTGTGGGAAGTGAGGGGCGCCATATTGGCGTCATATTTGGCGGACATTTGACCTAATTTCTCCTTTCATTGTCAATGGCAAATATGAGACGTGTGTGGACAAAAGCTATAGGAGGGTATAGCGCCCCTCAAAAATATACTGAGGATAGTACCTATTTGGCACATTCATACACACCTTTCTACACAATGAATTCCCGCTGTGTCTGTACACTGACATTAAACATTGATTGTACACAATAGACTCAACTGTAACGTTTTCAGCAACAGACTTACTTTTGATTACTTAGGTCACGTGTTTCCTAAACGTTTCCATGCCAAGGACCCCCACATAGGCATAGACTCTGGCAGTACGTGGTCCCCCCTAAATAGCAAAAATGAACTGA
The DNA here is from genome assembly GCF_951216825.1 of Electrona antarctica. Lineage (NCBI taxonomy): Eukaryota > Metazoa > Chordata > Actinopteri > Myctophiformes > Myctophidae > Electrona > Electrona antarctica. Next base: position 16,003,899 of record NC_136802.1, read on the forward strand.
TCTAGCAAAAAGCATTGTGAGCTTGTAGATAAACTATTCTTTTGAGGGGTGCATGGCTTTCCGAAATTACGTCATAGGCCAGGCAAGTCTATGGACTTTTAATGTTTGTCGAGAGCCTATACATTTCCCACCCCAGCCAAGTCTACGGACTTTAATATTTGTTTAGGGTAAGTTAGGATGTAATTTGTGCCAGCCAAGCTTCCATGGACTTTGTTTAGGGTAAATAATCAGCGACGTCATCTTGCTGAGACATGAGAACATCAATGTGCCCCCAAAAATCTGGGCGCCTTTCACTTCACACAAGTGTGATTTTTTTAAGCTATTTACAATATATTGAATATTGACATGCCCAAATTAGGGATGCCAATAATCATTATGCATTTTAATTTTAATTGAAATTAAAATATTCATGTATATTGTTTTTCGTCATTTATTTATTTATTATTATATTATGTGAGCTTGTAGGTCTAAAGCCAATGGTAGTGGTGCATTTACGTAGCAACAAAAAAAGCATGTGTCTTTAGTTTTTCTTGAATCTGAGCATGTGGCAATTTATTTTGAGATAATACATTGCCCTTCATGTTATCTCTTTGCAGTGCAAGGACAGATAGAAATCCTTGACTCAACTTTGTTGAACATGACTACAGTCCTGCAAGAGATTGCACACTTTTACATTCTGTGTCACAAACTCACAATACCTTATCTTCTTTCATTTGAATGTATTTTCAGACCAAAAGGCTTTTTTGGGGGGAAAACATCAAATAATTGTCTAATCCGCTTTGGTGCATCGCTCAACCCCGCACTGCCAAAGCTACACATGAAGAACTTCTCAAATACAAACAAGGTTTCAGATACCAAACTGCAGTAAGGATAAAGAATACATTGTCATTTTATGGGGATGTAATTTGGGAGTAGGCCTATACAGTATCCTGGTTGTTGAACAAGAACCTTGATATCAATGCACGCCGTGTCACTCCCCTCAGCACAGGATAAGTGCTAGGCGTTTATTTGAGTGACTTATGCACTGCCCTTCCTAAAAAAGATATAAATCCCCAAAGAACATTGGCTACAGCAGCGCAAATTCATCTCTGTCTGACCTTTATAAAGAAAATGTAATCTAGCTAATACCAGCATGTTTGAGTCATCAATTTTGAATTGGTCTCACATTAAATGGCACATTTGGTTTTGGTAGATGATTTATAAAACCTATATCCTACATTAGTTTCATTGTAGTGGGAGTGCCTATGGCGGTGGTTCCCAAAGTGGGGTACGGGGACCCCTAGGGGTCCTTGAGGGAGTTCCAGGGTGTACCCAGCTAAATGATAGTTTGGAACCAAATGGACCCTTATGGGTCTGTAACTCTGAGAGTGTACAAATGGTAACGGGTCCGTTTGGATCCATTTGTACACTCTCAGAGTTAAATTAACATTGATTTTACAATATAAATTGGGGGTCCCAGAGATAGAAATGCCATTAAATGGGGGTCCGTAGACTAACGCATGTCAAACTGAGGGTCCTTGAAATTAAACAGGTTGAAAATCACTGCTAGAGCCGTAAAAATCTTCTCTTATGGGGGTCCCTGGCATGTATTTTCAAATGGGGGGTCTGCAGGATAATTAGTGTCAATTTGGGGGTCCTTGACATGAAAACGTTTGGGAACCACTGGCCTATGGTCCCATAGATGGATGGAGAGAGGTGACGGATACAGTACAGTTGGAGGCCATCGATATTGTCCTTTTCTTTTTGCTGAGGTTTGCGTGATCTGCGCAAAAGGACAGTTAACCCATTTTGGGCGGGAACCCCTTTTGGTGTTTTAAACATTGTTATAATTTAGCTATTGAAAAATAGCAGATCTACAAGCTCGTAGCGCGCCACCGAGTGGCGCGCTACGAGCTTGTAGGTCTGCTATTTTTGAAAAATCGTGAAAATATTTATTTCAGAAAACTGGAGGATTTAGAAGGATTTTTTTTTAATTTTGAGGTCAGGCCTAAATGGGTCAAATGATAAGGGACAATATCGGTGGCACCCAACTGTACATGTATCAACCACTTAAATAGAAGCTGTGCATCTGTGTATTTATTCTCCCTACAGATTTTCTTTTTAAATTTTCTGCAATTTATTATTCAGGCAATTGAACAGACTGTGATATCGCATTCATTGTCTTTGCCTGTGACACATCACATTTCTGCTGACGTCTGTTAACATCAACAATGGCACACAGAGTTAGGAACCCATTACAAAGAGATTGTCTCTTGTTCTTTTAGATTCCATGCCCAGCCTCAGCAGAATGCAGCAAAAAACAACCTTAATAATAGAGAAAATACATCATAAATAAATACTGAAACCAGATATAATCATGAAGGAAAGTGTAAACTCTAAATTTTCATTTTCCAGCCATTCAGTTGCTTTTATTTTTTTGGAAAAAAAATTGGGGACCCCCCCAAAATAATTTCGGGACCCCCAGGTGGAGAAGGCCTGGTGTAAAGCACTTTGAATTGTCTTGTTGTTGAAATACAATTTCAACAACAAGACAATTCAAAGTGCTTGTTATACAAATAAACATGTCTTGCCTTGCCTTGTTGGGTATAGGAGGAATTCTGTTTCACATGGTTTTTGCCCAGGGCCGTGGTCAGTATTAGATTAAGGCGAAGTGAGGCAGAGCATCAAACCTGTTGTGAGAAAAAGCTTGCTAACGCCTTCAAATTGACATGGAAAGTCCCCCAACAGAGGGACCCAACCTTTATCTGACCCCATTACTACTAGTGCACCTTTATTGATTCCAACAGTGCCACCTCGGTCTGCTGAATGTACACGCACGTGCACACGTGCGCACACACACACACACACACACACACACACACACGCTTCTTCAAAGGAAGGTTTTATATAATTGCTTTAGTTTAAAAATCTGAAAATAATCTAATTTACACTTCAAAGATAACAAAAAAGCTAAATCAGAACATCCCCTTAAACTACTTTGTTTACCTTTTTTCCCCTATAGTTAGTTTAGTTTTATGCAGCCTAGTTTTTATGCACGTTTTACTCTGTAGGCATATAACATTTGTTTTTGTTTCAAATGTAAAATGCATTATAAATCAAATGTTGTCCTACGCCTACTACTACTACTATTTGACAGACTTACTATATACTTAATTAATAGTACTAGTTATTCCTGCATGAGAAAATACTTCAGCAGTAAGTTGTATGGCTCCAACATCACAAAATAGGATTATGTACGATTTCTTCAGCCTTTATTTTGCATGAAAGCAGACAACTTAAGCAAGGGAAAATGTAATGCACTTTCCAAAGTTTGAATGCAAAAACAGCTCAAGAAATCACAGAAACATGGATTGTTTTGTTTTGTTTCCCCCCTCAAATAAATGCTCCTGTTTTTGCTTGAAAACATTCATGGGCACTGTGAAAACAAGGGCTTCTTATTGAACACCATAGAAACAGCTAATTGACGTGTCACTTTGTTGTCTTAAGTCATTAATCAGGACAAGACACACCATGGAGGATTAGCCCGCGGTTCCACCGTGCAGCTGTAGTTTTCATCCGGGTCACAGGTATATTCCTGGACACACACACACCATTCATGTCTTTTGGCTTGGTCATATTTTCAGTCTGTATGGCAGCATTCAGATGTGTCAATTCAAACATATCTAACATAGGCTACACCATGACAGGCTTGGGGAGACCCGATAGCCGAATGGTCGGGGAGCATATATCTTATACCACATGGGCACCAAATGCCTATTTGCCTGTTCTTGGTTTGACTCGCGGCAAGCCTGAGTGTTTGCTGTGTCATTCCCCTGCTCTCTGTCTGCCTCTCCTGTCTCCCTCAGTCACTCCCACTGTCACAATTGAAATAAGGCCCAATAATACATCATGACAGGCCAAGGAAATAGATGTTAAGATGTCATTCACCACCAGGCAGCATTCCAATTAAATACCTGGGGTTTGAATGGAGGCCACAAGGGTCAGTGTGCACCTTAACAGAACACCCCCCCCCCCCCCCCCCCTGCCTGCCTCTTGCTGTGTGCATGTGGAATTTGGAGAAGGCTTGAACAAAGATGCCACACTAAGCATTAGTGAGCATACTTCAGTATGCAGAGTGAAAACAAACAAACACAACATGCACAATTGCCAGTAAGCAGCCAAGTACGAGTGTACAAATACATCAGAATATTGTAGACACAATAGTTTATATATATATATGCCTACATTCCATTAATGTCACTTGGTTGAAAGATTGTCATGGTCATCATTGTGCAATAGCTTTTCTTCATAATCTAAAATGACTTCTTCCACGACTTGCACAGAATCTTCTGGAAGGCTTGTCGGAAATCCTGGTTGAAAATGGTGTATATGGCAGGGTTGAGGGAGCTGTTGCAGTAGCCAATCCAGAAAAAGAATTTAAAGAGGGGGTCAGGGATCTTACAGGAGTCCCTGCACACGCCATACAAGCTGTAGCTAAAGAAAAACGGGAACCAACACACCACAAACACCCCCATGACCACAGCCAGGACAAAAGTGAACCTCTTTTCCCTGGCCTGGGAGATTTTGTTCCTGGATACCGAGCTCCGCCGGCGTTTCCTTCTGGACGTAAAGAGATCCATGGACTTGTTACTGGCTCTGGAAAGGCGGCTGGAGTGTTTGGACAGGGAGCTGCTCTTTTGGCTGGCTGCTCTCTTTATCTTCGTGGAGTTCAGATCGTGAGGCTGGTGACCTTTGCCCTCTGAGGAGGTGCTCTCCTCCGCTTCCACCTCCGTGGTGGTGGGCCGACTGGGCGTAGGCGGGCACCGACAGTGTCCGTTCTCTCGCTCCTCGTGAAACGGAGAGGTGGCTTTGCTCAGCCCGTTATCTGTCTGCGTAACACCTGCGTCTGTCCCGGGCCTTTTTTCCGACATGTTCCTGGTTCTGGTCTTGGCCACCTGGTATATTCGGATGTACACCAGAATCATAATTACGCACGGCGCGAAGAACGACGCAATGCTGGAGGAGAGGATGTACCATGTGTCATCGTTGAGTTCACACTGTGGCTGATAGCTCGCATCAGTATTATTGCCCTCGATTGATATCAACGGCGGAGAAGAAATAAACGCAGATATAAGCCACACGATCACAATTATGCACTTGACGCGCTTAGGAGTTCGTTTCAGGTTGTACTCCACGGCTTGCGTAACGGACCAATAGCGGTCCAAGCTGATTGCGCACAGATGAACGATGGACGAAGTGCAGAACAAGACGTCCAGTGCCAGGTAAATACCACACCAAACTTTTCCAAAATACCAGTAGCCCATAAGTTCGTTTGCCAGCGAAAAGGGCATTACCAAAGTGGCGACCAGAATGTCTGCGGTGGCCAAAGACACAAGGAAAAGGTTCTGCGGGGCTTTTAATGCCCTACTTGTCAACACCGCTATTACGACTAATATGTTCCCAACAACGGTAAACAGAATGAGGAAACTCACGAGAGCGGCTATACCAGCTATCGCCGGCAAAGAATAGCCACTGTCCAGGGTCCATGAAGAATTTAAATGGATCACCGGAGACGCGTCTATTCCGCTGGAATTAAACGAATCCATGCCGATTTGCGCCCGTTATCCAAACTGACCAAAATGTGGTCAATGTCACTCCAGTGATGAAGAGTCCATCAGAAGCTCACATGTCCACGGTGAGAACCGGTGTTCATGTTGGCGAGATGAAAGCGGCGCGCGTCATTGGATACATAGCCTAATCCAAATGACGCAGTAGTAAAGTTGGGAGAAAGCTAAATGTCACTTGAAAATATATTAGGCAGCTATAACGTTCTGCTAAGTTCTTCCATTATAAAAACGTACTAAATTAATTTCCCCGGTTTATATAAACTCCGTTTCAAGAGTTCTCTCTCCAGCCACTCTCCTGCTCGGGCGCAGAGCTCTTAATCAGTGCTGTCTCACTCACTGTGCGTGGTGTGCGTGCATGGCCCATGTGTTGTTGTTCTCATAAAGCGAACCCATTTCTGACACGCCCCCGACTGAGTGCATTATTTTTCTGCAATAGTTTTAATATCGTTGACGCTTAAAACGTCTGTCAAGTGTGAACACCACATGCATTTCATCATAACATAAATATCTGTGCATGCCCCATAGGCTCGTCAACAACCTGCATTTATTAGGCCTACCTAAATGTTTTTGACTCAATTCGTTTCTGACATATAGGGCCTATATTAAATAGCAAAAAAAACTGCAATAAATCAATACATTATAAACATAAAACATAATGTGAAAATCTTAGAAATCACTGTATAGCATCTGCATCTTCATAAACCAACACACTGGAGGTCAGTGTTGCTGCATTCAGAATGAAGTCATCCTTTGAGGTTTTTCCTCAGCAGCTGTGCCTGTGAGATGGCAGAGCAAAGAACTGTCTCGGGCGGCGGGCCCCTTTAGCTCACAGCCATTCATGGAAATGTCATGCAGGGGTGACAGAATGGTATAGCACGTTGCATGAGGTGAGAGTATTGTATGGTGTAGCACTTTGAATGATGCAGCATGGTGTTGGTGTGAGCGAAAAAGAGAGTGTATGCGTCATGTGTGTGTGCGTGTGCCAGTGTGTGTGTGTGTGTGTGTGTGTGTGTGTGTGCGCGTGCACGTGCGTGTGTGTGTGTGCGCGCGTGCGTGTGTGTGAGAGTGATGTTTCCTAAATCATGTGAGACTGGGCTGGATTTACACCGTATACATGCCAGATATGACCAACCGCAGGCTAAGCATTAAGCATTTATTTTGGTGGGATTCGCCTGATCTGACATGTATACATAAATTCAGCCCAAACTTCACTTCCCCACATGTCTGGGAGGTCACGTTCCGTTCCTCGCACCGGGCAGACTGTATAATCACTGAATAAATTAGACACCACAGTCCACACCATGCAGACAGCTTGCATTTCCCACAGTCCGCTGCTGCAATTCACTTCTCCTTGCCTCTCACACTGTTCTGTTCTCTCTGTGTCTCAATTGTTTTTTAGAGACCTTCAAAATCGAATCGAGGAAATAACTAGGGGTGCACGATTATGAAATTATGACCGATAACCGATCTCCGATTATTTGCAGGGTCATATCTGCCGATACCGATTCTGACCGATTCCGATATTATACAGAGGACCACAATGGAAACAAGCCTGGGCCCTATAGGGGCTTGGCCCAAAGAGTACACAAATTAAATTTAGATTAATTTTGTTTTTACTGCAGGTGAAAACCGATTAAATAATCTGTATTATTTTGAGACTGTTCCGATATACCGATATGGCATTTTTATGGCCGATATGGCCATATTCCGATCATGCTACAGATTAATCGTGCATCCCTAGAAATAACCATTCATTTTGTTGAGTATTCATATAGACCGAGCCAAGTTGTGTTTTCTGTGTAGTGCACATATAACACAGTCATAGTATTTGATCAGTGAACGTTCTGTGTGCTGCTGATGTTTCATTGTTGACTCAGGTGTACTGACACGTAGATGTAGAATGGCCACCATCATCATCAGAAAAGATGTGTGTGTGCGTGTGTGCATGTACGTGTGTGCGTGCGTGTGCATGCGCGCGTCTGTCGGTTTGTATATTAGTTTTGTTTATTTCAGTCCATTTTGTGGTAACATAAAGTTCACATTTCATAGGTAATGCAAAAAAAGAATCTGTCTCTGTCTCTCTTTATCTGTATCTAGTCTGTACAACTGGTCTGGTCATATTTCTTGTGCGCACAGGCTAAGCATCTAGGTGTCCTACTGGACTCTAACCTTTGCCTCGAAGCTCAGGTAAAAAAAAAAACGTAGTTCGCAGCACATGCTTTTTCCACCTACGCAACATTTACAGAGTCCTTTCCACCCCTAACCTCCACAAAGTCATCAATGCCCTCATTTCATTTCGCCTGGATTACTGCAACGCCCTTAATTCAAATTTCAACAAAGGATCTATACACCGCCTACAGTTAGTACAGAATGCAACATTTTACCGACACTGCACTGGCTGCCAGTAACGTTTAGAATTGATTTTAAGATTTTATTGTTGACTTTTAAAGCCCTTAACGGTTTAACGGCCTGGCACCCAAATATATATCTGACCTCCTGGAACCACATGTGCCGCCTAAAACCAATCTGGTGACCAAGGGCGACAGGGCCTTTGCAGTCAGGGCCCCCAGACTCTGGAACAGACTCCCACTGGACCTCAGGGTTGCTAGTTCTCTCACAATTTTCCACACAAGACCCAGGACATAAAGTAACATCATGTAAGTCCCAATTACATAATGTGGGTCTAACAAAGGACTCAGAAATCACAACTGTTAATTGACAGCTGTTATATAAACATAATTGACAAAAGTACAATCAGACTTTGCGGATTACAGCGACAACGACAGAAATCTATTCAGAATTATGTCAGGGATCTTATTGGAGCTCAGAGTGTTGCGCACATGACATTGCAATGTATGCTATTATTTGTCCTAGATGACAAGTTTGCCAGACTATACTCTTCAATGTGTTCAGTGTCATTTTTCTTCTCAGCCTGTCTACTCTGGTTGCAGCATACTGATGTAAAGACAGTCCTTTATTACTGTAGTAGTGGTTCCCAAAGTGGAGTCCGGGGACCCCCGGGGGTCCTTGAGGGAGTTCCATAGGGGGTACTCAGCTAAATAATAGTTTGGAACCAAATGAGTTACATTAACATTGATTTTACAATATGAATTGGTGGTCCCAGAGATAGAAATGCCATTAAATGGGGGTCTGTAGACTAATATGCATGTCAAACTGGGGGTCCTTGAAATTAAACGGGTTGAGAATCACTGCTAAAGCCGTCAAAATCTTCTCTTATGGAGGTCCCTGGCATATATTTTTCAAATGGGGGTCCGCGGGCTCTACAGTGTCAATTTGGGGGTCCTTGACATGAAAAAGTTTGGGAACGAACCACTGCTGTAGTATATCCCTTCCTCTTATTGCCCCGTGACTTTTAACACTCCTGCACAACCCTAGCCCCGTTTGGAACCTCACCCTCCGCTGAGCTAAATAACAGAAGAGCTCTTCTCAGAGCTAACAGCAGAGTTTCAAACGGTTTCAAACGTGGCTAGCATCTCAAAATATTGTCATCCCAGACGGAAGAATATGTCCGATGATCGATGTACTACTGATAATAACATGCAACAATAACTCTTTCATGGCTGTATGCTGTTCCAATATTATAAATTGCTTTTATTATTGGGGCATGCCTCCTGGCTCTTGTATGAGTGAGTGCACAAATAAACACTTCTTGATCCTTGGCTGACATTTGCGCTACACAGTGCACACCTTGTTATATTGTGTTTCTCCACACAGCTCCATCACACATGAAAGAGCACTACGCAAGAAATGGAGACAGGAGGGGATTCGTTGCATAGTGCCTGCCTGGAGGAACTGCGATTCTGCTGCCAGTCACTCTTAGAGCTAATATTATTATCAGCAGAGCGTAAGAATGGGTGGGCCGCAGTGTAAGAATGGGTGGGCCGCAGTGGTCTGCATGGGAATTGTAATGTTCACGGTTTGATTCTGGTTCCTCCTGGCTTCATGGCCAAATGTCCCTGAACGATACACATAGCCCCTAACTGCTTCCCAAGTGCTTATTTGCAAACTTCTAATAACGATAAAAAAAATGCAAAGGACATATTTCAGGTATGAAATTTAAATTTAATAAGGAATGCTATATCAAAGATAAATTACAAATTTGACCTTTTGTCAAATTCATGGTCCTGCTGTAGATGGACGTTTCTGATATCAACAATTAGATCAAATGCATATTCAGGTCAATGTTGCATGTATAGTTTCTATATTATTGAATCCCACAGTTTGCTTGATTTAGTTGCGCACTGTTCTACAAGATCTACAAAGTCACAGCGAGTCACTGCGTTGGGAGTAGGGATGGTCCATCCTCTGTTATCGGGTACTGGGCTGGGACGCGACGGGTGGTTGCGTGGTGCGTCATCGTTTTGCCGTGGAACTATGGTGGAACGGGTGAAAAAGTTTGGTAACATTCAAAAATGTGTGTGTGTGTGTGTGTGTGTGTGTGTGTGTGTGTGTGTGTGTGTGTGTGTGTGTCTGTGTCTGTGTGTGTGTGTGTGTGTGTGTGTGAGAGAGAGACACCTTAGAACTGTTTATTGGCATACAAACTATCACAACTGGCCAATAAAAATAAAGTTCTGTTCAGAATGAATTGTCTCCCGTCTTTCCTGCACAAAATAATAGCAAATGCTCGATAGTGGGCTCGATAAGGACCCGGCTCAATAAGCCTGCTCGATAAGGTGATCGTTATCAATAAAACCTTAACGAGCTCCATCCCTAATTAGCAGTGCAACATTGCAAGGATGACATCGTCACAAGGGAGCCAATGACGCGTGGAACTAGAATAGAGACCGGCCAAAGGCCGGTCGAGTTGCTAGTCGCTACAATGAACAGGACATTACCTTCGCACACCAGGACAGGACTGCTTGACGTGGTTCCTCCCTGCGGGTTTTGCCACAATCTGCTGCTCTGCTAAGGAAATAAAATATTCACAGGTCATCTGGTTGAAATTCATATTCATGTATGCGCTTGAAGTCCCATCATCCAAGTTTCATTCCGGAAAAAGTTACTACAGAAACATTGCGATTTTCTTATTCTTTGATCTATGCAAGAGATGCAAAAATTAATGAAATGATCAAAGTTTAATGGGGCTATCACACCGAGACATGCTACAGGCGCAGATGCTTCAAAAACGCTTTGCAAAACAGCCCAGACGACAAAACAATTTGGTGCACTTGTGGACCTGACCTGTGTACATAAACGGGAGATCAAATCATTAATCACAGAGAATACATGGATTCAAGCAGATTAGTCTTGAGTCTGCCTTTGTCATAACGTCATTAAGGTGCAACCAGAGTGACAGGCTATGGAGTGAACACATTGAAAAGTATAGTGTGGGATGTTGTCATCAGAATCAGAATCATCGTTATTGTCACATCACGGTTTTACAAGTAAAAAGGTGGGTGAAATTCGTAAATAATTTAGATGAGCCCACATTTAGGATGTGGAATAGTTCCAGTGGAGCCGTTTGGAATTTGGTACCGTTCAAGAGCATTTATAAGACTTAAGAGGATTTGGGAGGAAGGAGAAAGTAGCCTATCACTCATTCATGCTTAGAGAAAAGACATTGGTGGTCTACATTCCAGACCAAAGTATAATAATAATTTCCAATAGAGGAGAGAGTGCAGTCCCAAGATAGCACCCAAAGCTTATGCTACTAAATGATTGTAGACAAGTGGTGGGAAGGAGCTTTCAAAGCCAATTCAATGCATTGAAGATGGTCTGAGGGAAAGCTTGCATTATATGACTAATGCACATCTGAGTGTGTGATTGCTCTTTTCTAAGTGGAATGTGTTATTTGTAGTAACGTTTGCACTTCAGAATGCTAATGGATAATGACATTATGCTCTTTAATGGTTAATTGGACACTCCTGCAGCCCATATGTCACACTCTGACCTAGTGTGGGTCGTGGCACAGGTGTAAAAATAGCCAAAACAGGAAAAATACTGGAGAAACTGCCATACAGAGAGCTTGGATGCAGAGATGAAATGGTTCTTTCTATTCACCTTTCCCAAAGTGGCCAGTGCAACAAAATGGTGCTCCAACAAGAATACAGCAATGCTATTTACAACTACTGGCAAGGCATGGCCCTCTTGGTCCTCAGACTCCTCACTCCACTTCAGTCCCTACATTGACTGCCGGAAAGTGGCAGGTCCCCTTCTTAAATAGGCTAGGCCCCTCCCACTGGACCGTACCAACCATACCGGCTTGATTCCACAATTAAGCCTAATTCCATGTCCAGAGACAAATTGTAACATATTTATCCATAATAATTCATAAATATTTACAAAACCTACAGTTTGTCTGATCAGGTGGGATGGACAACATGATTTACTTAAAAGGTTTGAGAACCACTGATTTAAATTAGGCTATGCCTTTTGACTCTTGGCTTATCTTATAAAAAGAGGGGTAGTCGCCCATTCTCCAAACGATCATATCTTATGCTTTGCTAGGTTGTACAAAATAATAATTTGGTCAATTACAAAGCTGTCGGCTTTGTAGTGTTGACAAGGGCAGGTCAGAACTTTTATTTGCGACAGACACAAGTTCCAGCTTGGGCTGACAGACCATACAATCTGCTTCTGGGTCACGACTAAAACAGTAGCCTACTTTATCTGCAATTCAATGGTGAAATCATGGCATAGTATTTTGGCATTTCATTCATTCACGGAGAGGAGTGCTCAGTCCAGTCAGTGCAGCGAGTGTAATTTGCTTTGATCTGCACAGAGCACATGCAACGTCACCAGGCTTTCATGCAGGCTAGAAGAGCAGAGTTGAGTTATTAATAATACACGTTCCGGATTTTGGGCTGGAAGTCCGCCTCTCACAGTGTAAATCCACAGTGGTCTGTGAGCGCTCTCCGCACAGATACGCGCAAAACCCCTGACATTTGAAGGAATTTATATATATGCTAACTAAAATAGGTGAAGACCACGAGACACGTCGTGTTTGCTATAAAATATGATTCCCAATTCCCCATGGCCCTTTTGCCTTTTCCCATTGGCAAAAGGGCCTTTCTCTGTGGAGTTCGGGGACTGCCCATAGATCCGAAGTCCCTGTAATCCTGGTCTCTATACTGCCTCCCACTGGCCAGCCGGAGCACCTGATGGAAGGGAAAGGAACTGGTTGGAATAACGTGTTCCTTCCATGAGCTACGTCCAGCCGGTGAAACTCCCCCCTGTCAGGTGAAAAGAAGCAGCTTGGACTCCTGATGCATAGAATTAAAGTGCTCTCCCCAGGTTGGCAGAGTGAGTGTAGTGCCCAGGATTACATTAGATGGGTGGAAAAAATGTGGTTCAATGTAGAATCATGCTTTCATTTTTCAAAAATACATTTAGTTTTTGCCAGACACACACAGTAACAGTAGGCTATGATGGTAGAGAATGCGTTGTTGTTCAATGTCAACCTCAAGGTGACTTGAGCCACGTGAGGCCCAGTGTCGCTCCTCCAAAGGTGAAACCAAATGCACCTTTTTCAATCTGACTGGTTTTCCAATATTTAGGATGGGTAAATCAGAGGACAAATTTCACATGGTACTGTATGTGCAAATGTACAGTGAAAAACACACACACATAAGGAGTGCGGACTAAATCATCCTATTTTCTTAATGGCACTCCAAGTGGTGATTGGGAGTAGGGGTGGCCCTGATTGTATACTGGTAGTAGTATAGTGCACTTGAGCTCAGAAAAAAAGTTTTGTGAAGTGGACTAGATAGAATTTGCGTTCTTCCCACATTAAGAATAAGAAAAGGGCAGCATAATGAAGACCCACAATTAGCATTTTTTCCTGTCACATTAAATCCCCTAGAGAGATATTAATTAGTTTGAGATTACAGCATTATTACAATTTTGGCATTTAGCAGACACTCGTAATTCAGAGCGATCATATGCATAAAAATAGTCATGAATCATACGTAGGCTAAGAACCTAACAGTGGACTATATACATAAATTAAGAACGTAACAGTGGAATATCTATATGAAACTATGCATATATACTATAAAGTGCTATGTCCACATAAAATGCTATCTAAGTTACATAAATTGAACCTTTGCATACGCCTGTAAGGTTGTCGAGGCTAGGGCAAGTGCTACGGCAAGTGCTACAGGCTAAGATGGAGTCTGAAGAGGTGGGTTTTCAGACTACGGCGGAAGATTGGGAGTGAGTCTGCAGTTCTGATTGCAATGGGAAGTGCATTCCATAGTTTTGGAGCCAGAAGGGAGAAGAGTTTGGGAATTGGGACGTGTGGAGCGTTGTCCCAGTGTTTGTAGTAGGGATGCACAAATGTTTCACCCACATATCGGTATCTGCCATACATTCATTGCTTTGAATGCCAGCATCGCAAGCAAGTGCAGCATCTCAGTGCTAAGATCCCAATCGATGGAAACATCCTTTGTATAGCAAAAATGTGTCCAGAATGATCAAACATCCTGCCAAGTGCCAAGTGTTGTCGTTGGTTTGGGCCACCTTGTAGCTAGTGCTGTTGTGCAATATATTGTCATTAGAATTGAAGCGGGGTAGCCATATGATCAATCACAAGTCTAAGCTTTCCCAAGCCATTTGCTTTTAATGACATCATCTGTCAGGATTCAGGAATTACCCTTAGTCATGCAAACAATGTGAGACCTGCCAGGATAATGATCATTATGAAGGTAATGCCTGGAACGAATGGGATAGATGAGGGAAAAGGATTGTGAGCCAAATATTTCTGTCAAATGGATACAAGCATGTCCACCGGCTCTTGACCGCCTGCGAACTGGGGTTGGATGCTTCAAAACATCCATGAGGAAGTGGGGCCTAGCGGACGGAGCAGCATTTGAGTGTGGGGAGCCGGAGCAGACTGCACATAATCACTGCTTGTCCCCCGTACAAACCACCCTTGGAGGCCATGGCCTCTTCGATGTGGGACCTAAGACCTAAGCTGTACACTACTGAGCTGGACATCTGATGATGACACACGAAAGAAGAAGCTCATTTTGCTGAAAATGTCTTTCTGAATCTGGTATAGGATTCTGTAAACACAAACATTGCGATAAACAAACATTGAAGACAAAAGTGAAGACGCAAATTGTGATTGGTCAGAATGACATGATGTATGATGATAAGAGCGCCTCTCACTTCACATGGGTGTGATTTTATTAGGTCCAACTGACCTTCATCAGGTATATCAGATAGATACATGACTGATATGATATGATGAAATAACATGATGAAATAACATTCTTAAAGGAGCATTCAGTGATTTGGAAAACCCCCCGGTCTGCCCCGGTAACAAGATGTGCACATGCATGCACTACAGTGGGGGGACACGCAACAGGCCAACCACGGCAACCATTGCCGGAAGGCCCCTCTCTATCCTGATTGGATAGGCTGGGAAGGCTGGGCCACCTAGCCAAAAACGAAACCTAAGGTTTTTTGACCCCCAGGTGTTAACTTGGGACAGGGAGGAACTCCTTATATGGTCAGCACACTCTATAGTAGGGAGGATTATAAAAGAAAAAAAAAAAAAAAAGTGATATTTGAATTAAGTGAAATCACTGAATATACCTTTAACATGTCTTGTGCCCTACTGATATCTTATCGTCTCTTCTACTTTGACTGCTCAGAAATTGTCTTGTCATCACAATTCACAATGCCAGTTTCACTTCCCAAAAGACAACACAATTGTTACAACAAACAATGCATTTTCTAACTATATGTGAAACATAAAACAAACCCTCATGTGTAAAATGTGTAGCTAGCTATATGGTACTGTATATGAGTGAGTCAGAGCGAGTGACCAATCCTGACAAATGATAGTTGTATTGAAGAGAAAAGATACAAATGCATTTGAGAGAAACAAACATTTTCAAAGTGTGATGGAAAGTCAGGGTATAAATCTAATGTAAGATAAAGTCTTCTTTAAGCTTGTTAGCCTGCACCCCTCAGTAGTAAATCAACAATATAGCTGCAAGCAGCGATAAAGCGGGACCAAGACAGAAGAAGAACAATGAGCAATAAGAACAACACGCACAAATGCTGACTGACGAGCTGAGTTGTCGGTACCGGGATTTGAACTCACAACCTTGTGGACCGAAGGCGGGAGCTCTACTGACTGACCTACACAGAGACAATCAGTGACTATATTGTAAACAGTAAAACCATTCAGTGATTTGGTAACAAGAAGGTGTGCGCATTTTGGGCATGTCTTTATCCATTACTAC
This sequence comes from Electrona antarctica, assembly GCF_951216825.1. NCBI lineage: Eukaryota > Metazoa > Chordata > Actinopteri > Myctophiformes > Myctophidae > Electrona > Electrona antarctica. The sequence continues at coordinate 16,019,722 of NC_136802.1, forward strand.
AGTGTGTTTTCACGCACAGTTAAAGTGTGTGTGTGTGTGTGTGTGTGTGTGTGTGTGTGTGTGTGTGTGTGTGTGTGTGTGTGTGTGTGTGTGTGTGTGTGTGTTTGTGGCTGCATGCGTGTGTGGCTGCATGCGTGTGTGTGTTAGGCAGACCTACATGCTCATGTCCCAGTACGGTACAGTACAGTACAGTACAGTACAGTACAGTACAGTACAGTACAGTACGATATGGTACAGTACAATACAGTACGGTACGGTACAGTACAGTACAGTACAGTACAGTACAGTACAGTACAGTACAGTACAGTACAGTACGGTACAGTACAGTACAGTATGGTGCAGTACAGTACAGTATGGTGCAGTACAGTACGGTGCAGTACAGTACAGCACAGTATGGTACAGTACAGTACCATAAGGTACAGCACAGTATGGTACAGTACAGTACGGTATTACACATTGCACTTATTACACTATTACACTATTACACTACTATTAAACTATTACACTACTATTACACCTATTACACTATTACACTACTATTACACTATTACACTATTACACTAAATACACTTATTACACTACTACAAAATGTTACTCAATACACTATTTCAATATTACACTATTACACTTATTACACTATTACACTACTATTACACTATTACACTATTACACTATGACACTATGACACTATTACACTTATTACACTATTACACTACTATTACACTATTACACTAAACACACTTATTACACTATTACAAAATGAGACTTATTACACTATTTCAGTTACTAGTAACTCTATTATTGTGATGCCATGTCCTAGTGCCTGATGGGTCAAATGTAATCTACTTCAAAAGTCATCACAAATCTTGCAGCACACAATGCATACACTGAGTTGTCTTTACCCGGATTTGAACACACAACCTTGTGGTCCAACGGCGAGAGCTCTACCAACTGAGCTATGCAGACACAGTCAGTTGACTCATTCTATACAGTAACATCATTCAGTATAAACTTTAGTGTGTGTGTGTGTGCGTGCGTGCGCAATTTTCATTGGCTCATAAAAACTTAATTTTTTAACTTAGAAAAAATCTGCTACGATTATTTGTCCGTATCGGTCCAAAGTTCACGTGTAGAAGTTTTCGTGCATTTTAAGCAAAGATTCTGGGAGGAGTTACATTTGAACTGTTTTTCATATAATTCAAAATGGCGGGTGATCTAAAGGTCAGAGGTCAAAAGTCAGAACATGAAAGTTGTTCGGCATGAGGAGACACATATGTGTATCAAAGTGTCATTGCCAACGGTCAAACAGTTCATGAGATATGCACGTTCAAAGTTTGCAAGTTTGCAAGTTTTCATCAATTGAGTGCTATAGCGCCACCATTTGGCCAATCATCATGGGCTTCGCATAGTCACCGTTTGGCATGGTCCTCTATCATGTTGACAAGTTTCGCGAAAACCGACTGCACGGTTCAGTCAGAACAGCCATTTTTGGCGGAAGAAGGAGAAGAAGGAGAAGGGGAGAAGAAAAATAAACACAAAAACAATAAGTGACCAAAGTCACTACGTGACTTCTTGGTCCCTTAATTAACCCATAATGGGCGGGAACCTTTTTTGGTGTTTAGGCATATACTTTAGCTATCAAAAAATAGCAGATCTACAAGCTCATAGCGCGGCACCGAGTGCCGCACTACGAGCTTGCAGATCTGCCATTTTTGAAAAATCGTGAAAATGTGGCGCAAATCTTTGAATTTATATTCTTTCAGTGTTTTTAATTCAAGTCTTTGCTTCTGGCTGGGTCCCTGGAACAACATATTTTCAGATGGGGGTCCACGGCCAAATACAGATAATTCCATGGGTCCTTGACATTAAGGTTGAGAACCACTGACATACAAACATAGGTTTTTCAGAAAACTGTCAGGATTTAGAAGACATTTGTAGAATCGTCCTCAGGTATAAATCATTGTGTCAAAAGGACCGGCTTGCTACTGTAGTGCAATGACAGAGACTGAGAGACAAAATCGAATTTTAGCACAAGCCATTAAATCTAAGGGAAGGAATATAATAGTTTCCAAAAATACTCCTCAAATAATAAAATATCTCAGACTGTTGACAAATTGTCTTTATTTTCTACTGTAACATCATAGAATATGAATTGAAGTCCATAGAAATTGAGAACTATCAGAAACTTATAAGGAATAATACAACATACAATTTCCAATTGTACCAAAACATATTGTACTCACTGTGGGTGAATAAAGCGGTCCTGTCCTGCACTGCTAAATTATAGTTCAACCAATTAGTTGAAAGTTAGGGTCATAGTCAACATGAATGTTACTCGTTTCAATTAGTGGTTGACGTCCATTTAATTCAAATGAAGCATGCAACAATGGTTAGTCTGTACGTAGTACATACATACACTGTTGGTTTATAGATTTATTTGACTATAGGTCAGGGAAAGTTCAGAACCAGCCACTAATAATGGCACATACTGTGGTTGCACTCGCACACATCATATGCATGGATACATATACATAATGGATGGCCACTGGGATGTCACAGTTCTATGGAATATCTGAAAAGACTCTTATCCACTTGTGAAAAATGTGATAATGCAACCCTAATGAGTGCTGTCATGAAAGTAAACAAACAAGTCATAAACATAATTACGTGGTTGACCGGGGTCCTTGTGGGTCTATAGTTGTACTCCCTCCCTCCCTCCTTTCTTTCCCTATCTACACCAAATGTCTTTATCCAAAATAGCTGATCTTTGTGAGCTTGTAGATCTGCTATATTATCTGCAAATGTTCACCTTCTATGACTTGCTCCGAACAGGGGCGCTGAGGTCCATGTGGTGAAATTGTATTATATTGTGAACTGTGCTGAATGTTGCGTAACATACAGTTTGTGTTTGGGAAATGACACTGAGATATTAATCAGAGATGTGTTGCGTACAATAATTGATCACAACAAACGGCTATTCTAACCAACAATGCACAGTACAGTGAGTACACAGTGTGCTGTGCCAACTGAAATGATTCATGAATCATAGTGTCATTGAGGCTTTCAACACATCCATATTCTGAATGGATGCTGAACGACATTCATATTAGACCTGGGGCTTATTTAAAAACGTCTCATTATACTGAAAGTAGATATCTGCTGTTACATTACAATACGCTGGCAAACTTGTATTATATTAGACACACACACACACACACACACACACACACACACACACACACACACACACACACACACACACACACACACACACACACACACACACACACACACACACACACACACACACACACACACACACACACACACACACACACACACACACACACACACACACACACACACACACTCCATTTGTTGATAAAATATTAATGAGAAAACTTGTCGTCCTCCACCATCTTGTGTTTTACAACTTACACGTCACGCACGCACACATTAAATATTTACATAGGAAATAAATCTTTGAAAGCAACATCACACCCCTCGAGGCGAGAAACCCCCTCTGCCAAATAATTTCACAGTTTAGGAAAAGCATCATTAATTTAGGAGCCGACGTGTACAGCACTGCAGACGTACAGTACAGTACAGTACACAAGGCTTCAGCAGAACCCAGTCATAATGATCAATTTGTCTGCTGTGTAGCACCAAGGCAACATTTACTACAGCACTGCTCACATGGACATTCCCACAGTATAGTATATCAGATTAGTACATACAATTGATTTTAATATTGTGCTTTTAAGCAGTAGTTTTTTAAAGTCGTTTTTATAGTCTGTGTGCATTGTGTTTTCCTGTTGTCTTTTACCACTGCACAAAAAAAGTTTCCGAAAGGAAAAATAAAGTTATTTGAAGTTGACAGGTGGCTTCATCACTGGAGACTGAGATAATTAAATTAAATACAAATTGTTTCATGTCCATGTCCAAGCTTGCAGCCGACTCACCAGCTCAGTGAATGATTGGCGGAAGGCCCCTCTCTATCCTGATTGGATGAAGGCTGGGCCACCTAGCCAAAAACGAAACCTACGGTTTTTTGAACAGGGGTAAACTGGGGACAGGGAGGAACTCCTTATATGGTCAGCACACTCGTAGGGAGGATTATCACAACAAAACAAAAAAAGAAGTGATATCTGAATTAAGTTAAATCACTGAATATACCTTTAAGTACAGTATGCCTAGTTTGCCTGGTGGGTGGTGATCCACCTGAACTGAAGCCACACCCACAGCTGTGGTTGTATGATAAAGGGGGAGGGGTTAGGGGAGGAGATGATATTGTGATGTCACTACACTGTTTTTTCTTTTCATTGGCATGTTTGACTGTCAAGGTTTCAGCCTCCAGGAAGAAACCCTAAATACAAAGGGAAGACATCACGGCACCCCATCTTTAACCTTTAAAACAAAAACAAAAAAACCTACATGCCCTGATGAAGGATCGTTTAGAGTCGAAACAACTCTTTTAACTTTTATAAATAAAGTACAACTATTTTTATCCACCCTCTCCTCTTTAACCTTTTTAACCTGAGTGCTCGGATCGCCGCCTTCTCTTTAGTATTCCAGTCCCATTGATCTTCGAAGCACAAGCCCTACTTTAGGCCTACACTAATATTTGTGTATCTCCATCGAGCACCTGGTTGATTTTCTTTGTCACAAAAAAAACTTTTGTTTAAAGAATATCACAATTAACCACATCCATATTGTAGGTGGAACATTAGCCAATCACCTTTGAAGAGACTCTTGATTGACATATTAATGGAATTCAGACATCATGGAATTACTCATTCGTCATGTGCTCAAGGTTGATGATGCTATATGCTGGCATCTGAATTGATTCAATTTCACACAGACACAGTGAATACTCTGTACTAATGGGTATGTTTTGTTAATCCAGGCATGACTACTGAACCATGTCACATTTAATACACTCATGTGACATCATGTCCAACGACTGTAACTATCTATTACCGCCTGTGGCAGTGGTTCAGTTCGAGATGGCAGTGTTAAAAGACAGGTGTTAGTCAGACTATAATGCATAATAAAATATCCATCCTGAAATTTAAACATGAGATATAGCACCTGTCAATTAGCCTCAAGGTGAACTGTTGCTGGAATGGCAGTCATGTGGAACAGGTGACCTGCTACGACATATTATGGTCACAAAGCCACCATGGTGTGTGAAAGCATGAAACGACTTCCAAGTGTATCCCATTACATTCTGGGGTCATTTAACTAACAGTGAGTGTTCATCCATCATTGAATCGTTGGAGCTACCATAAATCACAAGAAAGTATTTGCTGTAAAAACCAAATCCCCTGGCCTGGGCCATGGCTCAGTGGTCCAGGCACCTTGGCTGGTAATCCAGTCTGGCAGTGTGCCGCGGGTTCGACTCCCGATCCCGAAAATAAAGGCGAAAGCCACAAAAAAAAACATTTAAGAAAAAACAAATCCCCTCCGTTCCATATCACCAGGAGTCCACGAGGCCTCACCAGATTAATTAACCACAATCTTCAATAAAAATGGCTTAGTGCTGTCACGTGAGTGAGGGGTATGATGTTGGAAGACCCGAAACCCTGATGACCTTGGGATACATCACTGAGGATACGTCCCAGGTGCATCCATGCGATGTATTTTTGTTTTAGTTATTCTATTTATAGTGACTCATAGGAATAGACTATGTGACAACCAGGAATAGTCTGGTGACCACCGGAGAGACGGGTGGCAGCCGGAATGTAGACGGCATCCGGGAGCAGTATGGGTTGGTGCCCCAGCCTGTGTCTTCCATGAGGAAGAAGCCCAACAAACCCACGGTGAGCCCTTTAGGAGGGCCATTCAAGCCACAAGTGGAGCCTGCGGCACCACCATGGGCCAGGTGGAGCCTGCAGAACCATTGCGGCTCAAGAATCCACCACTCCTGAATGAAGTGCCTGGTGCTGGGAGTCTGGTGCAACGCACAGGTGCTGGACCTGGTGAGAGCAGGAGTGGACCTGGTGAGACGTAGGAGGGGCCCCGGACAGGAGTCAACCCACAGAGCCTATATAGTCCTTCCACGCACCAGATTGATGCGATCCTCCCGCATACCCAGTCCCGGCAGAGTAGTTCCGGAGGAACGGATTGTGTGGCCCTGGTTTTTCCCTAATGGGACTGATCAAGGGTATATTGGGACGTAAGTCGGGACTTGATCACCCCAGCTGGGTCACCTGAGATGTTGGAAGACCCGAAAGAAGACCCGAAACCCTGGAATCACTGGACTAATGTGTTCTCTATTTTTGGAACACAGTTCTTTCTTTGACGTAATTTGAAAAACGTCTATATGGTGTTTGTTGAGTAACAGAGGTCTCCCTTTCTTTCCAGCACTTTAATTAGCAGAAAATACATTTTCAGGTAGGTGACATCATTTCAGCCAATCAGGAGAGAGTAGCCTTTGATCAGCTTAATGTTTTATAATGTTCCAGTTCCAATTTTGTCTTCACTTACAATTCCACTTGTTTAATCTATATCATGACTGCATTCCCCATCCTGATTGGATACAATATTGGTATCCTGACCTGAAAATGCATTTTCTGTTTAAAAGCTGGAGAGACTTGGAGACTCCTGTTAGGCCCTACTGAACAAACACTCTATATGGACCCGTAAAATTATTGTTAAACATCTGCATTAATTAAGTTAATTACTTAATTTACAAGAAGTCTACACAATAAGAATGTAAAAGAATTGTTATTTTGATCGTTTGCCTGTTATCTCTCCTATGGTACCAACATCAATACACCATGGAAATGTGGACATATTCTTTCGTTTTGGGTCTGCAAGACTAAATCTCATCAAATGGTGGTCCGTGGCTCAAATACAGAAAACTTGGACCTTGATATGAAAAGGGTTGAAAACCACTGTTATATATTATTAAGCTCAGACAGAGCCACATCGCAAAAATGTCTAGGAAATGCAGATGATCTGGCAGCCTGACTTATGGTCAAAACTAGGGAATGCTTGCCTTAGATCACCGTTTCTCAGTGTGGTGCAGGAACCCCTAGAGGTCCTTGAAGAGGTTTCAGGGGGTCCACAGCAGTTTACATGCTCATCACAGGTCATCGCAACGCGTTGTAGATTTCCTATTTTCTAAATGTTTTGGCAAATTTGGACACATTTTCTATTACAGGGGCCCCCGCCACAACATCTTTTCAAATGGGAGTCTGTGACCAAATACATTTGAGAGTCCTTGACTAGTTTGTGAGCCCATATTGGCTTAGTTTACCAGCACATTCCATTCCGCACTGGTTCCATTCCAGGGCGTGTTGAGTTCAAGGAAGGAATCATGCTCACTGAACTCTGTGTGAACTCCTCCATGACCTGGAGACGAGACCAACCATGGTAGACGGAAGACCTCTTCCACATCACTGCACCTAAACCTACCAGGCATGAAATGGGCCCAGGATAACCTTAGATGCTGACATTTTCAACCGTAAGTTGTTATCGGGGGTTGACAGGAGTTGAAAGCCATCAAGCCACACCTGAGCGTGTGGTCAGATGGTTTTCACTTGCCTTGAATGAATAGCATCAGGTTGACTTTCTAAAGCATCGTTTCTCTCTATCTACGAGGTCAGTAGATCTGGAATTTATATCAGGGCTTGACATTAACTTTTTGAGGCACTTGTCCTTCAGACAAGTACATTTCACATTCACTTAGAAGTCACTTGTCCGGAGCACAAACACACACGAATACATTTTAAATTAACTGTAAGTAGGTTTGGTGAATACATGTTTGAATATTAGTTGAATATTCTCAGTTTTCAAGTTAATATCACTAGAATGCCTGTGATCTAATAGGCTATACATTTCATCATGTATTCCAAATACACAGCCATAAATCGTTTCTATCCTTGTATCTGTGCACTCACCCAATAATTCATTCCTAAGGCTTGGAGTCGTTTTGGGGACTAGTTTCATATTCATCTGGCAGAAAATGTATATTTAGTAAAATACGGACGACATTCTCTCCGGCGAGGGGCCCGGTGTGCAGGACTGAACATATCAAAACTTCCTTTAGGAAGCAAAAATGTATGGGCCACGTAAAAATAGGTGGTGTGATCAATTACCCCCTGTCAATTGTGTGCCCCATAGACCAATTATTTGTTTACAAACATTGGGACTGGGCGCACGGGTTACTGTTTCATGTAATCAATTCCCAACAGATCTCCAAACCTGTTGTTTTGGGGAGCGCTGGTTTCAGTCCATTCAACCTCCTCTTGTGAGTTGGCTAGTGAGGTGCACCCTAGGAGACATTTATACTTCAAAGCCCAACAGTGTTGCGCACAGAGAACAGCTGATATACAAGCTCACATCGCATCGCAGATGCGACTGTTGTGAGCATAGAGGTCTGCGTGTGCGACACCATCGCGGGACGAAGCATAAATTATACTTGATGGGCTGCAGGTGCGCGTGCAGCCGTGCACAAACAGGCTCTGCTGCCGTGATCATGAGCGCACCTCCCGTTCTTATGACAGCGACTGGAGGTGTGTGTTTTGAATTGCTATTATTGTTCAAACACAACAGAAACCAAGGATTATATATTTCAAGGGCGAGAGATCACAATAACAATCCTAATCATTCTTCCTCCACACTGGGAGAAAAACAGCATCTGAAAGTTTGATGGGGCATTTTTTACACGTGAGTGCAGTTAGAACTTTTCCATTGCATCTTATGAGAGGTGGTGTTCTTCTGCTGCCTTTATGCGCGCGCATGCCGTTTCTTATCAGTGTTACGCAAGGGGCCCTGGGCCCTAGTGGTAGGAGGAGGGACTACAGGCGGACCCGTGGATTCATGACCGGGAAACCCCGTGCAGCTGGGCTTTAACATTGAGCGCTCGGTTGCACTTCCGCATTTGACCACCAAAATTTGGTGGTCAAATGCGGAAGTAGACGTTCTGAGACGGTACTTCCGGCAGTCTTCCGGGTGCTTCAAAACGCCACTGAGCAACTTCCACTGACATGAATAGCTGGGGGGGCGGAGCTTCGCGCCAGTTCAGTCTCTATCCTTTTATATACTCTATGGTGTGACATCGTCTGATAAGGCGTCTATACGTTTGTGCTTCCCAAACATCAACTGTTCCCAAAGGAACAGGTTCAGTCCAGGTTTTCCTCATGTAAAAGTGGCGATATTTTACTTAACACGTTTTCTGCAAGAACTTTCAAATGGATATGAAACTAGAGCACAATAACTGACTCCAAGTCTTAGGAATTAATTACTGGGTGGGTACAAACGCATTAGTACACACACAGTGCTATACAAGTTTAAATGCCGACATGGTCAGTCTGCTAACCGTGCGTGGATAGGACCGATCTATTGACATGGTCAGTCTGCTAACCGTGCGTGGATAGGACCGATCTATTGACATGGTCAGCCTGCTAACCGTGCGTGGATAGGACCGATCTATTGACATGGTCAGCCTTCTAACCGTGCGTGGATAGGACCGATCTATTGACATGGTCAGCCTGCTAACCGTGCGTGGATAGGACCGATCTATTGACATGGTCAGTCTGCTAACCGTGCGTGGATAGGACCGATCTATTGACATGGTCAGTCTGCTAACCGTGCGTGGATAGGACCGATCTATGGCTGTGTATTTGGAATACATGGAATGTATGTAAGATCACAGACATTCTAGGGCTATTACCAATATTGGAAAGCCCCTCCTTAACTATATTATTGGACAGTATTTTTTACCGGGGGGGGGGGGGCATACATACAGCAGCAACTGCCTGTCATAATTTCACCCCCCTCCCCATCTAATTATTGGACAGTATTAGGATGTTGCTATTCATTTTGTATTCATCCTTAGGGCCCCAAATCACACCTTAGAAAGCACGAGTGTCTATTTCAAACACAACGTGTTTGAAAGAAATTCGCCAGGCAGTACGGCCTGTGTATAGTCTCTCTATTTAAAAGGTCTTATCCCAACTCTCAGCGAATTGAACCTACTATTAGGCTAACTCTAACGTAGGGATGTACTTAAGACTATGGCTTAGGATATTTAGCTCCAGCTCGCTGGCGATCTTTAATCACAAGGCCACACCCGTTCTCATTAATAGGCACAATATATGAACAACCCCTTTGATATATTAAAGCCTATACTAACACCTCATTTCAGTGACCGCTACCCTAATTATTGCGCATGCAAGTTGGTGTGGATGCTGGTTTTGGTATTTAAGATCTACTACTATTTGAGATCTAAGGTGGTTTTAATTAGTTTGGTTAGAGGTAACCCATAAAACCTTTATTTTACCCAATATGGGAATAAATCCCAAAAAGTGTCAAATAATACAAATAATACTATAAACATTTTACTTTAAATACAGCAATGTTATACATTTTATTATAGTTTTGCAGTTCACAGCTTTAATAAATAATCAGGTTGAAGCAGTTTAAACTAGAAAAAGTGCCCTTCTGGGCACAGGTCTCCACCAGGAGGATAGGAGTGTGTGTGATGTTTGGCAAAATGTTTAGGAGTAATATAATCATGTTTTGTGTGTGTGTGTGTGTGTGTGTGTATGTGTGTGTGTATGTGTGTGTGTGAGACACAGCTCGGCCTGTTGTAGCGCCACCATGAGGCTGATTTGAAAACTGTCAAGTGGCATTTTTTCCTCAGCCTAGTGGGAATATGCATGCAGTTTCACCGAAATCGGACGCTGCGTTGAGTAGTTGTGGCGATTTGTACAAAACGGGTCCACCCTCAGATCCAACTCCAACTCAAGGTACATTTAATTTACAATCAAAGTCGTTTCCATATTCCCATTGCCTTCTTCCTGATGTTGATTAATCCAGAGAGAGGTTTAAGGTGAGACGTAATTTCAAAAGCCAGGCATTGGAGGGCCCCTCAAAAACATTGCATGGGCTATTCTCCCATGCAGCGACCCTGGGAGGGAGAGTGTGTAAACAAGACACTTAACAGTTCAATGGGCTGTAAGTGTATCTTCTCCATCCAATATAACAGCATGGCTGACAACACATGGAGACGAAATAGTGAATCATGTGGTCAAAAGCAGCTTATTCTGCCCATGCGGCTAGCTGTGGTTCCAGAGTGAATCAGCTGCTTGTTTGTATCACTTCAGTGAGCTGTGTGTGTGTGTGTGTGTGTGTGTGTGTGTTCGCACGGGCTCCAGTGAGAATGAAACAAACGTGCTCCTATCGCCTTGCCCCTCAAATTGAATTCCCCCTGGCAACGATGGCTCACACAGATAATAATAAAACACTCAGAAAGTGACGGTTAATAGATCTTAGTCTCGGTTGCCTGGCGCCTCTATTAGTAATGTCGCTCCATCGCAGCAGTAGACTTGAGCTGAATTAGAGTTTGATTGCTATTGCATCACTGATAAATTATGAGTGTATATTGTGTTTAAAAAGGTCTATTAATTGGTTCCAAGAGGTAAATACATTAATCATTATAGGGCCACTGTGTTCTTCCATGAATAATATTTATTTGTCTTGATATGTACTGTACCCCACAGCATGCTTACAATATTCTATGCATGTATAACCTTGGACATGCAGTGTACAGTATGTGACATATCTGATTGTCGATCAGAACAGGTCTTCTAATGCATTCTAGTCTAGACACTCCAAAAAGACAGTCCAGAAATACAATACATGGAATAGTGCAGCCATTGCAGCCGCCATGTGAACTGTGCAAGTGGGATTGTAGATCGGCTTAAAAGCCAGTGGGGAAACCCCTTAAATGACAGAATGGACCAATTATTTTGGAGGTTGTTAAGAATATGAACATTGCTCTAATCTTGTTTTGTTCTTTGGGCTATGTCAAATGTGTGTATATGTGTTCTGCATACATGGGTCGCGAGACAAATTTTAGTGTGAACTGACAATAAAGTAATATCATGATATAATATATCAGGGTGAGATGAAGTCTGACTGCGGATGGAAAAGGGGAGAAATTTTGCAGTTCTGACTGCAAGGGGGAGCTTATTCCACAATTTAGGTGCCAGCTAGGAGGGAGAAGAGACTAGAATGTGTGGAGCATTGTCCAAGGGTGTTTTAGGTGATCTAAGTGAGCAGAAAAGGGTTGTGGGTTTTGATCATGTCCTAAAGATACAGGGGTGCCATGCCCTTAACACGTCCGCCATTGGCGTAGATCTATGGCAATTAATGGAAATTAATAAATGTTACGCTCCCCGCCAATGCCGTAGCTCTACGGCAATTGGTCTTTTATAGTGCTTTTGATTGATCAAATCATAATGCTACTCTCGTTATCATTAGGTTGCTAGCTGGTGTTGTCAATAACACTGGATCGCACCATCTTGCTCGCCGTGCCCATAAACACCCATTCTATCTGTTTCTTTCAATCATCTGTATCTCATACATATTCCTTGTCCCAGATGGCATTTTTGGTCAAAACAAGGTTTATTCCACGGCCCTGAGCCGACGATGTGATCCTTCTGCATCATGTTAAAAGCAGCACCCGCGGTAAACATGGAATGATGTTGCATCGTCACACATCCCAACATAAGATTATGATCCGGTCTAGATTTTTGGCTCTTCAAAATAAGAGCTGAACAGGGAAAAATGCTGGCGTGAATTATATCACAATTTATCAATAAATGTGGGCGGCCTAAAAGCGTTTTGGGCAGGGTGCAGGCAATAAGCCAGTGAAGGGAGCACAAAAGGCAATACCACAATGCAATGTCATGCAATCTACTTTGTGATATATAACCTCACAGCCACAATTATGTCACTCACACTGAGGGATGTGATATTTTTGGTTAGCTGATTCATTGAATAAAATAAAGAAAATAATAATTAAGCTGCTCTCAACTGAGAGAATAAGCTGCTTGTAACCTGTTAGTATTCAAATTTAATAAATCTTGCTTGCCATCTATTGACAGTAATATTGTCAATATGGCATACAGTTTTTCCACCAGCCAGGATACAATTCACTCCCCCTGAATACAGCTGCCATAGCATGTTGTTGGCATAGGTAACAGACAGAGGTACGATGCTGGAACTTATAGGACACTGCATATCTATAGATCTAGAGGGGCCATGTACACAAATTGCCACCCCCTCCTCCTCCCACGAATCTGCCTATTTCCAAAATAGTAAACAGCTCTATCCAAGCAACAGCAGATCCTAATTCTACAGTAAGTGGAAAGTGCAGTACAGTAGGCCTACAGTACAATACTGTACTGTAATTGAAGTGGCAAAGTGCCACTTCAATATTTGTACTGCAGTCCAAAATTAGCTTATACAATTGCCAGCGATCAGCACCATGTACAGCACAAAGCATTCGCATATACCACACCATCTACTATGCATACAAATAAATAGATACATCTGATCAGAAGCTAATAATTGAATAGAGGATATCTTGCTCACTGACAAATGGACAAAATGCATGATGACAAAACAGACACAAGCAATCAATTTCTTGTAATTATTTAGTATCACTGGGCGTGGTGGTGTTTGATAAGGAGTGCATCAGGAATTTAACTCAAACCCCCAACAAAGATAGCCGGCTAGTTTTCGCCAGCTGCCGGGCGTGGCTGCACTAGCACTAATAACTTTGAGGCAGGCCCGTCTAGAGTTTTAATGAACAGGTATAAGTCAAAAGGTAGACATCGAAGAGGAAGGATGGATGGGAAAGGATCAACATATGGAATGTCAGAACAGGTTCTGACATATATCCATATATGGAGATCTAAGGGTTTGAGGTCAGATGTAGAGTAGCTGGCCAATATTGATGACATCAGGAATCTCCATATATGGGCTTAACTGCGACAGCAGGTCGCATTTACTAGGGATAGGGATCTCCATCCCTGATGATGTCACATGATGTCACTTGACCGGGACACCATATATGGAGGCTTTCCCATGTATGGGGATTTTGAGTGATACACTAACGGACAAAAAATTACGATTTCATAGTAAATGCGACCTGTGGTCGCAATATACAAGTGTAAATGAAACAAAACAGTATCACCCACCATTGGCGTCTTTGGAGGTAGAACTTAGGAGTAGATCTTTGCTGTTTGCATCTGGTGTTTTGTTTTTCAGGTGCTCCTAATCAGGTAACGAGCAGCCATCTTGTTGCTGCACTCTGGGAGATGTAGTTTCTGAGGTCTGCGATGTCATGCTGACCATATTTTTGGTCTATTTCTGAGTTTTGACTAAATACACCACATACACCACAACAATGATTTGTTATAATCTGTTTGTTTGTTACAGTGATATGTTTATGTGATTTGAATACATTTTGGCAGATACGTTGGGTGGGGGTGAGTAAGGTTAGGTTTGGCTTATGAAGTGGCAGTCTCGACCTCTAGCGCTCCTTGGCTTTATGTCGAAGTGAGCAAGCCATCTCCTCCTAACGTATCCAGACAAGCAGGTTTGTGCCCTGGCCCATGCATGGTTGCCTCTGCCGTTAGTGTTTAAATGTGTGCGTGAATGTCAATGGGAGAATGTAACGTACATTGTAATATTCTTTGGATAAAGATGCTATTGGAATGTAGACCATTTTAAATAAAGACCATTTCTTTGGTGCAGGGGTTCATCTCTCTGAGTGCATTTCTACTCAAGATTGAGAACAGATTGTGCCGTTTTAATTTGTGCCGTTATTCCACATTGCTCGAGCATTAGCAATACAACCCTTTGACTTCATCTTCAATTTAAGTGCCTCACTGTCATCAAACTGGTGTCCTAGAGCAGTTTTCATTCTGCAAAGGCTGCAGTTCTGAACAAAAGAATGAAATGGCAGCTAGAAAAAGGTTAGGGTTATACATTTTACACATCATATGGGCATACCTAACAATCGGCTTAATGTGCCCTTTCATGATCTTTGAGCACGTACCTGCCCCTCCAGTGGGCTGTCTTTTCTGCCTCCCCCAGGTGGTTCCGTGTTTCAGTGTCACCTCTAGGTGTTCTTAAGGCCGCCCTCTCTTCCACTTCCCCCACAGCGGCATGAGCAGTGCTCTGAGCCAACGCAGCGGGACAAACATTTTGTTCCCCAGGCCGGGGAGAGTTCCTTGTTGACAGTAATCTTATCTACTATTAAATTACAGCTTTGAGGGGGGTGCCTGGCAGCTCAACTACAGTATAATGCGATGAACTGCAGAGTTTGTGTCCGACTCTGGTTTCTTGTCTCTATCTCTGCACTCACTTATCAAAAAAAGAAAGGTTCACATAAAATAGAAAGAGTCCTGTTTTGCAATTACTTGAAAAGGATCGGAGTGTACGGAAAAGAATCTACGTGAAAAGGAGAAGACATTCCGCACACTGTCTTCACTTATAATTTTGTTTTGTATTGAATACTGAACAACATTTCAGTCAAACTGACCTTCATCTTGCTTTCTCTACCTGATGAAGTTTTGTACAGGAAGCCAGAGTGTGCAGGACTTTTCAAGGTTCACACTCAACAAAAATGAGAAAGAAAGTCTGTTAAAATATATTTTACAGGTTATCACATAATATGCTTCACGTTCAAATTAAGACAACCAGGAATACTGAAACCTACCTTTATTCATCAGCCACTGATTTATTTTTTTAGGTTTGGTGTGAGTTAACTTACCAAACAAGATTAGGATATACAATGCTGGACTCAAAAGCAATTTTTTACCTAACTATAAAATCTGTCTTTTGACACATTATGGCCGTCCAGCAGGGAATGTGCAGGCTGTGTGAATGTACATTTTCCCTTAAGAGAGATCCACCCATGAGCAGTGAAGTTAAAAGCGTTAAACTGTGTAGTATAATAACCAGTAAAGGGGCTGCTCCAACTAAGTCTAATATGGAATAGTCTAAATTGTATGTGAGACATATTCATAGTGGGGATTTAATAGTTGCTGATATTTTTGTTGCTAGAAAAAAAGAAACGCCACAGGGGTTGGGGCAAATTTAGATTTTAGTGTCATAGTCTTTTGAATAGTTATCATTTAGTTTTAGTCATATTTTACTGTCACCTGGAATGTTTTAGTGTTAGTTTAGTTTTAACGCACAGGTCCTCGCTCTACTCCTGGTGAGAGCAGGAGTGGACCTGGTGAGACGTAGGAGGGGCCCGGACAGGAGACAACCCACAGAGCCTAGTCCCTCCACGCGCCAGAAGTGTACCTCCCAGCCCTGGCAGAGTAGTTCTGGAGTAGTCCCAACGGATTGTGTGCCCCTGGTTTTTCCCTAGTGGGACTGATTGAGGGTAGCTACTGGGACGTAAGTTGGGACTTGATCACTCCCGGCTGGGTCGCCTGAGTGAGGGGTATGATGTTGAGAGACCCGAAACCCCGTTGACCTCACTGAGGATACGTCCCAGGTGCATCCATGCGATGTTTTTTAGTTATAGTTTTAGTCGACTAAATATCATGCGATTTTAGTCGACAAAATTTACAGTTGATTTAGTCGACTAAAATGTATTTTGGCGGGCCTTGGTGCTGTTGTAATGGCTGATTTTACAGCCATTTGCAGCCATTTGCATTTTCAGCATGCAACCAAGTGTAAAATGACTTATACTCTTGTCCACTAGACCCTTCCTAAATTTGTTGTGTAGTTTTTATTTGTTGACGAAATTATCAATATTTAGTCTTAGTTTTAGTCACCATAGCTTAGTTCTCATATAGTTTCCATTTAGATTGTGTCAGTGAAAAAAGGTAAGGTAAAGTATTATAGTCGACGAAATCCGTTGCGCAGGCTGAAATGTGTGGCATGTGGGCACGGAGCCACCCGCTACTGTCACAATGCCCATGGGATGGATGATTGCTGAGAGATGGCTTAGGGCAGCACAAAGGTCAAGGGTCAGTCCTCTAAACGCTGCTCCATCTGTGCCCGTTCCAGGACACGGCACTGAATTGACTGCTAGCCTATATCATCACAATCAGCATGCTGGCTCACTGTCATCTGCTCCTCCAAGGATAAGCGTACAGCACTATACTGCATTACCACACCATGCATGGAATACATTCATCACACTCGAGGGGCTATGAATTCTTTGGTGCTGTTTCAATTTACTGTTTCTTGTGAAGCTTTTTCCACATTGGTTACAGTTGTATTGTTTCTTTCCTTTGTCCATCCTGGCTTGTTTCTTGTATTGTATGTATAGCCCTAACCACACCGAAGGGTCACCATGCAACTCCTTGGGTCCAAACGGTTGCAAGGAGTTAACGCTAAAACCGTCTTGACCCTTTGGGTGTGGTTTGGGCCATTGAATTCCATGCGGTGAATCACTATAGGGTCAACGTGGGTCAACGTGCAACAAGACATATCACACCGCAGGGACAACGCTAAAACCATCTTGACCCTTTGGTGTGGTTAGGGCTTTAGAAACAAAATTATTATTACAAGACAAGCCAGATGACGTCTTATGTTGTCATTTACTGGCTGCCCTAAACAAACATTAAAGTCCATAATGCACGCACGCACGCACGCCCACACACACACACGCACGCCCACACACACACACACACACACACACACACACACACACACACACACACACACACACACACACACACACACACACACACACACACACACACAGATAGAGAGAGAGTTTCCTGTCTCCTGCTCACTGAAGTGATCAAAACAAGAAGTTGACTTACTCAAATTAAAAAACACACACAAACACACCTTGGGGCTTGTCCAGTCAGTGTAATTTAATGTGTTAGCCACTAGAGCAGCTACACTGGAGAAATAAGCTGCTGCCTTGAATATTTCAGCCCGGTGTCCTTATTGCACTTAATGACTTTATAATGACTTTGCCTTTTACTTTTTTATTGACAAAGCACTTTTCATGGCTAAGGGTTTTTTTCAGCTCAAACCAAGGAAGCATCCCAACTCCCAAGGTATACAAAAACAATTAAATTACACCAACATTCATCCTTTGGTTGCTTCCTTCACCATATAAAGTGACTTTGGGTACTTCGCAATATAAATCTGAGCTATTATTATTTATTATTATATATGTGAGTCGGAGTCAATGTGGCCGTGGTCCGCCGGCCGACCCTCCCAGTAGCCAATTTTAATATAGGATAAATAAATGAGGTGGGTGGAGCAGGCCAGTTGCAGCACATATACTCATGTTCAACGTGTCTAATGCATGGTGTTAAACAATGGTGACCTTTGACCGTGCGTCAACCATTAGGAAAGAAACGTTGTTGACCCTTGGCAGGCATTTGCTTTCTTTCAGTGAGCCAATCGTGGCAACAAAGTCAAACAACGGAAAAAACATAGGAAATGGATGTGTTTGACCGTCGGCTTCAGTGGGTCTTTTGTCCCCTGCTCACTGAAGTCTGAAGTGGTCCAAACAAGCAGACTTTTCTCTCTCGTAGTAAGTCGAGTACGTAGTTAAACAACTCCTCCTTTTTGTTCTGGGCTACTTTGGCTTTGGGCAGGTGTACGTTTTGTTGGGCTGAAATTTGCAACCTGCAAATAGCCGGTCAAATGCTGACGGAGGGGCAGAGGCATGAGCCGAAGGACGCTCCGAGGCTGCCTCCTCGCATCTCAGGGCTAGATACTTAAAGTCGAACATGGCCAACACGCACCCAGCCTGGGAGCCTAGAGGCTCCAGCGTGGGGGGGGAGAGTATGTCGGCTGAGATCACCGTCCATTTATCCGCTCGGTCGTGTCTCCCTTCTGCGGACGAAAACCGACACCGGCACTGTTTCACCTCCTTAATTATGTCTGCAAATGATTTAGTATTCAATCTAATTATTTGTGGCGGTGCTTTGCACGGGCAGACGACAGACACAGGACACATAGTGACATAGGTCCATGCTGTGTTGTGTTGTGTTGTGTTGTGTTGTGTTGTGTTGTGCGTCTCCTCACGATGACGCAATCCAAAACATTTGCGCATGTGATATTTTAGATTAAAGAAAACTTTATTTTGACTTCGTGCGACCAGGTGGTCTCACCAAAGAGAATTTTAGTGATCAAAGACCTTTTTGGTCTGACTCGGTCGGATTCTGACTTTCTTTTTTTTCTTTTTTTACCAAATGCCAATAATCTGGGTCGTGCATATTTAATAGAGTCAGTCGGCAACCAGAAACCAAAGTATTATTTTGTTAGGCCTTAATGTATTCGAGGGGTTAATATGCTGCATTACCATATGTGGGTGTATTCAGTGTTTGCAAGACCCACACGTCATACCCTGATGTGGCAGTCAGCTGACCAATTGGGCGGGGTATTTAAGCTCACCTAGACTGCATGCATTCCTCCGGCCTTCCTCCTGCATATGGTTCCTGGCTGTTGTTCTGCACTGTTTGCTCCCACCGCCACCTCAGCAACACCGGTATGCTCTGTTATTTCGTTTAAATCTATTCGTGAGATATCTGACTGAACTATTGTAACTTTTTTAGAGGTTATAATTATTTTCACTCAGCTTTATTATTTTGAAGGCAAGGAAACGTTTTTGTTGCATTCCTAAGCCAATAATTTGATTACTGGCGGAGACACTTTGAAATTATTGGCTTAGGAATGCGATATCAATGTTTGTTGGCCCGTTAAATCCTTTATCAGGCCTTTATCTGGATACCCAAGAAGGTAAGGTAATGGAACCACGCACAGTCACACACACACACACACACACACACACACACACACACACACACACACACACACACACACACACACACACACACACACACACACACACACACACACACACACACACACACACACACACACACACACACACACACACACACACACACACACTTTCCTGTCTCCTGCTCACTGAAGTGATCCAAACAAGCAGCTGACTCACTTGACTCATAAAACCAAAACATACAAATTCATATTAAAATATATTTTTTAAAATAACACTTCAATTGTTACTGCATATGGACACATTTTTGCAGCCATGCCAACTCAAGAGTAGCGTAGCTATAAAGAGGGAACGCACACGCACACACACACACACACACACACACACACACACACACACACACACACACACACACACACACACACACACACACACACACACACACACACAGACTGCATACTTAGCAAGAGAACTGGTTTAGCCCTGCATGGTCAAGGTAAGAAGAATGCCAGTGCACAGCTATTGTATCTTTAGAGGTTATAATTATTTTCACTCAGCTTTAAATGCAAGGCAAAGCTATTCATTTCAGGCAGTCAGCAGAATGGTATGCCTACATGCTGATGTCCTTAGTTTTTAGTGTAAACTGTTTAAAATGTACATTTCCCTTTGGGAGACAGCACAGATTTGGCATTAAACTGACTGACCTGTTTTGATAACAGAACCCAGATCAAATTAATGTTGACACTGGGTTTTATGAGTAGAAGGTGGAGACAGTTCTATCTTCAGAGAGTGACGTTATATCACAATAAGGAGAACTGGCCGTCTGGCCTACTCCTCTCTCTAATTTACACTGGCAGCCAAATCTAGCCTGAATAAGATCTGTGCCACATCGAGATTGAAATCCGATTGGTTTAAATGGTTTAAACCTCACATGACTCATTTAAACAAATCAGATTCCAATCTGGATGTGGCACAGATCTGATTCAGGCTAGATTTGGCTGCCAGTGTAAAAGGGGCCCACTCCCTCTGTCTCTGCCAGTCTCCCTATAGCACGCTGGGCAAGACCTACACGTAGAGTGTAGACGCTAACATTTTTTGGGGGCGGAAGTTGCAAGTTGCAAGTACCTGCTCAAGGAAATGACGTTTGACGCTTTACAAATCTGTTTACGTCCCAGTGAAGTGTTGTGATTGGTCGGAAATATATCGTATCGGGAAATACATCTGACGGATGTTTCGGACCGACACATACGACGATAGCATCTTTGTTGGTCTCTACCTTAGGTTGTGACCAGGCTTTTTTTCTTTCTTTTTTTTGCAGATGAGTAAGCCTGGGACCAAGGCTACCCATATAGGCCTCTGATTTGGTGGACACACCCAGGTGCAGGTCCTTGTCACTCAGCCAGGTTTTTTTGCCAGTCAGTGAAAAGATAAAAGGTTACACAAAAATAAATATATCATGCAACTCAAAACAACTCAGAAATAATCAAAGCAATAGAGTAAAATCACTCAAAAAGAATAATCTCACTTTAAAAAACACAAACCAAAACACATTGTACGTTAAACAAGGAAATACACCTGATTTGTGATTACCAATGTTGAAAGGAAACCTAAGGCCTGATGGAAAAGTCTAGCAAAGAATCTAAAAAGAATACTGCCGCAGATGCCACTGTAACTGTTGTTGTGGGTGGTCCCGAGTGGGGCCGAGGCACATATTACACTTTTACAGATACTTCTGTTATATAAAATCCCCAACTGACCCCCTTCAAAGTCCAATTTGTGGTGAGCTTTGTAGTGTAGAAGGGCCTCCTCCGCTAATGGCCCTACTGGGATTCATGATGATGTATTTGCCAATGATGTATTGTCTGGGATTTCTGAGTTCACAGCGACATAAAATTGATCACTATACTGTACGAGTCAGACAACTGATGTCAGGGACGTGCAGAGAATGTTAGAGATGCAGGGGTTGAAATTCCCCCAAAATTTTGAAAATATCATATCTACAAGCTTGTAGACCATCTACTTTTGTGGGCGTGACCCCACAGTCTTTAGCTACTGGAGATGCGGCGTATAAAATGGATTTCTACACAGAGGAAAGAATCTTTCATGACAATAGAGGTCATGTGTACTGATGGATAATTTGGAATTATTAAGATTGAATTGTTTGTGAATAAGTGCCCTGTGCCCTGCTTAATTATAAATCGTGGTATGCCCCATGGTCCCACTGATTTTAATTCTCCCCCAGCCCGCGAGTAAGATATAGAATTGTTGTTTCCCGTTTATCTCCTCCCTTTGTTTTTGCCCTTGAGTTTGTATGCTCCCGTAGCAGACAAGCAGTCTCCCTTTAACTTTACTAGTCTCCAACTAACTTGACTAGAACCCAGTTATGGACTACAAAATCACCCTTAAACTACATATCCCATTCATTATGCTTCCTGGTTTGGATAGGAAGTGACAGTGTGTACATCTCTTGGTTGTCTGACACGTTGCTCTTGTGTAGTGTTTTCAATCTTGATTAAAATGATATATATACCGCGTCCATTTTGTGGCACGGGAGAGAGACATTTTGTAATTGGCTGTATGTGGATCTGTTCTGTACTCTCCGAACTAAAATGAATTGGCGAAAATCATATATGCTCCTGGACAATCATTTCTTTCTGTGGACTCATCTTTTCTATTGGGTATTTAAAGGTATTTAAATACCCAAGGTATTTCCTGCTTAAGGTAACATTTGGATATTGATCATTCTCTTAAAAGTATTCTTGTTAAAGCTAATTCTTAACTTTATTTTTTGTAAATTGTTAGAGGCTCTCTGCCTAGATTTGTGGTGCAGAGTATTTATTTGTACTCTGATTACTTTCAAAAGTATTTTTACAGTTCCGGAGTTTCTTGCTCTGGCTATCGAAGTAATACAGTAATACAGTCCTTTTATTTATTATCATTATTAAATATGTAATCCTTTCAATTTACTTAACAAATTGGTATCTTCTCGCCGTTTCTAACATGTACTAATGTGTGTGGAATTTTTATAAAGTAAAATAAAAAATGTGAATTACATAAGTCAGCCTCCTGATGGCACTATAAAAGATAGATGTAAAAAATGCAGGGCAAAGGTTTTCCCTGGGGGTCTAGGGAGTGTGCATACAAAGTTTTACACAGATCAGTGCAGTTATAGGTTAAAAAAAAAGATGAATTGGCCTGTTATAGCACCACCATGAGGCAAATTTGAAAGGTTTTCAGTGCCATTTCTTCCTTGGCCTAGTGGGAATGTGCATGCTAAATTTCAAGGAAATTGCACGCTGTGTTCATGATTTGAAGCCTTTTGTTCAAAACAGACCAATCCTGCAAACTTTGGAAGGCAATCTTAGCCATTCAGGATGGAATATGGAAAATCGGACAGGTCCGTGTTGATCAAATAACAATAGAGATAGTGTGTACCGCTTTGCGTGATGTATGGATAATATCTGTACGAGTAATATAAAAAGAATGTGCTTTGCAAAAATCGGTGCCAGAGATTAGCTGTACACATAATATGGACGCCTGGACGGACACACAAACATTGTACTCTCTCCCCAGTCCCATATGCTTTTGGCCTGGTGGAGAGTTTGCAGTCTGAACAAAGCCAAAGATCTGATCAGATCAGTGGATGATGCAGCAAATATCTCCTTCAGGGTGTGCAGAACTGCATAACCGCTTAGTACCTGGGGTGTTAATACATGCAAATTCACACTTAAATGTATGGGTGTCTTAGTGTCGTAGAAATTTAGATACAAACATTTAATAATACCCCTTTATAAAGCGTATCTCCTAAATTGCACTCTGAGGTTATCTCATCTGTCACACCCCTGTGCTGTTTGGTTACTGTCCCATTCCTTGGGGCTATGTTGGGGGTTGACTGTTGTGGGAGTGAAACTATAAAGGCTGTGACCCTATGTAACTCTTTGAGCCAGACTGGGGTTTCCATTATCATGACAGGTCATGTAAGTTTTGGCTCCTTACTCGAGTAAAATCCTAATACTTCCAAACTCTGAATTATTGTGTTGCCTCATTATTATGTCTTTCTGAGCATGTGTCCTACAGACTGCCTTAACATTGGTCACGGTACATTTTCACCTAACGTGAAATTTGTCCTCTTCTATTACCCATCCTAACTACAGCATTATGAGCAGTGAGTGCCATTAATACAGTTGTAAAGAGTGTGGATTTAAATTGGGTGGAAAAGTTCACAGGCTGGGTTTGGTAAAATGGTTTGTTTAAGCTCCAGGCTACTTCTTCACCCTTCAGACCAAAAGTTTGCTCTGGCAGTTCTACCTGGACCAGTGGGCCTATATAGGCCTATACAGTATAGGCACAGGTGTACCAGATTAGGCTAAACACAGACCCCACCCACCAATCAGTGAAATTATTAGAACCACAGAATGTAACTCCACCCACTCTGGGAGTGAGGGGATTTGTACCGGGGAGCAGTTAGGGTGTCTTGCTTAGTGACAGTTTGGCACTTAACACCAAGATGGTCCTCACTGACTCCCTATTCAGGCTGAATTTCTCCGCTACCATCCACAGCGTTAATCTTTGATCACTCCGCACCAGCTGTCGTCTTCGTTGTGGAAGACTTGGGGTCATCCTCCTCCTCCTCCGTGCGGTCACCTTTGAAACGTCTTCTCCATCCTCGTAAGACTCTTGGAGAACACTCAGTACTTCCCCAGTTCCCCAACTTCATCAGGAATTTCAAATTGATTCTTTGCTCATGTCTGTGGAGACATGTGCAGAGGGAGTGGCTTTTGGGGTTTGGGCCTCAAAGTGCCCCTTTCCCCTCCCAAAAAATGGCAGGCTGTAAAAAAAATATATAATATATTTTAATGTTTACATTGTAATGAGAACGTATTGCTTATTTTAATGTCCAATGACATGGGCCAAGTTATTGTGGAACAACTTGCTCTATTAGCGTAAGACTTCCAATGTATGCCAACTACGTTTCTGCTGTGAAATGACACGAACCCCATAAAAAGACTACCCCCAAAAATCGTGTTACCTCAGTTGTGTGACATAGCGTTGCAACATTATGCTACACAATGACACACTATTCATCAATCTCAAGATTTGACTTTACAAAGTGCAGATTTTTTATAAAATAGGCAGAGCAATAATGCAATAATGGGGAGAGAGGCTGAGAGCAAAATTAATTCCACCCTCAGCTCTTGAGCATTATATTGGACAATCAATGTAATTGAATGGTTTGTAACAAGTCACAAGATGGTGGAGGACGGCAAGTTTTTTCATTAAGATTTTATCAACGAATGGATCGAGCCTCACTGATGTACCCTCACTGATTCTGCATTACTAGTGTGTGTGTGTGTGTGTGTGTGTGGGGATAATGCATTTTCTATATCCTTAAATGTCCCTGAAAGTACCTTATAGGTGTGTGAGTGTGTGAGTGTCTTTTGCGTGTGCCACTTGAGTGCTTGTCACTCTGTATTAGCGGTTAGCTGTGTTCATGTAAGAATGTTTGTTTTCTTTAGCTTTATTCAATCAGGCAAGACAAATTAAGAACAGATTCTAGAACAGACTCTTGAATGTGAAAACATGACAGAGAATAACTAAGAAATAAAACAAAAACTTGGAGGTATCTCAGCCAATAGGATGTCTACAGCCTAGGAAATAGCCTTGTCTTGATAGAAAACAACAATAGGACATTTCCTTCTTACGATGCCTTGAGGGTGCTGACTGCAAGAGCCTTGTTGTGCGGGACATTACAGGTCATAATTGAGTTGTGTTGAACAAGGCGAATGACCAGAGCAGAAAGGTCAGTGAACAGAGTTTATTGGGTTGCCGTTTGGAAATGTTACCAAGCCCCGCAGGCTTTGATGATGTGCAACAAATCACTTCCGACAGATAAGCTGATCAGCTGCTATTTGTAGAAGCATAACATTTACTTAGACCTGCCAAGGTTATAGGTTGAAGCGTCTGCACGGCAATTACAGAAGTACAGTAGAATTCACCCCCAAAATGTCCTCTTGAATTCACAGAGAACTTTTGTTTGTGTCACATTCCTTCACGGTGAAAGGAAAATCCAACAATGAAGAAAAACAGACAAAATACATACAGACACACACACACACATTGCTGCGTATAGTAGTGGCGCTAGCACCGCTCAGAAATGTATGCATTGTGTGTGTGTCTCACTTGGACACGCGATATTCACAGAGAAACAACACAACATGGAGGTGAGCGTGCCGCAGGCGCGCAAACTACTGGTGTTTTACAGATGCATCAAATATAACCGCAGTACCTGATTGTTGAGGTGTTGAGGTGCTGATTGCTGACATTTTATTTTTGATTATTTTAGTAATAACTTTGCAATAGTCCATGCTGTGTTCAATTTAAGGTTTGCTTTCTGTCTTCATCGATTTCTCTTTCGTCCAGTTCTTCGTGTTTTCTTTTTCACTTTTTCTTTTCATTACTGGAGACAGTTTCATTACAGAGACCATGAATTGAATATATAAAAATGAATATTGGAAAGTAATCTTTTCTGATGGAGTAACGTTGTTGTTTTTTGTTCACTAGGAGGTGAGTTTGTCGCTGGCAGACCACTGGTGTGAAGAACTGTTGTTAAATCAATATCAGTAATTGTGTTATTGTTTTAAGTTAACGTTATTCCATCTCAGTCAATAAAGATTACGTGACTAGACAGCTCTCTTGCCACTGCTTGCAGATGGAACTGTAAAATGTTTGTGCAGATTTCTTTTCGCTATCATC
This sequence comes from Electrona antarctica, assembly GCF_951216825.1. NCBI lineage: Eukaryota > Metazoa > Chordata > Actinopteri > Myctophiformes > Myctophidae > Electrona > Electrona antarctica. Next base: position 16,046,015 of record NC_136802.1, read on the forward strand.
ATCCTGTTACGCTACTGTAAAAGTCAATGGGTTTCCCAAAGGAAATATGCATAGTGAGTGGGCGTGTGGTTCTTCTCAACAACACCCCCTTTCACTGTGAACATAGATATTCCGTGCATAGTGCATAGTGCCACGCAATGATAGGCCTGAGGCCTACCATACCGGCCTGACCGGTCAATACAAATAATGCTGAATTAACTAGCTTGTATTGGTAACTTTGACTGCACAATAGCCTCCCATTGAACCGCCTTGTATAGGCCTTTCTAAATGTATTCATGCAGCAGGCCTTACGTGCGCAACGAGGACAGTTATGGCTGTGCTCTAGTCTAGGTTGTCTATTTCTATGTTGTTGTGTTTGACAGTGTTTCCCAAAAAAGGATATAGTGTCTGATTGGCTGCCAATTAGGCCGCACACAGGCTTCTGACACATAGACGTCAAATGGGGCTCGAGCCCCTGCCCTTTCACTCGTCTGTAAAACAACTGCCCTCTCCAGACCAAATGCATTTACTATGGTGAAAGAAATGCAAATGCCCGAGCTCCTCTCCTTTCCATGCCGTACCGGAAACCAGCATTCAGGAGAATTGTTTTTTTTCCCCCGAAGTCTCCTGAACTTGAACGCAGCATTTTGCATTGAACTAATTTGTTTCGAAATCCATGTCGTACAGACGTACACCCCATCTCCAATCGATAAAGAGTGCAGGGTTGCGCCCCGAAAATAGCTGATCTACAAGCTCTCAATGCGTCGCAGCACGGCGCGTTGTGAGCTTGTAGATCTGCTATTTTGGGCCAAAAGTGCCCTCATATTTCAGCCCCTGCCTCTCTAACACTCTCTGCACGTGCCTGGTCAAGGGCAACTGCTAGAAAGTTTAGTTTACTCACCTATATGACCTTCCCATTATACCACAAGTCTGCTGCACAGCTGACTCACTAGAGCGTAACGTTACTGTCGGGCTAATCTCTCAAAACAGAACCAGAGCTCCGCAGCTAAATCTGTCAGTAACTCCCGTTACAACGTGTAGCTTGTTGTTAGTATAGGAATGAAAACAAAGACGCTCCACCGGAAGGAGGGCTGAAGGAGAGAGAGTTAAGGGCCGACATCCAGTCTCTACAAGAGAATTGGGCGGTGCCCCAGAGGCAAATTCAAAGGATTTCTTTTTTTCTTTTTTTGCCTTTTTTTTTTTGCCGTCGGACTATAGCCGGAGGAAATGTGTCTTTGTGGTAATAATTAAAGAGACTGAATTGGAGGCATGTGTTCTGACAAGCCGTAAGACTGAAAAAAGGACTGTCTGGTCTGATTTGCATTTCAGCATAATTTAACAGATGTAATTTTCACAGTGGGGCGAAGGGACACGAGTTCTCTCAGATATTAAACGAGCACATTAAGCAGAAATCCCAATAGAGATTACATAAGCGATAACTCCCAACCGTCTTTTCCTGTGATTATATGCTACAGCCTAGGGATGCACATAGGTAGGCTATAGGTTAAAGTGATCGCTGTTAGCAGAACCAAATAACGTATAATCAAAATAAAAAATAGGAGAAATTGCCGTGCAAAGCTCCCATCCCATGCCGATTATAAATGGGTCTGTCTGTTTTGTCTTTTATGAACGCCCACACCACAGGTTGGGTTGGGCTGAAACTGCATAGCAGTGTGTTATGATTCAAGGAAGGTCATGGGCAACGTTTTGAAAAGGTTTACTTTATTATTTTACTTACAGTAGAATGTACTCATTTATGAACCTGATGCTTTTATTTATTTGAATAAAAACATGTTCCATGATAGGAAATCTGAATTCCTTCATCCCACACATTTATGTATTGCCACTGCTATCGTACTCACTGTGAGGAGGATGAATGTAGTGCCTCCATCCTATGCCTGTGTAACCCCCACCTGTACCCCACTCTGCGTATTACGGTGGACGCTTTGTTCTAGGTCCGTTAAAGCTGTTATGTTCGATGTACAATGACCACAGTGACACATCAGACGACACAGTAACTTTTGTTGAGTAACCTCTTGGCACTCGTTTAGTATTTTAGCAGCTGTATAGTGCACATGAAATACATACAAACAATGGTACATTAGCCGGCAAACAATAACCCCCAAAATAAAAATAGAAAAAGAAATGTCTTTAAGTGAAGTCGTCACTTTTTAGAGCTCTGTACTCTTAAGGTCAACAGTATGGTCCAAAGTCAATTCAATCAACTCTTGTAAGTCAATTGGGTCAAAGGTCAGTTGGAATCAGACTGAACAAGTCTGACTCTGATCCAGAGTTCCACACAGACCGGGTCTATGTGGTCAATTCAGTTCGTTGGAGTGCACTCTTAATCACGCGTTCGAATTCAACACCAGTCGGGTGACTGGCACAATCCTACCATCAACAGACCGTCCGTCTGCTGTTTGAGAACGTGGTTGATGCAGATCTGGTCCTGGAATCATCAAACTGGGTAGCTCGCCATCAACTGGATCTCCAGGGTTACTGGGTCTCCAGGGTTCTGGTTACCAGGAATACTGGTCTCCAGGGATCTTCAACCTCATCAAAAAACCTGACCGAATCACATCCAATGTTCCAGTACTGAGCGACGTCAGGACTCAACTCTCACAACAGGGGTTTGCCGAGTGGGTTAACGTTTGGTTCACACACCAAACGGCTGCAGGATTCTCCCCTGGCAAGACTAACATACAGCACCACACTGTAGCCACAGCTGGTGTATCTGTTCTGTTAGTTATATACTTTTTTATGAACTTAGTCTCTCTCAGCTTTTTCACTGCTGCTGCTGAAGACTCGCGCCAACGTGAAAAAGGAAGTGTAGACGTGGTGACGTCACTTTCAGCTACGCTGTTGCTTTCAAGTGTGTGTGTGCTTGTAAAAAGCAGTGCTGCCCTCTAGTGTTGCTTTCAAGTATACCTCATGAACAACTAAACCATTGTAGTAGTATTAGTTTGAGGTAGGTTCTTTTGTACATGTTTTTAAATAAAACAATACCTTACATTGAATTTCAATACAAATAAAATAATGTCTTGGTTAACCTTGTTAACTCTTTTAGCTTGTAAGCTGGGTTTTCCACCTGGGTTACACCCTCCCCTCCTTAACTAACATGAGTCCCTTCATGTTCTCCCTTCAATATATTGCTTTCAAAGGTTTCAACTAGTGCTTTATTGAAACCATCAAATACGGTTTGAATAAAAGAAACAAAGGGATTTCCTAACTGAGGGTAAGTGAATTTCCCAGTAGGCTTTCTCTGACGTTCTGACCTACGTACAGATTGTATGGGATCTTGTTCACTAACAGTATCTTCAGTTGTTTCTGCAGGTGACTGGTAGTCTTCCTGAGGATTATCTGCTGGTAATTCTTCTTCCAATAGAAGATTCTCATCTCTTGCTTGCTTTTCTCCACTTTCCATTTCCTCTTGTCCTATTTCGGTTATTTCCTCTCTTTCCGTTGCAGGTAAGTCGTTTTCAGTTTGTTGGTTTTCCATGTCCATTATATCATTGTCTTTCTCCACAGGTTCATCCGTATTTGTTTCAGGTAAGTTTGAATTTTCTCCTTCCACAGATGAGTTTAGAACTTCAGCTTCAGTGGATTCAGGTAAGTTTGGTTGCTCCATTTCAGGTAGGTGTTTTGTCTCCCTTCCAGTTGCTGCGACATCCTCAGATGGAGACACACTGAAGGGTTTTGACGACTCTCTGGCTTCAGTCTCAATTTCTATGGGATAGAACAGTGTCTCAATCTCTAAGGGATAGAATAATGGAATTTCATCTTCATCCTCGTCCGAGAACTGATGATTGTCATCCATTTGGGTGGTTTGTCTTGTCCTACGCTTAGTAGGTGTCTTTGATTTAACAGGCTCTTCCTCCATTTCAGAGAGAAATTCGCATGGAAGCAGTAGATCTCGGTGCAAAGTACGTGTTGGTCCATCTCGACCTTCAGGACATACTGTATAGACTGGTAGGTCGCCTGCTCTCTTTTGCACTACATAAACAGTAGACTCCCACCGATCAGCGAGTTTATTCTTGCCACGGAGGCGGACATTACGCACCAGCACTCTATCTCCTATCTCCAGAGTAGATTCTCTCACTCGCGCGTCGAATCTTTGTTTGTTCTTGTCAGCCACTTTCTTTGCATTTGTTGTAGCTAGCTGGTAACTTGCTTTCAGGTAAGACTTCAGGTTTTTCACATATTGCGTGTGAGTTGTAGCTGAGCCTTCCTTGACTGGTAATCCAAATGCTATGTCAATCGGTAGTCGAGGCTGTCGTCCAAACATGAGCTCGTAGGGCGAAAAACCTGTGACGTCGTTCTTCGTGCAGTTGTATGCATGAGTTAAAGGCTTAACATATTCACGCCACTTCGTCTTTTGTTTTTCCTGTAGAGTACCCAGCATGCTTAGTAGCGTACGGTTGTACCGTTCTACTGGGTTCCCTCGAGGGTGGTATGGACTTGTTCTGATTTTCTTTATCCCCACCAAGGCACAGAGTTCTTTGATAAGCAGGGATTCAAAGTCACGTCCCTGATCGCTATGGAGACGTTCTGGGAATCCATAATGAACGAAATACTGCTCCCAAAGACATCGAGCGACTGTGGTGGCTTTCTGGTCTCTAGTCGGTATGGCCACAGCATATTTGGTGAAGTGGTCAGTTATGACCAGGATATCCTTTGTGTTGTGACTATCCGGCTCTAGTGACAGGAAATCCATACAGACTAATTCCATAGGCCGACTGGTTCTGATATTGACCAGAGGTGCGGCCTTGTCTGGTTGTTTTTTCCTTTTGACACATCTCCCACAGGTTTTGATCTTGGACTCCACTTCAGATGTCATCTTCGGCCAATAAAATCGAGATCTGGCCAAATCGAGAGTGCGTTCTATTCCGAGATGACCCATCTCATCGTGAAGACTGGTGAGTACAGACGATCTTAACACACGTGGAAGAACAAGTTGGTACACGGTTGTGTTGTCACACTGTCGTTTCCTGTATAACAGGCTATTCTTCAGTTCTAGCCGACTTATCTCTCTGAGCATAAGAGGAATCTCTGGCAGCTCTAGCTTTAAGCTGTCAGGTACAGGCTCTCCTGATTCAAGGAATTTAATGATAGTACAGATTACAGGATCGGCTTGCTGTAATCTCGCCAACTCAGCTTCACTGTATTTAGGAACTGTGCAAAGGCCGTCAGAGGACCCATCCTCCTCTTCATATGCAGCTGGAATAGCATCCGGATGGATGGCTAATGACTCTATGAGACAAGGAGATTGGAACTGTTCCTCTTCTTGTAGCACAATGTGATACTGACAGGTTGCCTTGACTACATCCACAGGAGCTAAGTGGTGTGATGTGAAATCATGGATTCTCATGCTTTCCTCTTGAGAAAATAGATCGTTGGTCAATTCTCCATGTGGTCTTCTTGATAGACCATCCGCGTCTTGGTTCTGCTTACCGGCACGGTATTTGATGTCAAAAGTGTAAGTGGACAGGTTGGCCAACCAACGGTAGCTGGTGGCATCCATCTTAGCAGTGGTGAGTATATATCTGAGTGGATTGTTGTCGGTTATTACAGTAAAGGTGTTCCCATACAGATAGTCATGGAATTTTTCACTGACAGCCCATTTTAAGGCTAGGAATTCCAGCTTATGGGCTGGGTATCGTGCTTCACTTCTTGATAGGCCTCTACTTGCATAGGCAATAACCCGACTCTTTCCATCCTGCTCCTGATACAATGCCGCTCCCAGTCCTGTTGTACTTGCATCCGTATGGATGATGTATGGTATCTCAGGATTTGCAAACCCTAGGACTGGGGATGACGTTAGTTTCTCAATGATTTCCTCAAATGATTTTTGACATGCTTGTGTCCATCTTTCTCCGAAGGGTTCCTTGGGATTGTGGTATTTGGTACCATCTTTGGATACTTTTGTCATTTTCCGGGTTGGTGGATAGCCTGCCGTGAGACTTGTTAAGGGCTTTGCAATCTTTGAGTACCCTTCAACGTACCGACGATAGTATCCAGAAAAACCTAGAAACGATCTTAGTTCCTTCAAAGTCTGAGGTTTCGGCCAGGTCTTTAAGGCTTCGATCTTCTTGGGATCGGTTTCCACTCCACTTCGAGACACGATATGTCCCAGATAGCGTACTGATGTTTGGAAGAAACTACACTTCTCTGGAGACAATTTCAGACCATTCTCTCTCAAACGACTCAGGACTTTGGCTAAACGAGTCTCATGTTCCTCCAAGGTTTTTGAAAAGACGATGATGTCATCAAGAAAGACTAGGACTTCACGCAGGTTGATATCGCCCATGCACTTCTCCATTAAGCGCTGGAATGTGCTTGGTGCGTTAGTTATCCCTTGCGGCATTCTATTCCACTCCCAAAAACCGAGAGGACACACAAATGCTGTTTTGGCCTTATCACTCTCTTCCATCTCTATTTGATAGTATCCTGACTTTAAATCCATCACCGAGAACCATTGCGATCCACTGAGTGCAGAGAACGACTCTTCAAGGTTAGGCAAAGCGTATGCGTCCTTGATTGTTTGAATGTTTAATTTCCGGTAGTCAACGCATAACCGAATATCACCATTCTTCTTTTTGACAACGACTATCGGTGATGAAAATGGCGACTCAGATTCCCGGATAACTCCAGCCTCTAGAAGAGTTTGAAGGTGACGTCTTACAGCATCGTAATCTTGAGGGTGTATAGGTCGTGGTCTCTGTTTGAAAGTTGTCTCATCTTTGAGTTGGATTCTGTGTTTGACTTTCGTCGCATGACCGAAGTCAAGATCATGATGGGAAAAGACATCAGAGTAGGAGTTGAGATTTTTAGTTACTCGGGCCTTCCACTCCTCTGGAAGTGGGGAATCTCTAAAATCGAACTTGAGACTTTCATTCGTGTCACATTTCTGTTGGTTTGTCTGGCTAGCAGGCTGTTGCTGACTAGCTTCAGGTTTCTGGTTCTCCTGTGAACCAGTGCTCTGGGGATCAGTGATTTTCTGTGGAACACTAAGCTTAGCAATAACACAGTTGGTTGGGAGGACAATATCATGGTTGGTTTCATTGCTTAACACCACTGGAATCTTGTGTGGTGAACGAGCTGGAAGGGTAATGAGACAGCGATCAGTGAGGATTCCACCGGGTAAGGATGAAAAGGTGGGTTGTTCAAGTAATGCCCATTTCTCATTGCTGATGCCACTGACATTAACAAAACCTTCTAACACAACTTTCTGACCAGCAGGGATGACATCTGGCTCACTGCCTCGCAGCTTGACAAATCCGAGCTGACCATCTTGTTGCTTGTGTCTGAACTGTAAGATCTGCAGTACTTGTTGATAACCGCAGTAGGGATTAACTGAGGGTATAGAGTCATAGTACTGTTCGTAGAGTGTGTCGAGAGTGTTAGTTCCAATCAGTACTGGCATGTCGCTGTTGGAACGAACGTCTGGCACTACTAAAGCAAGGGTTTCAACTTGAGGTTCAGAAGCAATGAACTCTTTGGGGAATTGGATATTCAACTGTACACAACCTGCATAGGGCACTAAATCACCAGTGGCTCCTTCTACTTCTAGTATTTTGTTCACTGGGTGCATAGTTTGGTCTGACAAGTGCAAGTTATAGAAGGACTGGGACACAGTAGTGACCTGTGAACCGGTATCAAGTAATGAGTTGCAGTCGATTCCATTAATTTTAATGTTAGCTGCAGTCTTGCTGCCTACTAAACCTTTGGGGATTATTCTGGTTGGTGTAGTTCTGTGTTCTTTTAGTGATGCTCTGGTTTTGTGTACAGTCTCAGTTTTGGGACTTTCGCACTGATCTGTTCCCATTTGCCCCGCAATAGGAACAGTTAGTCGTTTAAAGGGTCTGTGTTATTTTTCTCCCAAGCTTCTTGTTTTGCTTTCAGCTCTTGTCTCTTTGCATTCACTAGTGCAGGATCAGGAGGATTGCTGCAAGTGATCTTGATGTGTCCGTCCTCACCACATTGGAAGCAGTACCACGGTTTTGGTCGTTTAGCTGCATAGACAGGTTTGACTGGTGGCTGCTTCACACTGAGTGGTTCTTCCTTTTCACTGGATGGTTTATACTTTTTCTTTGCTCCTTTGTTCTGATCAGATTTCCCTTCATTGTGTAGCATGAGAGTCGCAATCTGTGTTTGAAGAGCGACAAGCTGCTTCTGGATTTGCTTTAGTTCTGGAGGTGGTTTGCTGACTGCAGCGGGTGAATGTGACTCACCATCATCATTGTCAGGGAAGCTAACATTATGAGCTTGAGATTGAGCTTTGGTTTTGGTGAAACCTAAATGTCGCTTCATTCTGGTGTCTTTGGCTGCCTGCTTATCCTCCTCAGTGCGCAAGAGCATTAAGAATTCAGAGAAGGTAGGAGGGTTTTTCGTCTTACGCTCCAGTTGAAGTTTGTTGATAAGGTCATTCTCCCAGCATCCTCTGCAGAACTGTTTCAAGAGCTGCATATCTGCATCACTGGCTGCGATGGCTTTCATTTGTACAGCTTTGTTCAGAACAGTCTGTAGCCTCTGAAGGTAGTTTGATGCTTTCTCTCCAGAGTTAGAATTTTGGTTCAGGCTGAGGAACTTTGCAAATAACTCATCGCTGTCTTCAACTGTAGCATAAGCGGAGTCAAGTAATTCTAAATAAGCTCTCGGCGTTGAGTGTGGGCCTAATGACTTGACCACACTGACAGCTGGGGATGATAAACTGTCAACAATTTTCCTCACTAACTGTCTTTCAGAGATTGTGCGGTCTGCTATGTAGAATTCAACACTATCTCTCCAGGTTTCATAGTCTACTTCGAAATTGGGACATGGTACCTTGCCCGAGAAAGAACGCAACCTTGCGGTTGAATGGCTCTGTGCTGAGGAATCTGTAGTCTTTACAATGTGTTCTACAACTAGACGTTGTACTTCGGGTGGAATTATTTGCTCGGACGAAAGCTTTGGAATGGGTTCTGATGCTACTCTAGCTGGTGTGACATTAACAGCTACACTTGGACTGAGGTTTAATGAACTATCAGCTGCGTTTTCCTCAGTTCCACCAGACACTTCCTTGTTTGGTTCTCCAACAGCATCGGTTATCCTAGCTAACTCGTCTTGCAAAATTTGTTCAAAGGACTTGCCACTAATCTTAGCCATGTTTTTAAGGTCAGACAAAAACTTGCCTGTTAAGACTGAGCCCTTGTCAATGGAATATACACTGGCTAGTGCATCAACATGGTGTACGATGTCAGGGTCTGCTTCACTCGTTCTGTGCATTGGTAACGGTAAAGATTCAACAGTAGTACCAGATTTAAATTCTAAAATTATATTTTCTGGCACCAGTGGAATTTCTATTTTTCTCTCAATGGCCCCAAACTGTTTCAGGTAGTCAAATATCTCCTCATCTACAGTTGTATTGGACATACCTGTGATGAGTACTGAATTTGGAACCTTGACACTTTCTTTCTCAATTACATCCATATCCATTTTCGTTTTTGTTTCGTTAAGTTCACTCGTAATGACCAATGCTCATAAAGTACATGAAAACATATACATCTGATGTGTTGTGGTAATTGTACAACAGTAATTTAGCTCCTGGCTAGCTCGCCACTTTGTGTAACCCCCACCTGTACCCCACTCTGCGTATTACGGTGGACGCTTTGTTCTAGGTCCGTTAAAGCTGTTATGTTCGATGTACAATGACCACAGTGACACATCAGACGACACAGTAACTTTTGTTGAGTAACCTCTTGGCACTCGTTTAGTATTTTAGCAGCTGTATAGTGCACATGAAATACATACAAACAATGGTACATTAGCCGGCAAACAATAACCCCCAAAATAAAAATAGAAAAAGAAATGTCTTTAAGTGAAGTCGTCACTTTTTAGAGCTCTGTACTCTTAAGGTCAACAGTATGGTCCAAAGTCAATTCAATCAACTCTTGTAAGTCAATTGGGTCAAAGGTCAGTTGGAATCAGACTGAACAAGTCTGACTCTGATCCAGAGTTCCACACAGACCGGGTCTATGTGGTCAATTCAGTTCGTTGGAGTGCACTCTTAATCACGCGTTCGAATTCAGCACCAGTCGGGTGACTGGCACAATCCTACCATCAACAGACCGTCCGTCTGCTGTTTGAGAACGTGGTTGATGCAGATCTGGTCCTGGAATCATCAAACTGGGTAGCTCGCCATCAACTGGATCTCCAGGGTTACTGGGTCTCCAGGGTTCTGGTTACCAGGAATACTGGTCTCCAGGGATCTTCAACCTCATCAAAAAACCTGACCGAATCACATCCAATGTTCCAGTACTGAGCGACGTCAGGACTCAACTCTCACAACAGGGGTTTGCCGAGTGGGTTAACGTTTGGTTCACACACCAAACGGCTGCAGGATTCTCCCCTGGCAAGACTAACATACAGCACCACACTGTAGCCACAGCTGGTGTATCTGTTCTGTTAGTTATATACTTTTTTATGAACTTAGTCTCTCTCAGCTTTTTCACTGCTGCTGCTGAAGACTCGCGCCAACGTGAAAAAGGAAGTGTAGACGTGGTGACGTCACTTTCAGCTACGCTGTTGCTTTCAAGTGTGTGTGTGTGCTTGTAAAAAGCAGTGCTGCCCTCTAGTGTTGCTTTCAAGTATACCTCATGAACAACTAAACCATTGTAGTAGTATTAGTTTGAGGTAGGTTCTTTTGTACATGTTTTTAAATAAAACAATACCTTACATTGAATTTCAATACAAATAAAATAATGTCTTGGTTAACCTTGTTAACTCTTTTAGCTTGTAAGCTGGGTTTTCCACCTGGGTTACACCTGCCTTTCAGAATTCCCTCAATAAGAGGGAGGGGAGGTGCGGCCTCAGCCCTTATAGGAATACTGAGTACATGCAGCGGCCTGTTCTGCCCAGCTTCTCTCCCCAAACATGCATCAATTGTGTTGGGCCAGTGCCCTCTATCCAATATCCAAGTCCCTTACCGCCCCTCACACTCAATAAAATAAACTTTTTTCTTTGTGTATTATGCCTGTGACAGGAATGTCAGGCCCTGTCACATCATCAGGCCCCTCTCACAGCACACACAGAGGGGTCTGATGTCACAGGCATATGACATGTCATGATACTGACCATGACGAAGTAAACATCAAAGGTGCTTTGCTACAAGTAGAATCTGCTAGAGCTACTAAGTACATTTACTTAAGTACTGTACTTTTGATACAGTTTGTACTTACTTGAGGATTTCCAATTTCCAATACTTTTACTGATTTGGATTATTATTACAAAACATACATTATACATTAACAACATACATTAACCCCGGCCTTCAGCCCTCAATACATTTGGGCCATTTGAAAATAGTAAATAATGCAAGCACCACGGCGTGACACATTGTGCAGCATGTAGATACTGCTATTTTCAACCCTCATGATGCCAACCGGAAAACATTCGGAAAGTCATTAGCGCCAGTAGCTACGGCTTTGGAATGAACAAGGTCGTTACAGGAGCATGCAGCGTTAAAGCTGGCATTCTGTTCCTGCTTATGCCGTCTGACTCAGAGGAAATACTCCCACATGGAAAACGAGTGCTTGGCAGGTGTGTGGGCATTTGAATGCTTTGTTCACTATGTGCAATGCAGGGACACTAGTTCACATCTGCATGAACACACACACACCGTATGACATGGACAAAGCCCCTCCAAAGGTAGCCTGCATTCTTAAGAATCTTCAGTGAATCCCCGCTATGAGGCTGGCCAAGCCAGGCTACTCCAAAGGTGCCAAAGGCTCCTCTTGCACCTTTTAGGATTCCATATAGTAGCTGAGCATGTCTCTGGGAAAGAGCTGGTTGTCACGGATACCCTCTCCAGGAGTCTGTCTTGGCTGACTTGAGTGATGGGAGAATCCACTATAAGAAATCCATGCCTCTGCTTTTGATATCCCCATTGTATAGCCGGTGGTGGAGATGTTTTGTTGTAGCCCTGCTCATGGATGATTTTGAAATTTGATAATATCACAATGATATCAAAATGTAATTAGAATTTGTGAAAATAGCATACTGTATCTACAAGATCACAACATATCGCGGTGCAATATGTCAGGAGCTTGTAGATCGTCTATCTTCATTTGTTGTGCGAGAAAGAATGATATAGCGCTTACAGTAAGGCCCTTTCCCAATTCCCCCCTTCTCCATGGCCCTTAGCCCTTCCCCTTGCTGATGCGCGTTCACGTGAGGAGGAAGGGTTATCTCAATTCTCTTTGGAGCGAGGGGTAGGGCCAAGGGCAAGGGATTGGATCCCCTTCAAACGAAGGGGATTCGCGACCAGACTTAAAACGAAGGGACATCACAGAGGGCGGAAGGCGGACGAGGTAAGACGCCTTTTTCGTCCTTTATTATGGAAGAATATGATAACCAATATTATTTGAATGTGTTAACAATCTGCATCGCCAAAAATATCGCAATCTCTAGCAAAGGTTAACGTTACCTCACTTGAACTAACGATATGCTACGGCGTTGCATTCATACAACGTTACGGTAACGTTAACCATTCATTTTTCACTTCGGCGCTTTATTATTTTTTATTTACCGCCGGTGCCCCGGTGGAACAACTCGGATGCAAGCTATAGCTTAACTAGCCGGCATTAGTCAGACCCCCCCAGACCACGATATGTCAACATTCTGCAGTTTTTGGAGCACTTTAAAGCCGTGAAATAGCCTACTGTACCTACATAACGCTGTCGCTGCATAACGGCTACTCGGTGCAGTGATAGTGTGGTTTTATCATGACCAATGTTATGCTAATCCCCACAAGTTGCAAAAGTTACAAAACTAATTAGCAATGGTGTTGTTTTTCCCCCCCCAGGCAAACCAGCTATGAAACAGACTGCAAGCTGCTGTACAGCCTGTACATGGGATGGAGATGGATCACGATGGCATTTCCATTGTCCTAAATGTTGTTGAATTTGAAACATTATCATTCATATGTAGCATACCACGACATGATAGAAAATGACTCTGTTCTTAATGATATTAAAAACAATGAACACAGTGACCACAGCCCCTTCTTTCTATATTGTTTTTCCTTTTTCTAACCCTGTATATGATATATAACTGTACCCATTCTATACAAACTGTTAATACAATAATCAATGAATCAGGTACAACTGTTGAGCAGGTGTCAGAATGAGCTATATCTAGCTGAATTACATTCTGGTGGGCTACCAAGATGAGACAAAATTACAATATATTTATTTCATCATAACCACAGCAATGTTATATTTACGTTCCATCTCTTCTCCCAAAATAGCCGATCTACAGCTTATAGCAGTGGTTTCCAAAGTGGGTTATGGGGACCCCCAGGGGTCCTTGAGTGAGTTCCAGGGGGTCCCCAGCTAAATGATAGTTTGGAACCAAATGGACCCATAAGGGTCCATTTGTACACTCAGAGTTAATTACATTGATTTTACAATATAAATTGGGGGTCCCAGAGACAGAAATGCCATCAAATGGGGGTCCATGGACTAATGCATGTCACACTGGCGGTCCGTGACACTGCTATATTTGTAAAGATCTATGGGGTCCCTGGCATATCTCTTCAAATGGGGGTCTGTGGGCTAATTATTGTCAATTTGGGGGTCCTTGACATGAAAAAGTTTGGGGACCACTGGCCTGTAGTGAGCTTGCAGATCAGCTATTTTCTGAGAACAGGTTGTATATCAATATCTACAAGGGACGTTCAATATTTAGGGACGTTCCAATTCCTAGGGTGATGATTTATCCCCCTACCCCTTGACACTCATTATCTAGGGGCAAGGGGAAGGGCCAAGGGATAAGGGCTAGGGCCAAGAGATGAGGGGTAGGGTTAAAAAAGGAATTGGGAAAGGGCCTAAGTGGTTAAAGATGGAGTGCCGTGCATTTCCCCCCCTAAAACATGATCATCAGGTAATAATACTAGGAGGAACATTTCTTTCAAAAAAGTGTACAGAAAATTATGTTTTTTATGTGGACACACCTACCAGTTCATTAAGTATACCTGGTTTTCACCTTAGCACCACCCAGCTGAACTTAAGCCTCGCCCACAGCTGTTAATGTGGGAGGGGTCTGGGGAGGAGTTAGGGTTATGATGTCACTAAAATGGTGTTATTTCGATTGGGCCTTTTGACTCAAAGGCTTCCAGCTTTCAGGAAGAAAATACACAGGGAAGACATATTTGAATATTATGACCACACCTGGGGGTCTATTAGAGTAATGTTAACTCCATAGACACATGCAAAACAAAAAAATCACGGCACGTCCATCTTTAAGAAAATGCACTCCCCTGTCTTTTTTGTCTTTTAATTAATTACAAATCAATGCTTGAGCATTAGGTAGTCAGTATAGATATATATTATACACCTGTCTCATCACAAATCAGTGCAGCCATATGATGGAGAGCTGTAAATGATTACAGGCTTCACCAGGAATGGATGGCTAGTGCTACCGGAGAGAACACTGCTTCCTTCTCTGCATGATTATTACTCTGTGAGAGCTGCACACATCTATGAGCTGGCACAGGTGCATCATTCCTGCTGCACTGAGAAACAGCTGCCTGCCAAGGTACTGACTTTATTACGTTCCATTATTTGGACACTATTAACACAATGACTAGTGCCATTAAGGGGAGAATGACCAACTAAGACCCATAATGATCAAAGCATATTAACGTTATAATAAATGTACAACACTTTCTTTAAATACGCAGTAATTAGGAGGTTGAAGGAAAACTCTTGGTTAATGGCTTAGTTGTGGAATATATGTATGGTTCATATGACCATAACCTATAAATATCCAAAAAGTTAAATTAACACTAAGAATGTTACAGTGTAACTTGTTCTATTTGTACAGTTATAATACAGACCCGTAAGGGTCCATTTGGACCAATGGTGGGCCCCAGACCAGAGGTTGAGGAACCTTACTGCATCCATGTAGTTGCGTGGCTACCTGAAAAATGGACTAGTTACCAGACAGACAGATATATACATATAATAACTATAGGTAATAAATACATGAATTAACTGTTTAAAATCAGCTGAGTCGGATGGCATGCAACATTGGCCTTGCATGTGGCCCTGTCCATGGTGCTGATTGCTTCAGTCACTTCTTCCCAGTAAGCAATATGTAAGCAGATTATATGGATTTTGTTTGCTATCATTAGGCCTGGGGCGCTGGGCCTATTTTATTTATCGCTTCATACCTTCCTGACATTTCCCCGGGGTATACAGCATATGATGGCATTTATTTTTTTTAATGTGTGGAACAGTTCACAATTTTGTATTTTTGTACTCGGAAAATAAATAACAAGAACTGATCAATTATCAGTTAATTACCAGTGGCTGCCTTATAATAATAAAATAAAATAATAATAATTGATCTTATCCGGTCGGTGTGCACGTGATGACGTGCACAACGGATTTTAATTGCCTTGTATTTGTCACAATGGCACAACCTCTACACTTTGGCGTCAAGCAGGTGGCACTGAATGAGTTTTAACAACAACAGGATCTGTCGTGACTAAGGCTACACTGCTACAGTGTAGCCTTAAGGCTCATTCATAGTCTGGACTTTCGGTGGTGAGGTGACCGGTGGTGAGCTGACCACCAGAGCTGAAATAACGTTGAGCGGTGGTGAGTAAAAACAGAGAGAAGGGCTGGGACGGTGGCGGTGGTTTGCTCTTCACCGCGGCGCCGGCTCGTGACGTCATGTTGTAGTTCGGTGGTCACCTAACCACCGAAAATCCAGACTAAGTATGAGCCTTTAGCCTACTACAAATGGAACAAAAGGACCCTTTTATAACAATAAACTCTGATGGAAAATACAAATGGACTGTTTGTATTTGTGCACTCTCAGGTAGCATATTCTCCAAGCCATTATATGTCGCTCCTCACAGCTCGCGCACAGCTGTCGGTTGTAGTGTTGACATTGGCTTGACACTAGGTACAAAGAACATGTCGAAATCGCGGGGGTCCGCGGATCGCCGGGTCCAACGGGGGTCCCCGCGGAGGTCGACGCGGGGGTCCGCGGTAGGCTGCGTGGGGGTGCCTGTTAAATCAGCAGGTGTGCTCTGCTTTGCTGCGCTCACGCGACCGTTTCGACTATGGCATTAAACGTGTCTTGTTGCGTCCCCCCATCTATGGGTTTCGTAGAAAGGCAGCCAATCAGAAGTACGCGTCAGTATGACGATATGTCAACTCTCGTGGCGAAGTTTTCATGGGTATTCATAGACCAGTGCTTTTCAAGCCACTGGTAAAAACATTGGAGCTGAGCTGCAGGGCATACAGTACATCATTGTAGAATGTATGACATTGAAGCCTACATTGCTGTGTCTAATATGCCATTAGCCTTCTTAGACAAGCCTTTTTATAGGTATGGCCCATAGAATAATTGATAGGAAATAAGTGCCCTTCTTACATAGATTCTGCATACCCTGCTGAAGGACTTGATGACACCCTGCGGTGGATACACACAGTCACATCAGTGTGCTGAACAGAGATGATAGTAGTAGCTGTGGATTAGTGGTAGCAGTTGAATACAAATAAAATCATGTGTCTAATAATCTGCTTTTTGTAGTGGGAAGCAGTGTTGTTTTTGGCAGCAAATTTCTATTTTATCATAAGATTTTAGTCGACTAAATCTACAGTTGATTTAGTCAACTACAATGTGTTGCCATCGTAATGACTGTTTTTACACTTGCTGAAAATAGCCGATCTACAAGCGCATCTGCTATTTTCAGCATGCAACAAAGTGTACTTATACTTATACTGGATCTCTTGTCCACTAGTGCCTTTCTAACATTTTAGTCTGTTTTTATTTGTTGACGAAATTGTCAGTAGGCCTATATTTAGTCTTGGTTTTAGTCATCATAGCTTAGTTTTCATTTAGTTTATCAGTGAAAAAAGGCAGTCGACGAACATCTTTCGTCTTAGTTTTAGTCGACAAAATCAATACTGGCTGGGAAGAAGTCATCTCAAGGTAAAGCTATGTGGCAATATCTTCATGAGTCCATGTGCACTACAATACATCACCTCAATATATATCTACTGTATATCTAATATATCAGAATAGAAATAGAAGCGTCTGCAATTTTGACGGTATAGAGAAAGTCATATCTTCGGGATCTCCAAGATCCTGGTATATAATACCTTGACGCCACCGAAGCCTAGATATCAGTGTCTTGTGATTTCAAATAAGACAAAACACATAGTTCACGATAAGCCTGCTTTATATACAATAACAATACAGTATGGTGCCTATACTCGGTTCACATTGCATACCACTGGACGTGGAAACACACTACGGTACCTCAGGCAAAATTGAACTTACACATCAAAGCAGTACTTGTTAATTGTTATAAATATTACAAGGAAAGTAGATCATGGAAGAAAAAGAAAAGAAAAGAAAAAAACACAGCATGTCCTTGATGTCTTTTTCAAAGATTTGTACATTCATTATATCTCCATGTATATTTAATAACAATCCACAACATCTAAGGTAGAAATGGAGCAGTATTTACAAACAAAATAACAAGATGGTTAGGATAGATAGATAGACTAACAATCACAAATATAATGATTTATTTTCAATGGCCACGGGGCGGGGCAGACCCCTATATGTTCTCTCGTGCTGTGAGACAGAAGGCATATCAGTCTTCAGAAATTGAAGAGGGTTCTTAAAACATTCAGGTTTTCTATTTTAAGGGAAAAAGAGAAGCCCCAGCCAAAAGGGCCAAGCAGTCCCAGGATGTTGTTTTTGTTTGCTTTTTCTGAAACTATAGGTAAAAAAAGAAGAAAACTCATCATGAATGTCATTGTTTTCTGTCCTTTGAATTATTTATGAAGCAACCAGCTCTACGGTAAGGTTTTCATATTATGAACTGTGAAAAAGGAGAATAGATTCTGTTGATGTGGTCAATGCTAAGCTATACCCAAGCAAGCAAACCCCCAGTGGAGATGATGCAGGAGAAATTATTCACTCATGGCGGCCAAAAACGCTAATGAGCGCTCAAAAGCATACGAACAGACTGCGACGTCTTGTCTGCCGTGCTCCATTCGTCATGCCTAATGTTCTGTAAACGGATTACTGAAGCTTCAGCGTCATTATGAAAGTGTAAGACTGGATTACTTTTTTTCCTTCCCCATAAATGTCCTATTATACTGAAAATCCTGTCATATATGGAGTATAGGACTAACGGTGTGATAACCACAAAGGTAGAATTGGCAGTAAGGCTGCAAGATATATCGAAAATGTACCTTCATCGAGGTATGCATATCACATATCCCGAGAGACAACATTTTATCGAGGTAAATAAATGTATGTCTATTTTCAATACCATCGGCAAAGCACGGTGGAGTGGAGATCAAAGTATAAATCAATCAAGTTGGGCACACCTGCTCCTCCCCTCCCCTCTCAATTGAACATTGTCTGTTTCTATCCCAGTATACTTCCCAGTAGCCCCTCATGGAACTACTTCTCCTCAAATCCAAGGACAGTATTTTCCAGCCTGAATCGCAGCAGGCCTAATATTATTATTGTATTGTGCAATAATGCAACTGAAAGTCAAAGTTCAGAGGCATTCTATTGCCTTTTGATGGGCTAGATACTGTATTTGTTTTACATATTGTTTTACATTTTTGAGTGGTGCAAACCACTCCAACAACCAACAACCAGCTTTGTCTGTACCCGTGTACCCGTGTATGTACCCGTGTACCTGTACCTGTCCCCACGCACAGGTGAGCATGGTTGCTATGGTTAGTGTGTGACGTCACTGCACCACTCAGTTCACACGGGTGTGATTTTTTGTACTTCAAACAACAGTCTTAAACAACATGATTGAATATCGCATGCTTAACTAATATCCTGCAGCCTTAATTGGCAGTGACAGTGCTCATAAGCTCATAACTTTGCCTTTTCTTTTATGACCCCGCCTCATGCACAAATGAGGTCACAGAAGCATGGTGTGCTTTATTGGGGGTGGACTGGGTCAACTGTGAAAGGCAATAGCCAAATTCCAATACCCCAAATCTCGGCAACTCGCTCACTCACACTCGGTCGCTCCAGCATGGTGGTGTTATGGTGAAATTGGTGACCTGCTGAAATATGTGACAATCGTGTAGACATCACATAACGTCAGTGTCTGAGTGTAAATCGTTGCAGTTTATTTATTAGAAGAGTTCAACCTAGCGGTATTCAGGCCACATATTTAAAGACCTCCATGTAAGTTGTGTGAAGTCCACAAGATGGTCACATATTTCGGCAGGTCACCAATTTCGCCATACTTTGCCATGCTGGAGTGAGCGAGTGTGAGTGAACGAGTGGCAGAGATTTTCGGTATTGGAATTTGGCTAATAACTCCATGTTCACCATGGGGCTGCAGCTGAAGCTGGATTTTGTTGCTGTCGGGCAGAAACATCCATATTTTAATGTTTTTTTTTTGTGAATTAATGCCTTCCTTCGTCTTACAGTCACACAAAAGTGACAGCGACGATTTATTTTCCCTATCTGCTCTTTCGAGGGGGTTGTTTTCATGTTGCTTGGTGACGGGAGAGCTACCTCTTTAGAAAACACACACTCACGCACACAGATGGCATACTTGAGGGGGATTGTTTGTTTGTTTGAGTGTGTGTGTGTGAGTGGCTCCTGTAATGAACCTCTTTCACAGCAGCATGGTTGTGTTTAAGTTAAGATGCAGTAGGTATTGGATGGAGCCCGCACACCATGGGTATAAGAAAGACGTTCTTTATTGAAAATTCTGAATTTTCAATAAAGAACGTCTTTCTTATACCCATGGTGTGCGGGCTCCATCCAATACCTACTGAAGTTTCTTTAGCCCAGCACCCAACCTGTTGATGTGCGTGTTCTACGTCCGCTCTAAGTTAAGATGCAGTCCATGTATGCCAGCATGGACTGCTCCTAAAGGTTCGTTCAGACGTGGATGGTTAGAGCGGCGTGATTACATACAAAGTCAATGCAAAGACGAGAAGTTGCGCGAGTGCCGCGGATGGGTGCGGCGCGACCTGGCGAAGCACAAATGGGACGAACCGAGGCGAATATTTAAAAGTCTGAATGCACCTTTACAGTTAACTACATGCTGCCTGAAAAACCTGCATTTACTTACTAAATACTAAATTATGACAATAATAATAATAATCAAAATGGCGTTTAGGGATAGAGAGGGAGCAGAGGCCCCCCAACAGAGCCTAATGTACAGTATGCTGAAGATTAAAGTTTGATGCAGTGGGCTGGGATCTGACGGGATAAAACCCACCGAGGAAGCCTCGGAACTACTCAAACATCCCGGGGACGATAAAATATGTATTTGGGGCAAACAGAGATCCTCCCCAGTAACCAGTCACAAAATAAAATCCACTTGTAAAAAGCCAGCTGCTCTGACTGTCAATAAAAATAATATTTTAAATAATTATAGTCATTAAGAGAATGTGAAACTTACTATTGTTGATGATCTATGCATGTAAAAAATAAATAAAATACAGCGAATCTCATTTCTCTCATTTTTCTATAAAGGTAAAACATAAAAAAATGGCTATGACAGGAACTCCCACACAACACTAGCCAAACACCCACAAGCAGCTTGCATCAGATCAAAAATGAGAGAATGTGCTTGAGGTGGCTGAGAATTGTGTAATGATTGAAATATTTAATATTCTTAATACTTAAAATGTGTTGAATGAGCATCCAAATATTTGGGGCCAGCCCCTAACATACAATACACAAAATATAAGGTGTTTTAGTATTGTTTGGCTATCAATAATTAGTTATATTAAATAATAAATACTTATTTCAAATAATTCTACAGTTATGTTTGATTAGTGTTTTTTATGGTAATAACTATAGTAATAAACAATATGAATTGATTTACAGAAAATTGTAATATCATGGAAAAGTTGGTTTATTTCCAAAATTCCATTCAAAAAGTTTAACTTTCATAGATTATAGATTCAACGTAATGAGAGACACAACGTAATGCCACAGGCTGATTGCCTCAATGCCATGGCGTATCGAGGCAGTGATGAAGGCAAAGGGATTCCCAACCAAGTATTGAAGATTGACATTTTTGTTTTGAAAGTACCATATTTTGATTGATTTGATCCTAATTTCTTAATGTGGCATTCAGATTAAAACATAAGTGAATGGTGATTTCTTCACAGTATTCTAATTTTTTGAAATTCTGTTTTAGTGGGTTTTATGAGCTGGGAGCCAAAATTGTGTAAAGATAAACAAATAAATACTTGAAATCATTTCCGTTGTGTGCACTGAATCTATAATC
Organism: Electrona antarctica; assembly: GCF_951216825.1. Lineage (NCBI taxonomy): Eukaryota > Metazoa > Chordata > Actinopteri > Myctophiformes > Myctophidae > Electrona > Electrona antarctica. Next base: position 16,067,292 of record NC_136802.1, read on the forward strand.
TATGAAAGTTAAACTTTTTGAATGGAATTATGGAAATAAACCATGGAAAACCATGATATTCTAATTTTTTGGAAATGTGCTGTATATGTTGTGTCCTATAAGTCCATGTGGGCGGGGCATCTCTGGTGCATGCACATCAATAAAGAATCTATCTCTACATGACAAACATAATGTGTGGCACTGTGGCACAGTTCACAATTTTGTAATTTTATACTCATTTTGATTCCTTGGCTTTTAAATCACGATAGATTTGTGTACTCATGTTTAACCGTATTTTGTGTTCTTTTGTATTGCATTATGTTTTATTACTGTTATGCCTAAACTGTACAGCACTTTGGTCAACTCTGTTGTTTTAAAATGTGCTTAATAATTAAAGTTGGATTGGATTAATATTTAAGGGATAGTTCTGGGTGGTGGTGAAAAATGTTAGTCGGGAGCCCTGCGGCCTATGTGAACAGTTCCAGAGATGCTCAGGGAAGTGCACACATAGACATCAAAGGGGGCTTCAGCCCCTGCCCTTTTACCCGTCTGTAAAACAACTGCCCTTTCCAGACCACTATGCAGCTTTTACTATGGTGAAAGAAATGCAAATGCCACTCCTTTCCATGCCATACCGGAAAGGCAGCATTCAGGAAAATTGCCTTTTCTTGGACTTGAACGCAGCATTTTGCATTGAACAAATTTGTTTAGAAATCCATGTAGTTACACCGCATCTCCACTAGCTAAAGAGTGCTGGGTTGCGCCCCGAAAATAGCTGATCTACAAGCTCACAACGTGTCGCAGGCAGCGTGACGTGTTGTGGGCTTGTAGATCTGATATTTTCGTCCAAAAGTGCCCTCTTACGGGATTTCAGCCCCCGCCTCTCTAACACTCTGCACGTCTCTGATGATGCTGATCAGGTCACTGTGGCATGCCTCGTCTTCTCAGATCCAGTGTGTGGAGGCCTTCCTCTCGACAGAGTGCATGCTGAGTTCCTACTTTATGGGCCGTCTCCGTGGCGGTGATGTCAATCTGGGCATACTTGGAGGAACTTTTCCCTGTTGTTGAGAAACAATACAATATATTGCTCCATTAACATCATCATTGGTTCTCTTCCTGCACCGCCTGCAACATTTTATCACAGAACAATCACAGCCACCCATCTCTCTGATATGAATATAGCTCGCTGTGTTCCTGTGTCTGCAAGCTACAGTATGACCTTGCTTTAGTTCAGGGGAATTCGGGTAGTGCGGCAGGGGTAAAGTAGCCTAACTGTCCACCACTGCGGAGGTTCGATTCCACCGTGGTGCATCGAGATGGTCCAGTCGACTATGCGACACAATTGGCTTTGTTTGGTGAAAGGGAAACCAGGTGACATTTGTCGCTGCCCTAGCGACTCTCAAAGTACGTATGTTGCATTCACACTAGCAGTCACTGTTGCAGAGTAGCTAATGAATAGTAGCTCAACATGCTTGGTGACATCAAGTGTATGTCCATGTGTGGGAGAAATGAGCAAGAGTAGGAAAAGACTGGAATCCTGCAATTCTATACGTGTCTTCACGTATAGAATTGTATTTAATCAGCAATGTTTTGGTTGGTCAGACCTTCATCGGGAATAAAGAGGCGACTGACAAACGGTCAGTATACAAATCTACAGTAGGATCGGCGAGGGTAAATCAGATGCCACACGCCAATCCGTTACTATGGAGAGGGACGAGGTGCGTTTTGTGTACAGGTGGTATATTGTTTGCATGATAAAAAGGAACATTCTTATATTAAACATTTATATCAATCAGTAGAGAAAGCATTATAAACAAGAATAAAAGTTAAATACCTATACATACCCAGGTGAAAAAGTAATGTATTTTAATATATTAAAAATATACTTTTAGTACATTTATTATACTGAAGGTATACTTTTGTACTAAAAGTATATTGGTACTTTTGTCAAAGCATGCTAACAGTACATTTTTTTTACAATACATTTTTTTACAAATATAATCAGAGTGCATTCAATATATATTTCTAGAAAGTACATTGAATGTCAACATAATTCTAATTCAATTAAATGTACTTTTCAAAAATGTATTCTGATAATGTTAAGTTTTTGTTGAACTTAAGTACATTTCATTTTAAATATATTTTAAACTATTGTATTTGAAGTTCTTATACAGTATACTCCTAGGAAAGTATCCTCAATATGCACTTATCTTAAGATATACTATAATATGCATATAAAAAGTATACTTTTCACAAATACAATCAAAATATGTTCAAGTATACATTTTTGTAAGTATGTTAATGCCCAATGTATTGAAGTTTCACTTAATTATACTTCATAAAAGTACATTTTTCATCAGTGCATTTATAGTATAATGCTGACAAAGTATACAGAAAAAGCATTACACTTAAAGTTTACTTTAGTCTACTTTATTTTAAGTATACTATTCATGAATGTTCCTGGATGCTATTAGAAATATATTTCTTACATTATATTTGTAATGTATTGTTATTAAGTAAATTCAAAATATATTGAATATATACACATTCAATGTGAACATAAATTAATTTGTAATTTGTTTAAGTGTACTATACAAAAATATCTATATTTTAAATTATTATATTTTGAGTGTATTCAAATATACTTATATTGGTGGCTAGAGGAAGTCCATTTCCCAGCATGCACTGTGGTTCCAAGGACTGTGTCTGTTATTGTTCTTATTTGTGGTGTTATTTGAATATTAGAATGCATATTGGCGTTATTTTATGGGTCATTGTGTTTAGTGTTTTGTTAGTGTTTTTTGGTGATTTATGTTGTTTTATGTAATTTGTTTAGTAAAACCACGAATGTAAATGTCTGTTCATTTGGCCAGTCTCTCTCATACTGTATGTGTAGTATCTGTTGGATTGGGTTTGTTGTTGATGTTTGCTACAACAAAGAGTTGTCATGGCTCTTGCAGGCCGCAACTATACTAAATACCTCAAGCCGTTACAATATGACAATTTTTGGCATATTCTTTTTTTAAGAATATATGCAAATTTATACTTTTCAGGAGTATATTTAATATACTCATTTGTACTAAATAAAATAATAAATATATATAGTAATAGTAGTATAGTAATTATGCTCAAAATATACTATATTATATAAATTCATTTGAAGTATACTTTCAATAGTTTCAAGTGTACTAGCAATGTAATAATAATGTTACAACACAAACATACTTTAATTGTAATAATAGCATATTTTTAATTAATTGTCTGTGTACTTGTAGTGAGTTTAAATGCGTTATTATTACATTACTACTTCAAACTATTAAAAGTATACTTCAAATTAATTTATTACATACTCGTATATTTGTAATACATTGATAGTATACTTGAAACAAATACAAGTATATTTGCAATACATTGATAGTATATTTTAAGCATAATTGCAATATACTCTATATATTTATTTAGTACTTGATATGTATTGTTAATGCACTATAAATGTAATGATAGTATACTTTAATATACTTAATGACACCAGCAAAGTGTACTGTGCTGTACTTTATTTGTAATTAAATTGTATTTTTTTCGGGGGGGAAAGTACATTAAAATATATTTAAAATATGTTTAAATATATCTTTAGTGCAACTTTAGTGCAACTAAGTACAACTTAATTTTTTTGAAAATAATACATTTATATAATAAATGTACTATACTTTAGTATATTTCTTTTTCACCTGGGATATACAAGGTGTACTGAATACAAGCCAGAAAGCCGTGTCCCTGGAGGGCATAATATCCTAACAAATGTATTGGGGATCAGACCTGGTAGATTAGAGGTATAACTTAAGGGTCTAACCTCCAAATACACTAATAAGACAACACATCCAAATGGAGCTTTTGTGCTCGCTGATGCGTGTTTTGAGTTTCCTAGTGGTCTTGCCAATATAGGCCAGACCACAGGGACAGCATACAGTAGCATATAAATCACGTGGGTGCATGCGCACGTGATAACACTTTTGATAGGGAATGTTTTTTTTGTTTTATAATTGGTAATAAAAAACCTTAGCTTTGTTGGTGTTACATTGAGCGCAGTTTCCGCAGGGGTAGATGCCATATGGAATATATAGGGCTGAGTAGGGTTTGTGTGGGTTGCGCTGGCACTTGAAAAGTTAGCTTTAAAGATAGAATCTATTATGTTTCTCCCACGTTTGTTGACAAAGAGTGGAGGGAATTGGAATTACAGAAACCCCACTCTCATTAAAAAAAAACAGGACAAGAATTTCAGTCTTCAAAAAACACTGGGATCTGATCCGGAACTATCACAAACTTTCCAATTCTCTCTACTCTTTGAAACGTATTGGATCTTTATTTGCGATACCTTAGCCCCCAAAGGTTTAAATGACAAACTTCTATTAAATGTGATGTGATTTTTTTGGTTTTATACCTCTGGGTTTTGATACATTTATCTTGACAGCTTACAATACATATAGGCTGTCTCACCGTAGATGTGCATAAGGACGTTTTTCTACTAAGAAATGAGCGAGAAAAATATAAAGCGTGGGTTAAAAATACAAGCTGGAATTGACCCTTCCCTGAGCCCCACCCATTCCACTGTGTTTCTCACTGACTGAGATGCATGTTAAATGACGGGATTTCTCCATATAAATAATTGATCGTTTCAGTAGCAAGAGCTTCAAAATGCCTTCTAAATCTAGTCAACAAGGTAGGCTATGTACTGGAAAAATGTGCATGATGATATAATTTCAATAACTAGAAATACGTGGAAATGTTAGAGGGATAGTACAGTAACAGTATCCAACTCAATCAACTTTAACGTCCGACAGGAGTTTCCATGTAATGCACGGCAAGACTACGGCGATTAGTATTATTGCCATCACCTGCTGGCTTCAACAATTGATGCTTCACCTCATCAGTGGAGGGCTGAGAAAAGTCCCTCAACATTGAGTGGCATCATGTGACTGCAAGCATTACGCTGTCACTGTTGCAGCATCTGTCAGTAGGGCCGGGGTGTTGAACGGGAGGAGTGGATGGATGTACTACATCCTTCCACGGGGGCTCTTTACTGGCATAGGTGAGCCAATAGGGTACAATAGCAGTGGCAACACAGAGGTGTGTGTGGGGAGGTAAAAACGACGAGTGCTTGAGTTCTGCGTTTTCTTTTCCACTACAAAGAGTCACCCACAACCTTCCATAACCCGAACAAATTTAAAAAGGGTAAATAGCCACAAGCTCACAACGCGTCACATTGCAAAGTTTGTGAGCTTGTAGATCTGCTCATTTCAAAATGTTACATGTAGATTGGGTTAGCACTACCTCCTGAGCAAAAATTTGATTTTGAGAACCGTAGCTGAAACAGAGCCGCAGCGTATATGGAAACATCCAGAACCTGTGAAATATGATGCACAGCACGGTAGGCTTAGTTCTTATAGTCAAAGAGTGCCAATAGAGAAATAAAAACTACTCATCAACAGACCCCAAACCCAAAGGATGATCCCATTAGAGTGAGTGAATTCACAGCTGTGACGCAAATGCCCTCTGACCCCCTTGATGTGGCATCCTTCTTCCTCGTTGACAGATAAACGACGCCACATGCTGTGAGATAAACTGTATCACCAACATTAGATATTAACTTCTCCCAACTCGAGGCTCAAGCTGTCCTCTTATTCCTGAGTACAATGACGCTATTAGCAGACTTCTCTGTCAATTGCATCCTGCTGTTGCGTATCTGATGACACGGACGGACCCAGCTGCTCCGTGAGACACGAGCAAATCAGACGTCATTTAGATTCCCTTAACTCTTGATTAAGGAAAATAGAATTATGGTTTGTGACGTACCAAGAGCCTCTTTCTGTGCTGGCTTAGTAGTAGTAGTAGTAAGTAGCCTTGCTGAGCCATGAGGCCCATAGGGCAGGAGCCTATCTCCTGTTTCTGTAGCGTGAGGCAGCTTGATGTACAAGTACACCCCCTGGACATGACGCTAGTATGTCACAGGGACTTACCCCCAATCCAACCCTTGATGCTGAGTGTCAAGCAGGGAGGCACTGGGTCCCATTTTTTAGAGTCTTTGGTATTGGATTGAACCCCGACCTCCCAGTCTCAGGGCGGACACTCTAACCACAAGGCCACTGAGCTGGTGCTGGCTTAGTATTGATACAGATTTGGGTTGTTTATTTGAAATGTGAGTTCAATGTTAGAGCTTAAAGGCTTTGGGGTCCGAGTACCCCATTTTGGCTTTAACACTTATGATGCTGCAAGAGTTTGTCAAAAATAAAAGCGCTAGAGTGCCAAGCAGATGGGAAGATTTTACTCTGAAAAGCCCTGCCTTCCATTGCCCCCCAAAACCGGGAGGTATAATCTTCCATTACTACCTTGTGCTGTCAAGTCTCATCTCTCTTTATATTCCAAATGAGATGCTTGGTTAAGTCATTAATTAGGACAGAACATTGCCGTTCTGATCAAAACCACGGAGAGCGCCGTAGATTCAGAGATAATAGACAGTTTTGTCTGCCCGTAAACAAGGAAGTGAATGGCTGCGCGCATGATGTGCAAAACATGTCCAGGAACGCTGAACAAGGCGTTGCCTAGCAACGGGAGTTACAGCAATCCCGTTTTATATCATTAAAAAGGACCTAAAGACGCATATAAACATCCTTAGCACCCCGCGTATTTTATTGAGAGGACGTGTATACACGTTTTTTTGCACAAAAGGTGTATGTATACATCTATAGTTTAGACAGCCATAACTGAAAATGGTTTAACTTCAGAGCTTAACGGTTTAGGGGTCTAAGTAACCACTTCTTAAAAGAGAACTGGCTTTAATATACATCTGTATTTTAGACAGCCATAATGCTGAATGGGAGATGGCTTAACACTTAATTTATGCTCCATCATACAAAAGTGTTGGGCCAAAAAAGCAGGTCTACATAAAAAAAGAAGATAAATTCCATTGCGTTGATTTGAGGAGATCATCTAGTGTGAATTTCTCCTGTGAAATGCGAACGCACAATATGATCTGAACAATGGGATTTAGGTTCAAAATCTGCTAAATTCCCCTTTAACCAGATGTACCCTATAGCATCCCTAATCTGGGCATGTCAGAAATAAAATAATAGGCAAATATTTGGCTAAAAATATGCAAACCTTTGACGAAAATGGCAAGTTCACGTTAATTCACAGTGCAATATGTTCGGCTACTTCCCCAAAGCGATTAGGTAAAGAGGGTTTAAATGTCTGTTCACAGGAGATCAGACATGCACAAGGCCAGAAGTCAAGTGTTCTTACTCTGTGGAGGAAGATGTGCACCAGCAGCCCCCCTAATCCCAGGGCTGCTCTCCTGCAGCTCCAACTCCATGTAGTTGAGCTCCTTCTTGGACGTGGGACTGACGGGGATGTTGACGTAGGTTACACCGTCACCACCACCACCACGGGGCCTGTCGGGAAACAGCATCTCTGGCGGGAACACAAACACTGGGCCTGCCAAAAAAGTTTTTCAAAGTAGTCCTGCTTAATTCCCAAAAGGTATAAAAGGCAGAAAAAGATTCCAAGGCACTCGGTCTTTGGTGTAAAAATATAAAATTATTTATTTATGAGCAAGGCAACAAGAAAAGTGACAACTGACAACTGGCCCTTCCAAAGCAGGAGTAACGAAATGTAAATCAGAGTGACATAGCTCTCCTATACAGTACGTTCTGTGTGACAGAGGTTTATTTAATCATGCCGGTGTAGATGGAACTGTTCACACAGCAAGCAAAGCTTAATCCTTTTAAGTATTTTAAAATCAGCAAATTCTTGGCGAAACAAATAGTTGTCCAACACCACCATGACAAATTAATCAGTCCCATCAATGTTGCAAATTTGATGCAAGCATCCAGTGGTGCAAAGCAAATTGAGATAATCCGATTTGTTACACAAAATCCTATTTTACAACAGTCTGGGGGATTATCCCAATGATGACCTAGCATCATAAGGAGCGGCGGCATGTGCCTCTGGAAGTAGAGCGGCTCTCTAGGAATCGGAAGGTCCTCGGTTCAATCCCCCCTCAAGGCTTAGAGCTGAAGTGTCCTTGAGTAAGACACTGATCCCTGGGTTCTTCTGTTACCCACTGCTCCAAATAGTCAGACTGGGTAAATGCAGAGGATGAATTCCAGGTAGGTTTGCATTACTTGGCAAATACCACGTAATACAACTAAAAAGGAACAATTATATTTCTATTATAAATGATTCATCTCAATCCTTAATTGACACAGGGTGAAAAAATGGGTTGCAAAAATAGTGGGATAAAAATGTAGTAAAAAATAAAATAAACTAGAAAAAGTGCCCTTCTGGGCACAGGTCTCCACCAGGAGGATAGGAGTGTGTGTGTGATGTTTGGCAAAATGTTTAGGAGCAATATAAACGTGTGTGTGTGACGCGGCTTGGCCTGTTGTAGCGCCACCATGAGGCTGATTTAAAAACTGTCAAGTGGCATTTCTTCCAAAGCCTAGTGGGAATATGCATGCACAGTTTCACCACAATCGGACACTGCGTTGAGTAGTAGTGGCAATTTGTACAAAACGGGTACAAAGCGGGCTACTCCTGAAAAGTTTAGAAGCCAATTGTAGCCAATGAGGGTGGATTATGAGAAATCAAACAAACCCGTCTTGATCACATGACTATGGAGAGCATGTGTACCGATTTGCGTGAAATTTTGATAAAATAAGTAATATTAGAAAATGTAATATTAGTAATATTAGAGTAATATTAGAAAGTAATATTAGAAAATGTGTTTTACATATGTCGGCCTCCTGGTGGCGCTATAAAGAGCAGATGTGAAAAATTCCAGGCAAAGGTTTTTCCTTGGCCTCTAGGGAGTTGGCATACAAAGTTATCCACAGATCCGTGCAGTTAGAGGTAAACTAAAAATACTTTTCGGCCAGTTATAGTGCCACCATGAGGCCGAGTTGAAAATGTTCATGTGGCATTTCTTCCTCGGCCTAGTGGGAATGTGTGTGCACAATTTCACGGATATCACACGATGTGTTCATGATTTGCAGCATTTTGTTTGAAACTGAGCACTCCTGCAAACTTTGGAAGCCAATCTTAGCCAATCAGGATGGAGTCTGAGAAATCTGAAAGACCCGTTTCGTTGAATGGCTCTAGAGAGACTGTGTACCAATTTGCGTGATGTTTGGACAAAATCTGTAGGTGTACTGTCCAAAAACTTGTTTTGCACAAAGCGGCCTCCTGGTGGCGCTATAACAGGCCGTTCTGGAAATTTTGGGGCAGAGGTTCATCGTTGGCATCCAGGGAGTGTGTCGGAGATTAGCTGTTCACAGACGGAAGGACGGACGGACGGACGGACGGACGGACGGACAGACGGACGGACGCACACACACACACGGACGGAGTGCAAAACATACTCTCTCCCCATGCCTTCGGCCTGGTGGAGACAATTATTCATCTCTATGCAGCCACAACATTCATTGCTTTACAAAATCCATACAATTATAATAGGTTATAGGATATTTCACATTATACAATATTTAATTCATTATTTTTCATGCACATTTGTAAAAGTGATCGAAATAAAAGTCTGGAAAACTAGCCAGACACTCACACAGCTTAAATATAATGCAAAATAATGTAATGTAATTTGTGCAACTTGTGTGAACACAGCTACTTTCATACATCTTCACAAAAATTGGGCTGTTATCTAACATGACTTAATTTAAAGTTAACGTCTCGCTGACTGAGATACAAGTTCAATGGAGCGTTCCATTATGGCTGATAAGACGAAACACAAATAAACTGAGTGAATAGTACTTTGAAAAATAAAAATGAAAAGCAAGTCATTTGCACACCTACAGGCGCGCTAAAGGACAGCCTGACTTACTGAAAAAGGATAAAATAATCAAAAAGATGAAGGTCGAATAGACCGAAACCTGTTGCTGTACCCATAATAAAGTTTTCAACTGCAGTTGAAGACAGTGTGCGGGATTTTTTTCCTTTTTGAAGAATAAAAAGTGGAAAGCAATCTCAATCCATCTTAACAGGTGAGCTTTTCCTATCAAACGTACAAATAGCACACACAGAGTATACGGCTCCTAGGGCCCTGTCTGTCACACACAGAGTATACGGCTCCTAGGGCCCTGTCTGTGTGCCCAGTCCGACTCCTATCACACACAGAGTATACGGCTCCTAGGGCCCAGTCTGTGTGCCCAGTCCGACAGGGCCCAGTATACGGCTCCTAGGGCCCTGTCTGTGTGCCCAGTCCGACAGGGCCCAGTATACGGCTCCTAGGGCCCTGTCTGTGTGCCCAGTCCGACAGGGCCCAGTATACGGCTCCTAGGGCCCTGTCTGTGTGCCCAGTCCGACTCCTATCTCATGGAACGTACAGTATATGATCAAGGCAACGGGAAGTCCACAAAACAGCGTTACCTGTCATGAATCAAAAAGCAATCACATAACTTGGATGCCGTCCGACCGTACAACCTCAGCCGCATGGGTCCCAGTTGACCCGGGAGGTGTGTGTCTCTGATTAAATCGGACCAACTGTTTCCGAGAACTCCTCCAAAAAACAAGGATATCTGTATCTGTCCGTCTGCAGATCGGTGGAGGATATGCACCGAAGCCCTGTGTGTTTGGCGGTGTAGGCAGCATCAGCTTCCCACATTGGCTTCACGGATTGACCGAGCTGTGACATGTGCCACTATGCAAATATAAGTGTACAATGGAACGCCATTTGCATATTCTCAAGTACGTCAACACAATGTTTCTGACATCATCAGGTATGCGGCTTTATCTCCATATTTAGTCGATTGGTCGTGTGGTAGTACACTGGGTACTGCTAGCCTGGCTAATAAGCCAGACTCAAATCACACTGTCGTCCGCCGGCAGGCAATTTTTTTTTGCCAACGGCTGATTCGGTCTGGCTTATTAGCCAGGCTAGGGTACTGCTACAATGGGTACTCTGACAACAAGAAGATGGAGTAGCCTATTGCGTAACCAGATGGGGCATTCATTCCCAACTTGCATCGTTCCCTGATGCAAGTTGGTCCCCAAGGAGTGTATTTGCGCACACACAAACACACATTCCTGTATTCCTCCCATGTGGTTCATTGGGTTTGTGTACTCGGTTCACCTATGCCTCTGTTTTTTGCCTTGTTCTTCATTTGTTCTATTGTGTTGACATGGTTTCATGAATCGTGTGGGGTTTGTTTGTCTCACCCACACAGTATACAATTTTTTGTGTTTATTCCCAGCTTCTATATTACACAGGATTTCGGGGAGCCCTGTTTGTCAGCGGGTGCAAGGTTGTAGTTAACTAAAACTTGTTTAATCTTTGTCAAAACCTTGTTCCGAGCTTGTATTGTAGATTCTATGTTTTTTAACTTGTTAAATCTTGCCACTGACAAATCCATATTACAATAATAATAAAAATAAATAAAAAAACTTGCAAACCCATTTAAAATCAAATTTTTCTTTTCATGAGCTACTGATTGTGTTGTAATACACCTTTCTAACACTTAATTGTACAGTTTTGGAAGCAGTTGCCTAGGGGGAAATGGACATGTGGCACTTGGAACTTAAAAATAACAATAATAATAATTGTAGTCCTTTTATTATTCAACAAGTCTGAATCACTAACGCCAGGTTTTCAAAGTGAGAACGCTGCCTTGACATTGTTATTTGGCAGCATATAAATAAGACGGCACAGAGTTCTTCATTACAGCGGTTATGTTTCAAGGTCGCTTTATCTGTGACAGCCCTGGGCTGTCACAGATAAAGCTAGGAACAAAAACGGCTATCTCTGGGACAGAATTGCTAGGCATACTTCCACAGAACAGCATGATATAAATAAAAATCGCACTTGTGTGAAGTGAGGGGTGCTAAGTTTCATGTGAGGATGTTCTAGCCCGTCCTACGCCCAGCTTTGTGTGTACCACGGAAATTATTTGATTGGATGAGCACGGAATGTGATGTATGCTAATGAAAGGGCTCGTGCCTGACCCGTACAACTATAGTTGTTCCGATACCGATACTGGTATCGGTTACTCGGGCCGATAACACCCTCCAGTACTCGTACTCGGTACCGGCCCCAATACTCTGACCCGAGTACCAAAACATCCAATTGACACTAGGCTGAACGAATGCAACGGGAGCAAATCTGACCCAACATTGCAGCAGATAGCCAGAAACAGCCGATGTACAAGCATACATGACAACTGAAATTAAATTGGAAAAAAGGGGGAAAAATAAGTGGTTACTCAACGAAAATAAAAAGTACTCGTATCGGTACTCGGTATCGGCGATTACAAAAAATTAAGTACTTGTACTCATACTCTGTCTGAAAAAAATGGTATCGGGACAACAGAGAAACCTCTTCATACTAGGAGGACACGACAGATTCTAAGATCTCGTACTGATCCTATCCGTATCCCCCTTGGGTGCCCCAGTAAAATCACTGGGAAGCCATTAGATAGATACTGGCACTCAGGGTTAGTGGGTGCAGCGTCTGGGAGAGGCTTTGGTACCTAATTGATCAGACATCAACCAACAGTGCCAGTGGCCGCTAATGGCTGCCATTATGACAATACCATTAAGACAATGTCAGGGTGATGATCCCAGCTGGGAAACAACAAAAACCCATTTTGGGCAGAATGCACTCTTCTGTGTGTGTGTGTGTGTGTGTGTGTGTGTGTGTGTGTGTGTGTGTGTGTGTGTGTGTGTGTGTGTGTGTGTGTGTGTGTGTGTGTGCATCCCAATAGCGTGACATCATCGTTTCTGGCCTTGACAGCCCATACTGTACATCCAGACAGAATAGTCCTATCTGATTGTATTAAACAACGTTAAACTCACCAACATTGCAGGTGTATGTAAAACTTGAAATGTCCTCTTTTAAATAATATTTAACCCACAATTTGTTCACCCAGTGTGTACTGTACAGTGTACAGTATGTGGACCATGGTTATCAATTCTTGATTCTAATATATTATTTCAAAATCTATAAATCTCACACTATTGAGGCAACCGGCCGGTTCCACACGCTGCACAAGGTGCCCTTTTTTTCACTTGAGCACCTGCCCCTCTAAATGTCTGTGCACGGCACGCCACTGTTGCTACAGGACGCTGAGCAAGGCATGAGCCCAGCGACCTGATGGCAGGCAATGCCGATGTCAGGCAATGCCTTTAGGCTGGCAGCGGCTGCTATGCTCACGCAACTATAACACAACTATATACGGCCTGTACAGCAGATGGCCTAGGCGGGGGACTGTGTGTGGGTGTGTGGGGGTGTGTGTGGGGGGGTGTGGGTGTGTGTGTGTGTGTGTGTGTGGGGGTGTGTGTGTGTGTGTGTGCGCTTCTAATGGAACTCAAGTTCCTGTGATTTCCATTAGCACTAGGTGCAACTATTATACAGAATAGACTCATTTCCTATGCTATTTTAAGTACTGTAAACCATCAAATGGTGACTCATAAGCATATGCATGTATGTATACATCCTACACAGCAATTAAATTACCCTCAATGTGTAGGTTGTATCCGCTCTTTCCAACTGGGCCAATAAATAGCTTCAAGGGGACAATATACAACTTTCAGCCACCAGATGTCACACTTTTACAACATCGCAGGAGTTTAACTGATTGTGAACCAGGGACCACCACCCTGACTAAGAATCAATCTGGGGACCACTGCTGTGTTGGTTGGGAATATGGGCTAACACACTGTTTCTCAACCAATAGTCCACGGACTACTAGTGTCCATGGTATAATATTTATGTCTGCATGTGGTCCATGGGGAAATGTTTTAAAATGGAAATGAATAAAATACCTTTGTTAAATGTATTTAAATAGGTTTAAATAAGCTTGAAAATGAATAATTTGTGTAGTACACGCAACAAATTATATCAAGCCCTAATCGGTCATTAATTAACTGAAATATGCTAGTGGTCCAGAGCTCAAAAAGGGTAGAGATTCGAGAACCACTGATATGTTATCTCACGGTTAACCTAATTACGTTCTCTTACTTAAGTCATCCAACCTTCCATATTAACTGATACTGACTGTATGAGCGTCGAGCACACACACACATACAGTAAAGGTAGCCTATTTCCTAATAATGACGACTCAACCAGGCAATCTATAGCTTTGCCAGACACATAACGTGGATTCACTCACGCCTCTCCCCGCTATGAAGCGAGAGCGAATCCATGTTATCAGTATGGTCAAAGCCAGGCTAGGCAATCTGTACACCTCCCTTCGAATTTGAACTCCCTTTTTCTGCGGAATGTCTTCATCTCCAACTTCCAGTGAATTAGAACATTGGCACGTGACATCATATGACATATGACATCATATGTAACCAGGTCATTTAGTTTCGACTAGTGGGAAAAAAAATAAAAGACAGTCTTCACTTTTCTATGTTTCTAAATGCATGATCAGGGACCACATGCAATCAGGTGGTCCGTGGACCACCAGTTGAAAACCCCTGCAACATCGGTGTTGCAAAGGTTCGCTATTTCTCCCTCACATCTTTGAACATACTGTACATTTTCTAATTATATTACCTTATATACGAATATGAATATATTTAGAGAACAAAATACTCTTCAAAATACTCTTCAATGAAAACACATGGAATATGAGCTTGTAGTTTACAGAGGTAAACAAACCATGCAGTAAGATGCCTGAGGGCGAGAAGCGACCTCGCCCTAAAGGGCAAGGTCGCGTGCACGCATACGATTTTGAAAACCTTATGCCCATATACTTAAAACCATGCCAAAATCAAAAACTTGTCACCAAGTGCATAATCATTTTTACAGCTCCCGGTGGCCATTGTGGATGCCATCTTGAAAATGATGCTTTTCCAGAACTTAGATTTTCCTACATTTGTTGTATGTTATTTAGCGTACCCAATAGTAAAATAATCCATTGAATTCTTTAGTCTATCAGTTATTTGGGGACCTGATTTAACTAATATTGAATTGATTGCAAACCGACCACTAGAGGGCGAGCACAACTAGTTTGCGATGGTTTTTGAAAACCTTATGCCCAAACCTAACACCATGTCAAAAATCTAAAACCGGAGAGAAAGTACTCACCTTCACTCTCGTGAAAATGTCTCTGCTGTCCATAGGTAGCCATTAGCTCGTACTTGATTTTGTCTTCTGTCTGGAAGATATAGAGCAAAGGATTGTTTGTTGAATAACACGCTGTAGCCTACTTTCAATATTTCATGTTTTAGGTTTGACAGACATCGTTTCATCAGCAGTTCATTGGGCACATGTCATTTTTGAGGGGCTATATTAAGCTATTACCGTCTAAGACAAACATTAAATTCCCATTGACAATGAACTGAGAATTTCTAGCCCCTCCTATATTCAGATATTAGTGTCTAACACAAACATTAAATTCCCATTGACAATGAACTGAGAATTTCTAGCCCCTCCTATATTCAGATATTAGTGTCTAACACAAACATTAAATTCCCATTGACAATGAACTGAGAATTTTACGTCATAGTGTAGTGTCTAAACAAAACCGGCTTAGTGTCTATTTTTGTCTTAAACAAACATTAAATTCCCATTGATAATGAATGCCGAATTTTACGTCATAGCGTCTGAGCAAATAGGCATAGTGTCAATTTCACGTCATGAATGATGTATGTACATAAGATGTACGTGATAAGAGCGCCCCTCACTTCACATGGGTGTGATTTTTATGTATTTATTCTTAGGGAGAGCCAAGCATTTGGAGTTTACAAAAACGCCTTCAAGTGACAGTCAGCTTCAGCCAAACATCTCGTCGGCTGGTGGGTTCATCATCACTACGGAGGCTTACCGCTGCCTTTCAATCTGTGCCCATGCACTGATCCCTGATTCTAGGCAGGCATCTGAACAGCTGCTGTGCTGTGAGGATGGCTGGAATAGTCTCAGTAAGAGCTGGGCGGGCGCAGCAGTGTAAAGGAAGGCATAGTTGGTGGTTTTTACTAGAGATGTCCCGATACTGTATCGGTATCGGGAAAAGGATCGGATCGGCCCTTATTTGTCATATCGGGTCATATCGGTATCGGTGAATATGCCAGTCTAACCACCGATCCGACACAGGGCTAAGGGGTTGACACTATGGCAGGTAAATAAAATGTTGGGACATGTGGAGTTTGCTTTGGAGATGCCCAAACTGCAAGTGCACATTTGAGTGACGAGTCTGCTATAAACACAACACGAGATATATAGCTAGATAGCTATAAACACAACATGAGATCACGACACTGGTATCGGTATCGGCTAACACACAAATTGAGGGATCGGATCGGAAGCGAAAAAAGTGTATCGGGACATCCATAGTTTTTACAGTGGTGGAAAGTAACTAATACTCTGTACTGTACTTAAGTACAATTTCGAGGATTTCCTTTTACTTTACTGGAGTATTTCAACATTTCTGTACTTTTACTTCTACACTACATCTCAGAGGCAAATATTAGACTTTTACTCCACTACATTTATTTGAAAACGTGCTAGCTATTTTGTAGATTGTGATTATTATTACAAAACATACATTAACCACATTATACAGTATACATTTCGGGCATTTGAAAATAGCCGATCTACAAGCTCACAATGCATCGCATCTGCTATTTTCAAAATATTTTTTTAATACATTTGAATACTTGAAATGGGACAGTCTGCATAATTAGTACTTTTACTTTTGGTACTTTTTTAATTTTTTTTATCATTTTTATCCCACGATTTTGTAACCCATTTTTCACCCCTGTGTCACTTTTGGTACTTTAAGTACATTTTGATACCATTACTTTTGTACTTTTACTCAAGTAGGCTACATTTTGAATTCCAGACTTTTACTTATTTCTATGTTGCAGTATTGATACTTTTTTACTTAAGTAAAAGATGTGAGTACATTTTCCACCACTGGAATAGTGCTGCCTCATTTCTCCCTGTCTCAGTAAGAGCAGCAGTAGAAAGGAAGGGCAGGTTGGTGGTTTCGTTGTGTTTCTGTGGACTGGGTTCTTTGGATGGGACCGGAATCATAATGGTATAAGGCTGAGCTCACACCTTTCATGCAATTCTCTGTGCTCGTTGGGTGTTGTGTCATGGCCGCCCAGCGGCCCAATGCATTTCCAATGGAGGTCACATGGTTTGACCCAACATTGTGTTGTGTGAGGGGGAGGGGCGCAGTCGTCCGGAGTAATATATGAAAAACAGATCTGTGTTGAACACATGACGACATATATTGTATAACGATGGATGGATAAAATCTGTACGATTAATATAAAGAAATGCGTTAAAAATTGGCGCTATAACCTGCAGATGTGTGAAATACAGGGCAAAGCTTTTTCCTTGGCTTCTAGTCTAGGGAGTGTGCATACAAAGTTGTATACAGCTCGGTGTAGTTATAGGTGGAAACATGAATTGGCCTTTACTGTATATCGCCATCATGAGGCTGATTTGTGGCATTTCTTCTTCGGCCTAGTGGGAATGTCTGTGCATAATGTCACAGAAATCGCACGCTGTGTTCATAATTTGAGGCATTTTCTTCAAAATTGACCAATTGTGGAAACTTTGGAATGCAATTTTAGCCAATGGCGATGGAATATGGGGAAGCGGACAGGTCCGTGTTGATCACATGACTATAGAGATAGTGTATACCGTTTTGTATGATGTATGGATAGAATGTGTACAAGTAATATATTATGAAGAAATGTATTTTGCTAAAATCTGCCTCATGGTGGCGCTATAATTACTCCAGTTTTGGTGGCGCCATATTACTCCAGTTTTGGCTTCACTGCACTGGCTTCCGGTTGTTTTTAGGATTGATTTTAAAATGATTTTACTTGTTTATAAAGCTCTCAATGGTCTCGCACCTTCCTACCTACATGACTGCCTGCCTAAATATGTCCCAAACCGCCCCCTAAGGTCTTCCACTGCTGGCCTGCTCGCTTTGCCTAAAAAAAATGGCAACTAAAAAATACGGGGAAGCAGCTTCTACGGGCCGACGGCGTGGAACAAACTCCCACTGTACCTTCGACAGGCAGCCTCTGTAGACATTTTTAAAGCACAGCTCAAGACCTACTTCTACACTCTTGCTTTTTAATTGATATTTTAATTTTTTGTTATTCATGTCCTCACTGTATTGCATTACTGCTCTTGTTTTTTAATGTTTAAGCCTTTCTTTTCTTTTCTTTTTTTCTCCATTGCTCTGTAAAGCACTTTGAGCTGCATTTCATGTCATGAAAGGTGCTATACAAATAAAGTTTTATTATTATTATTATAACAGGCCGTTGTGGAAGATTTGGGGCAGAGGTTCGTCGTTGGCAACCAGGGACTGTGTGTGCACAGTTTGGCATCGACTGGGCCAACGGTGGCGGAGATTAGCTGTACACAGACGGACGGATGAACGGACGGACGGACACACAGACAGATACACAGACGAAGTGCAAAACATACTCTCCCCATGCCTTCGGCTGGTGGAGAAAAAAATATTCAGAACGGGCTTTTCGGTTTGGTGTCGTTCGGTTCGGTACACTGGTGTGGTTCAGAATTTTGCATCCCTAATTATTAGATATTATTGAAACTAGAGCAGTGCCCGTGGGGCCTCTACAGCGGTGCCCTTTGGGCACTGGCCTACTTGGAACGATGCAAGTTGGAAATGCATGCCCCACCCAGATATTATGTCTGTGTACCCGTACGTACGTACGTACGTACGTACGTACGTACGTATGTACATACAGACAGAGACTTCATTTATAGATAGATACTGTAGATGTAAGTAAAACAGAGAATGCGGTGAAGCTTGGGATTTAACAACTTATATACTTAGTTGACCTGGGTCCCCCAGGACTCCATACAGGTCTGCAAATTATCTACATATAAGATCACAACGCAGCACAATGCAATGTGGTGTAAGCTTGTAGATCGGCTATTCTCAGCAAATGTACACTGCCAGAAAAAGGACGCTAGGCTTCTGTGGTTAATTTAATCACAGTATGTGAACATGGCAGACGCATTATGTCACCTGTGTATAACTGCACACAGTGAAGACCTCTGTTTTAGTTGAACTCAACTAAAACAGAGGTGTAAAAACGGAGCCAAAGGAACCTGTCCATTGCGATCAGTGCATAGTCCAATCAGCAAACATAATGTTGTGTTAAGTTACTGAAGCAACACATTATTTTCAGAACTATAATAGATTTAGTGCATGATCAGCAACCCCTGCACATTGTAGAACACTTTAAGCTGACATGTGCTGCTTAAAAAAAAAAAAAAAACATGGAGCTGTAATTAATCTTAATTCTTCATAAGCGCTAGCCAGTGGCTAGCGCTTATGAAGAATTAAGATTAAAAAATCAAGGATGTTGCTGTGTGGCTAGTAGCCACACAGTAACATCCTTGATTTTTTTACTGTGTAGGTATTGTCACGCCATCACAATGTTCCGGACTAGTTTCCCTGGAACTGACAGCACACTGACATACCGGTGCCCTTATAACTGTGTGTGAGTGAGTGGTCCTGATAGTGTAAAGCGGATTACAGGGAACTGGGGACGGCATACCTCCGAATTCTTCTCCAGCGGCCGACTCTCCATGATCTCATAAGCAGGATCAACTTTGTGTCTTTCCTCTTTAATGTTCAGCTTCTTATCTGTTGGGCGAAGGCAGAATGGGGTGCACATGAGCTTATGTGAAATAAAACTCAAAAGTACCGAAGGCCTGTAAAAGAAAAGGGTGAGGTATAGATGGCAGAAAGGGACAGTTTCATAATGGGTACAAATACTACATTGTGACCCCCTTTCCACCGGTTGGTTCCCAATGGGAACCGGTTCAGTTCTTTTTGGTTCTTAGTCCATGAGCCAGAGCTCCAAATTTGGTGGGAAAAACTAGACCTATATTAAATAGTTTATAGGATCAATACAAGTAAATTATTACATGATAACCCTTCCACAGTAGTAGCTTTTTCATATTTTTGATTATTTTTCATATTTTCCTACATAATGCCTCATTTGCATATTTAAATGTCAAATTTGTAATACAATAAATCATTGTCTTCGTGTAAATAATGAACTGGGGAAGTTTCATGGTGATAACAATCTAATATAGTTATGGCTTTGCACACTCAAATCATAATTAATGTTCCAATTTTGGAGCTCTGGCTCATGGACTAAGAACCAAAAAGAACTGAACCGGTTCCCATTGGGAACCAACCGGTGGAAAAGGGGCCTGAGTGTTTGTTTTTGGAGTACACTGTGATGCAGCGAAATTGGCCTCTTGGTCCCTGCAGAGGCAAAGACGGGAACAACTGAGGTTGAGGGAACAACGGGGACAGAACAGGATAGAGCATTACTTTGCCGTCTGCTGCTCCCTTGCGTGTTTGAGGAAAGTGCTGTTATTAGTCATGGATAATGACCCCAAGTGTGGTTACATTAGATCTCGTCTATATAGCACAGTATTTCTTAATAAATTACCTCAATTTTTTTAATAAGACTTAAAACAGGAAAGGACCATACTAATGTCATATGATATTACGATACATTCTAGACGATATCTAGTCTCTTATCTTTATATTATTGATGCCCAGCCTTAGTTTACAGACATAACAACCTGTATGTATAGTGGTCATCAGTGGCCTTTACAGTGCAAGTGCAAAACTAATTACAAGTGAGTGGAGTTGAACAATGTATTGCTGCCTATCATCAGCCTATAGCACCTCTAATTACAGTGTATTAACCTTGCAGTAACGTTACAACAATACTATAGCCTTGTGCTGCTCAGTCAATACAACATGACAATAACATGCAAGAGCAGCACAGACTGCAGAATGAATGGTAATTAGAGGGAACAAAAGGAAGAATAAAACAAAGTGGAAAATGATTGTATTTATTGATGCAATAGGACAGAAACAAAGAATCCACTTCAGGGGACAAAGACTTTGAAGAGGAAAACACAAAAAGCCACGTGGAGGGCTTTGTTTTGCGGTCAGTTGAAGAAGAAGAATTAGATAAGAAAAAAAAAAGAAGGAGGAGGAGATAGAGGGAGGCACCTCTTACCTTCAAAGGTCACTGAATGACCATTCACCTCCTCCTTAAATTGAGGAGCTCCAGCCATGCTCCATGCTCCTCCAGAACCATGAACCTGTTCTAGAGGATCCACCTCATGCTCCCGGGTTTTCCTAATCCAAGCCCCAGACGGGACGGGTTGACCAAAGATGGTGCACCATCTTTGGTCAGCTGTGCACAGCTGTGCACAGCTGTGCAAAGTGGAACTAGTGTGCTTGGTATAGGCGTTTGCAGGCGTGACTCTGACGTGTAGGGGACGGTGACAGTTCTGACCTCTGCACTTGAAACATTTTTCATAAAGGGCTGTTCTATTGTCTCGCTGAGAATCCGACGGGAGCAATGCTGCCGCGCACCCGTCGGCCAACTTGGGTTTGCGTCCCAGCACCGACCTCATCGACTCGTACGAGGTCATTTGGTTGGTTTTTGTCACCGCCACGCCTGCCTTCGGGTAACTCAGCAGCTCGGCTATGAGGCTGGCTAACTTTTCTCGTCCTTTTTTCGGCTGAGACGTTTCCTGATCTTCCTTCTGCTCGTGCTTCTGGGAGCTGTGGGTGGCGCCCTGCGAGCGAGAAGAGGCTGCAGTTTTCTTAGTGGTGAACATCTTGGTGGGTTGTTGTGCCGAGGTGCCGGAGCTGCACGGTGACTTGTCGACACTTTGATCTGCCGGATTGAGAACATGATGCTTGTCTGGAGCCACAAAGCCACAAATAATAATAACTAATAATCTAACATATAATGAAGGAAATGTCTGGGTGCGTTCGGAAATGCACACCGGGAGCACACTGCGCCCAGTGTGCCTATATCCGAACACACCCTAAGTATGTATGTCTGTCTGTCTGTCTGTCTGTCTGAAGAACTGTCACCACTCCGAATCCTTACTGGCTGCAACAATGCTGCTGCATTTGCACACAGACGTTTACCATTTCCTTATGGCAGTCTTAACGAGCCCCCTTTCTCACTTTATCAAACTGTACGCCGTTTATTAGTCTCAATCTAGCACCTAACCTTTTGCCGAACTGCATACATGCACATCCGAGTACATCGCATTACACCACAGTTGGTTGCCTATCGAATTCAGTTACCTCCATTACACGGGTCACATAATTCCACCTTCACACAGTGGCGTAACACGCAGAGCTGCGCACCAGGACACGCCAATACTCCACAAGAAATAGCTAATCATTTACTTAGCGTGCAACGACGGGTCGAGCGTGTGTGTGTGCAGGCCATTGGTGTGTGTGTGTGTGTGCATGTGTGTGTGTGTGTGTGTGTGTGTGTGTGCAACCGTAACGAGGGGTCGCGCACACGTGCATGCAGTGTGCGTCGGGACAAATAACATAATTATGGCGATGATGGGGCACTGTGTGTGTGTGCGCGCGCGTTTGTGCCCACAAGCCGCGCATGTGTGTGTGCAGTGTGAGAAAAAGAGACGTCTGTGAGTCCGACAGCATGCATTGCGGACTACCTGCCTAATATATAATATATATATATAATATAAATGTTGTGCCCATCCCAACTTCCCAAGCTCATCACTTAACTCCCTCCCCTAGCCCCACACTGAGCAGACCTCAAAATACATACAAATATGATTTATTAAATCACATTACCCACATTATTTGGTGTTCATATATTCGAACAGGGACTAGATCTAGAGATTGCTGTCCTCAAACTTTGAGGACAAAATATGAGGACAAAGTTTGAGGACGAAATGTGTAGACGGACTGCGTCCTCAGATATTGTGCGCTGTGATTGTCTGGAAGGTGTGTCATTCTGCGCGGTGATTGGCTGAGCATCGCAATAACATGTATGTAACGATAATTAACGAGTTTATTTATTATTATTTTGCTTTTACAGTATAGTTTGCCATAACCAATGTTTATAGGGTGCACAAACATAAAGCACTTACCTGGTATGGCTGGAATCACTGCACAGCTGGCTGGGGTGTATGGTGTTCCCTGTAAGGGGATGGAGAAACACATTATTAATAAAACAATTAAAACAGTTAATTGAGCTTAACCCATTTAGGCCCGAGTTAAAAACATTCACTTTGAAAGAATATATATTCAAAGATTTGCTATGAGCTTGTAGATCTGCTATTTTTCAATAGCTAAATTATAACATAATGTTTAGAACACCAAAAGGGGTTCCCACCCAGAATGGGTTAATTTGTACAGAAGATATCATAAGCCGTAGTACTTCTCTCTCTCTGAATTGTAAGAAACATAATTAATTTGGTTATGCATTGATGTTTTCTAATAAACATGTACATTACCCTCTTGCGTATTTACTTTTTATGTTTTTCAGACAATGTTTATAAAGCTCCAAACGGGGCATAACAGCCATAGTCTCACATAGCCAAACAATACTGTTTAGCATAATTGCTTGATTCTCATTGGTTCACTTCAGTCCCGTTCTAGTAAAATGCTCTGTACACAACTGGACCGCATTCATCAGCATCACTGCACCAACATCTTGTTCACAGTCATCGTCGCTCCTCCTTTATATGGATGTATTACCGTTCACAATTTTGTTTTTTCCAACGGCAGGGAAGCACACAATTTAGATACATGTGGCTCTCTCTTGGCATGGGAGCTTTGAATACATTTTATCATGATTTGGTGTTTATTGTCACATGCATACATTAGACTTAAAAGCAGCATTATAGGCAGTGGAATTCTTGTACTTCCAAGTTCCTCAAAGTGTGTGGATAACTGATGCTCGTACATCATACTTGGCGTGGTGCTTCACATCCTTGAGTATGATATAAGAGAAAGATGGCCACCATATGAAAAGTGAATAATAATATATTCAATAATTATTATATATATATTATATATATATTATATATATTATTCAATAATATGAATGAGGAGCCTGCTTCAAATGTTTATTTATTATTCAATCAAATAAATCAATCATCAATCAAACCATCAACTGTTTTATGTCCAATCCTTTACCCATTTTGACCTGAGATCAGATTCTAAAAATGTCTTCTACATCCTGACAGTTTTCTGAAAAATCTATGTTTCTATGTCAGTCGTTCTTTGATTTTTCAAAAATAGCAGATCTACAAGCTCATAGCGCGCCACTCGCGCGCTACGAGCTTGTAGATCTGCTATTTTTCAATAGCTAAAGCATAACATAATGCCAACACCAAAAGGGGTTTCCGCCCAAAATGGGTTAATGAAAAACTGAGCAATATCCAAATGCAAAGAAGCGAAACAAACTAAATGATTTCAGTGAACAGTTTATGCATGTTTAACATTTTATGCACATGTACTATGCATAAAATGTATGTAAAATAATATAAGCTTGAAACCTGTTGATGTCAATAATTTGATGTTCTCTCACAAATCATAGCTAAAAGGAGAAAAGAGGGGAAAAAACTTCTCTGCAAGTGCAAGGGCCATGGAAATTAATTAGCCTCAAGAGGTCTAGACAGCGGGGAGAAAAACAAGTTCTAAACAATTACTACATCTAAATAAAGTCCAATCAATATCAGTCAAGGGTAAAGCAGCACCACTTCACAGAAACGAGGCCAACCAACCAAGTAAAGGTTGGCGGTGTTCAGACGGAGGAATTGCCATACATTTATAAGCGACTTTTGGAGAAAGTTACTTGTAAATATTGGTATTGCTGTGTAATGTCGTTTAACCCAGTGGTGTTCAAAAATGTTCAGCACCAGGAAATTATGCTGCCAAACACCTGCTAGACAGATGGGCCGTGGGATTGTTATTTGTTTGTCCTGATGGAAGAAAGAAAAAGAAAAAAAAGACAAGAGGGAGAGATCTCACTCACATAGGTCATTATTTAGAGCTAGCTACAGAACAGATTATACAGTAATGAGGCCAGTTTTATGCACATCCATATCTGTCTGTCCCTGGTGCTGGTGCTGGACAAAATTAACTCATCAACAGAAAGGAAACGTCGGCAGCTTGACGCTCCGAAAAGTTTTACTGTGCAAACTCAGCAACAAAACGTTTCGACCCCGGGATCAAAACGTTGTTTGCCGAGTCTGCAATAGTAAAACGCTTTCAGAGCATCCAGCTGTGCAAACAACCTGCCCATAACCAGTCCCGGTTCGATCCCCAGCGTCGCTTCACTTTGTGTCAAGGTGTCCTTGAGTAAAGACACTGAACCACTAGCCTCGGAAACTTTTTGTTCTCAAAGGAAAAGTGTCATAGGAGTACTGTGGGAGTGGACCTTGTATTGTAGTGTCATAGGAGTACTGTGGGAGTGAACCTTGTATTGTAGTGTCATAGGAGTACTGTGGGAGTGGACCTTGTATTGTAGTGTCATAGGAGTACTGTGGGAGTGGACCTTGTATTGTAGTGTCATAGGAGTACTGTGGGAGTGGACCTTGTATTGTAGTGTCATAGGAGTACTGTGGGAGTGGACCTTGTATTGTAGTGTCATAGGAGTACTGTGGGAGTGGACCTTGTATTGTAGTGTCATAGGAGTACTGTGGGAGTGGACCTTGTATTGTAGTGTCATAGGAGTACTGTGGGAGTGGACCTTGTATTGTAGTGTCATAGGAGTACTGTGGGAGTGGACCTTGTATTGTAGTGTCATAGGAGTACTGTGGGAGTGGACCTTGTATTGTAGTGTCATAGGAGGAGTACTGTGGGAGTGGACCTTGTATTGTAGTGTCATAGGAGTACTGTGGGAGTAAACCTTGTATTGTAGTGTCATAGGAGTACTGTGGGAGTGGACCTTGTATTGTAGTGTCATAGGAGTACTGTGGGAGTGGACCTTGTATTGTAGTGTCATAGGAGTACTGTGGGAGTGAACCTTGTATTGTAGTGTCATAGGAGTACTGTGGGAGAGGACCTTGTATTGTAGTGTCATAGGAGGAGTACTGTGGGAGTGGACCTTGTATTGTAGTGTCATAGGAGTACTGTGGGAGTAAACCTTGTATTGTAGTGTCATAGGAGTACTGTGGGAGTGGACCTTGTATTGTAGTGTCATAGGAGTACTGTGGGAGTGGACCTTGTATTGTAGTGTCATAGGAGTACTGTGGGAGTAAACCTTGTATTGTAGTGTCATAGGAGTACTGTGGGAGTGAACCTTATTGTAGTGTCATAGGAGTACTGTGGGAGTGAACCTTGTATTGTAGTGTCATAGGAGGAGTACTGTGGGAGTGGACCTTGTATTGTAGTGTCATAGGAGTACTGTGGGAGTGGACCTTGTATTGTAGTGTCATAGGAGTACTGTGGGAGTGGACCTTGTATTGTAGTGTCATAGGAGTACTGTGGGAGTGAACCTTGTATTGTAGTGTCATAGGAGTACTGTGGGAGTGGACCTTGTATTGTAGTGTCATAGGAGTACTGTGGGAGTGAACCTTGTATTGTAGTGTCATAGGAGTACTGTGGGAGTGAACCTTGTATTGTAGTGTCATAGGAGTACTGTGGGAGTGAACCTTGTATTGTAGTGTCATAGGAGTACTGTGGGAGTGGACCTTGTATTGTAGTGTCATAGGAGTACTGTGGGAGTGGACCTTGTATTGTAGTGTCATAGGAGTACTGTGGGAGTGAACCTTGTATTGTAGTGTCATAGGAGTACTGTGGGAGTGGACCTTGTATTGTAGTGTCATAGGAGTACTGTGGGAGTGGACCTTGTATTGTAGTGTCATAGGAGTACTGTGGGAGTGGACCTTGTATTGTAGTGTCATAGGAGTACTGTGGGAGTGGACCTTGTATTGTAGTGTCATAGGAGTACTGTGGGAGTGGACCTTGTATTGTAGTGTCATAGGAGTACTGTGGGAGTGGACCTTGTATTGTAGTGTCATAGGAGTACTGTGGGAGTGGACCTTGTATTGTAGTGTCATAGGAGGAGTATTGTGGGAGTGAACCTTGTATTGTAGTGTCATAGGAGTACTGTGGGAGTGGACCTTGTATTGTAATGTCATAGGAGTACTGTGGGAGTGGACCTTGTATTGTAGTGTCACTAGAATTTCGCGGGCCTTCGGCCCGCTCATCCCAGAGTTGCGTTGCACCGCGTTGCGATACAGAAGTCCACAGATACAGAAGTCCACAGTGACACGCGTTGTATGCAGCTGTTTTGTGTTGCAGCGCGTGCGCGCGTAGTGTTGTTGTTCTTATCCATAACAATAAATGGATCAAATATGCTCTATATTAGTTATGTATAGATTTAAAGCAGTGGCTGTCAAAGGTGTGATCCAGGGACCCTCATGGTTCCTTGAGGGGGTTCCAAATGGACCCATTATAGGTCTGTAACTCTGAGAGTGTACAAATGGAACCAAGTGGACCCTACAGGTCTGTAACTCTGAGAGTGTACAAATGGAACCAAATGGACTCTGTTATAACGTTTAACTGTGATACTGTACAAATGGAATCAAATGGGACTCTTATGGGTCCATTTGGTTTTACTCTCAGAGTTATGGGGGTCCTTGAA
Source organism: Electrona antarctica (assembly GCF_951216825.1). NCBI lineage: Eukaryota > Metazoa > Chordata > Actinopteri > Myctophiformes > Myctophidae > Electrona > Electrona antarctica. The sequence goes on from NC_136802.1 coordinate 16,094,742, forward strand.
ATTTAAAAGGGTTGAGAAGCTGTATGCAATGGCTTATGTCTTGTAAAAAGAGAGACCAGCCTATTCTCCAAAGCATGATATCTTATGCTTTGCTAGGTTGTACAAATTAATATTGGGTCAATATAATTTGCAGGACTCACGTGTGTGCTCTCTGTCTCTCTCGCTGTCTTCTCTCTCCTCCGTCTCTGGGGTGTGTGTGGGGGGGGGGGGGGGGGGGGATTAGTGGCGCTGCCTGCGACAGTGCTATACTTCTCCAGCAGCGGTGCAGAACCGAGAGAGTGACACATTCTTGTGGATGTGAACTGCGCAAGTTGTAGCTTTAAAGTTCGGATTGTGTAGTCGCACCGGTGGTACAACGTGAATGTTACAACTCGCACGGTGATGTTGTAAGGCGCAAATGCGAGTACCTAGTCGCACTGTCGAGCCCTGTGTAGTGTAGTGGCATTTTCGCTGCATCGCGAGGCGATCCAAATTCCCCCTCGCGCACGCACGCACACACACACACACACACACACACACTGGACGTAGCTGTGTGTTGTTGCAGCGCGCGCGTGTGCGTGTAGTGTTGTTGTTGTTGTTCGTGTCGATATTTGCGCGTCGGTTTGTCCCGCTTGTACCACGCCAGGTTTGCACAGTGCGCTCAGTGCGATATTTCCGAACGTGGGCGTTGTGTGTGTGTGTGTGGGTGGGTGTGTGTGTGTGTGGCTGGCTGTGTTTTGTTGCGTGGGGATCGCCATGTGAGGGGGCTAGCCAATAAGGGCCCTGTGTTGCATGTGGAGAATTGTGTAGGTGAGTGTGTGTGGTGTAGCCGAACGGGGTGGTGAGGACATGAGGGGGATGTAGCACAGCAATCGGTGACCCCTACATTAAGCTGTGTTGCTCCCAAGATGCAGTGCAAATGCGTGTTGTAGCAACCGTAGCCAATGGGAAAACAGGATGCAGTGTTGCCAGGTCCGCGAATTGTAAGCGAGTTGTAAGTAGCGTGTTGAATGGCATTTTTTCTGGGCTTGTTTTCATAGACCTGGCAACAAATTAGGCGGGGGTGTCGGTGCTTGTGGCGTGTTTGTGTTTATTATTGATATTGATGTTGTTTGTGAGTGTGGACGGGAGGCGGCTGTAGTGGCAGTGCAATGACAGTTTTTACGCGGGTGTTGTTGACTGTGGGCGTGCGGCGCGACATGAGGAGATAGCCGTGGATCGACGCGGAGGGTAAGACTGTGTCGTGTTAGTGTGTTGTTGCAGTGTGTGTTGCAGCGTGTTGCAGCGTGTCAGTGACGTAGTAGCTGGTGCCTTTTGTTCCTGTGCGTGCTTTTGGGGACATGTTTTCAATTGTATATAAGGATAGGAGTACTGTGGGAGTGGACCTTGTATTGTAGTGTCATAGGAGTACTGTGGGAGTGGACCTTGTATTGTAGTGTCATAGGAGTACTGTGGGAGTGGACCTTGTATTGTAGTGTCATAGGAGTACTGTGGGAGTGGACCTTGTATTGTAGTGTCATAGGAGTAGTGGGAGTGGACCTTGTATTGTAGTGTCATAGGAGTACTGTGGGAGTGGACCTTGTATTGTAGTGTCATAGGAGTACTGTGGGAGTGGACCTTGTATTGTAGTGTCATAGGAGTAGTGGGAGTGGACCTTGTATTGTAGTGTCATAGGAGTACTGTGGGAGTGAACCTTGTATTGTAGTGTCATAGGAGTACTGTGGGAGTGGACCTTGTATTGTAGTGTCATAGGAGTACTGTGGGAGTGAACCTTGTATTGTAGTGTCATAGGAGTACTGTGGGAGTGGACCTTGTATTGTAGTGTCATAGGAGGAGTACTGTGGGAGTGAACCTTGTATTGTAGTGTCATAGGAGTACTGTGGGAGTGGACCTTGTATTGTAGTGTCATAGGAGTACTGTGGGAGTGGACCTTGTATTTAAAGTGTCATAGGAGTACTGTGGGAGTGGACCTTGTATTTAAAGTGTCATAGGAGTACTGTGGGAGTGGACCTTGTATTGTAGTGTCATAGGAGTACTGTGGGAGTGGACCTTGTATTGTAGTGTCATAGGAGTAGTGGGAGTGGACCTTGTATTGTAGTGTCATAGGAGTACTGTGGGAGTGGACCTTGTATTGTAGTGTCATAGGAGTACTGTGGGAGTGAACCTTGTATTGTAGTGTCATAGGAGTACTGTGGGAGTGAACCTTGTATTTAAAGTGTCATAGGAGTACTGTGGGAGTGGACCTTGTATTGTCATAGGAGTACTGTGGGAGTGGACCTTGTATTGTAGTGTCATAGGAGTACTGTGGGAGTGGACCTTGTATTGTAGTGTCATAGGAGTACTGTGGGAGTGGACCTTGTATTGTAGTGTCATAGGAGTACTGTGGGAGTGGACCTTGTATTGTAGTGTCATAGGAGTACTGTGGGAGTGGACCTTGTATTGTAGTGTCATAGGAGTACTGTGGGAGTGGACCTTGTATTGTAGTGTCATAGGAGTACTGTGGGAGTGGACCTTGTATTGTAGTGTCATAGGAGTACTGTGGGAGTGAACCTTGTATTGTAGTGTCATAGGAGTACTGTGGGAGTGGACCTTGTATTGTAGTGTCATAGGAGTACTGTGGGAGTGGACCTTGTATTTCGCTAACCCAATAACAGTGCAGGTGGACGTCGCTCCAAATTTGATGACGTCAGTGTTCTCCGCTACATTGTACTGGGGAGGGGAGGGGAGGAGGAGGGGAGCGGGAGGAGGCGGGCTCATGGGTTGGTGAACCAATAGGAAGTCGGCGTCGGTTTCCAGCGGTGGTTTGTTCCGCCCCTCTATGCCCAGAAAAGCATAGGGCTGAATGAGCCCTATGCTTTTTCTGGGCTACTGAACCCCTAACTGCTCCTGATGAGCATGTTGGTGCTTCGCATGGTTGCCTGTGTCATGTTATTGTGGTTGTGCCTCACGGGCACCCGTAGCTGGCAGTCTACATTTAACGGCAGTGTTGTGAAGATCAACAGATACTATTATGTTGTAAGTGCTATAATGTTGTAAGTGAAGTCACCTAACATATATAAAAGGTGTTGTCACGCCTGTTCAATCCATTACATGTTGTCAGAAAGTAAATTCGGAACACGGAAGAAGTAGAACAGAAGTAGCACACCATCAGTGTGAATGTGTGTGAATTGGTGAATGAAAGTAACGCAGTGTGTGGATAAAGTTTATATAGATATAATAAAGAGGAAAAAACATCCGCACACTAGTTTCTAGAGCAAAATGATTTTGCCTGATGATGAAGACCTAGCCTAGTTGGTCAAAAAGTTGCATTTTTTTTGCCTTTAATAAAGTAAGTCTCATGGAGCTCTAGAAACTAGTGTGTAGATGTTTTTTCCTCTTCTTTGATGTTTGCCATGATGCCTGACGTCCAGCACCTGGCCTAAATGTAGGCATTGAGATGTGCTTCTTCTCCATCTTCTCTATAGAAATAATAACCTTTTACAATAACCATGAGTTAAAGGATAACCCTTTTGTGAAGCTCAAAGTACTGCTATGAAATAGCAGAGACCAATCATCAGTGGATTGATTAAAGCCAAAGTTTGAAAACAATATGCATGCATTATTAAGACATAGAATGACGGGATGATACTGTTGTTACACTCTACCTTAAATCCTCCACAGGCCGAGCAGATCGTGAAGATGGTTTTCGAGGCAGGTGTGAGAGAGCTGCAAATCCGGCAGGAGTCCGGATGGTGGCTGTCGCAAGAGGGCGCCACTTTGCTTTTCCTATTTTCCTCTGACGGTTCTTGTGGAGGTCCAGTAGTCGGCTGTGTTTCAGCAGTGTCCGGGGAGCCCCCGGTAACAGCCGAGCAACAGTCACTGCCCTCTGATGGCTCAGAGGAGTCCACCGGCTGGCCCGTGTGGGGTTCAGTCTCTTTGGCGATACCTCCACTTCCCTCCTGGAACACATTCCTGGGTGTGTCGTAGAGGTACCTGAGCGATGTGGGCACTTGGTATTCGTGTCCTGGAACTGGCGGGCAGGTACAGGGGCTCAGGTCTGCAGCCAAGTGAGGGGGCAAGGTCAATATAGAGCCAAAATCCTCCCCGGGGGCAATATCCAGACTGCCTGTGTAGGAGGAGAAGCTCCCAGTGTAAGACGAGTGGCTTCCCGTGGCTATCCCACTGTCAGCCGAGCTCTGGCGACCGATCTCCTGAAGTTGACGCGGGGCCTTCGAAGCAGTGCGGCATCCACCTCCCTGGCTGATGGAGAGTTTCTCCGTGCTGCTCTGCGAAGCCACTTTGGGCCCCGTCTGACCAACATTGTCAGAGGGGCTAGAGGGGCCGGTGGCTGGTTCCGGCCAAATGGCCAGCCGGCTGCCAATGCTGCAGTCCGAGTGGCTTGTGTCAGAGGTGTCAGAAGAGCCCGAGATGCTGCGGTCGTCTCCTGCCAAGCACGGGTTGTACACAGATAGGGCTGCCAAAGAGAACATGAACAATACTGTTTAACAACATTACCATTCGTTTTAACCACTTAAACAACTTATATTTAGTTGAGCTTGCAGATCTGCTATTTTTGCCAAATGTTCACCCGAGAATAGGGATTTGAGGGTTCATGTGAACAGCCTATATTTTAATTTCCTTATGCCGGTTACTTGTCAGCCATGTCTCCCACTGATATTCACCACACAATAAACACCCTAATTCAAGTGTGTGGATAGTATTACATTTGCAAACTCAAGTTAAAAACAACAGTGTTATTAAAAGTCAATGTGTTATTTGAGCACCTCCTGCAGTACATACTCAAAAATGTAAATCAAGTAAATTTGTAAAAAAAAAAAAAAAAAAAAGAATCGCTGACACTTCCGGATGATATGCGTGGAAAACAAACAGACAGTAGACATCTAAAGAGCACTCAGGTCCTAACAATGGTCTCTGAATCATGTTTACAATGGGGGTCTGTGGGGGTCAGAGAACATAGTGTGGGGGTAGATGGAGGGCATTACATCCTGGCGAGGCCCCACCTGCGCTGCTTCGGTGAGACAGCATGCTCAGTCGTTTCTCCAGCTCCTGGGCCTCATGGTTGGCCCTCTCCTCTGAATATGCCTTGTTGGCACAGGGATCTGTCAGAGAAAGCACATCATTATGATCATTGGTATATACGCCTCGATCTATAGACCTTATTGTTTGTATTGAGACTCTCCGTGCGCACACACGTTGCATTTCCAACACGGTTATTTTGAGAAGCGCTCGTTTCAGTTCACTCAACGCCCTGTGTATGAGGCTCGTGAGGATCGCCCAAGCGAACTGCTCGACGAGCCCCCACAAGGAACCCTGGGGCGGACGCGCTTATCCACAGTGATGTGTGTCATGAGGAGGATAAGCTACAATTCCTAGGAATAATTAGACATCTCACAGTTTAAAACGTTTTGTGCCGAAGGCACAGAGGCAAAACAAAGCGTCTGTAAAACATCAACAATATCACTCTTATTATGTACACATTTTAGATTTACTAATAACAAATACAAAAAATGTAAAAGCCAAATATTGGGCGTCAGTGGTTAAGGTGGTTCTCTGGTTCTCATGTGGATCTGGCCCCGTTTCCCTTTCTCTCTACACTGCGACTATAAAAAGGAAACAAAAGGCCCTCAAAAATAATTAATTAAAGCATAATTTGCTTATAATGACAAAACCAAAATAGGGAGACCAGGTTGAAAATGGTTAAAATATATTTAAATGGGTGCGCACAAATTACTGAATACAATTTAATTTAACTTTTTGTAGCTATAGAGGGTATGCACGTGATATCATCATGATCATACCCGGAAGTTATGCAGGAACGCCTACTGAGTGGCAAAAAAAAAACAACTTCCTGGCCTTGTCAGCCCATACATCCAAACAGAAAAGTCCTATCTGATTGGATTAAACAACGTTAAACAATCGTCAAAAAATCTCAAGGCACACCTAGACTTGACGTCAGGCACGTGCAGAGAGTGTTAGAGAGGCAGGGGCTGAAATCCCATAAGAGGGCACTTTTGGCCAAAAATAGCGAAAATAGCAGATCTACAAGCTCACAACGCAGAGCTTGTAGATCAGCTATTTTCAGGGTGCAACCCAGCACCCTTTATCTACTGGAGATGCGGTGTACGACATGGATTTCGAAACAAATTAGTTCAATGCAAAATGCTGCGTTCAAGTTCAGGAGACTTCTGAAAAAAAACAATTCTCCTGAATGCTGCCTTCCGGTATGGCATGGAAAGAAGACCAGGGCATTTGCATTTCTAAAAGGGCAGGGGTAAACGGGTAAAAGGGCAGGGGCTGAAGCCCCCTTTGATATGTATGTGTGCACGTCCCTGCTTGACGCCAGTGTACCCCGTCATACCATTTGGGAACCACTGCATCAGACACTAATAATTGAAAATCTTCTCATCCTAATTTTGCACAGGGGCAACGACGGCTCCTTCTGACAAATTGACAATCTCGTTTGTAAATTGTAATTATTGCTTCAAAGCCTGTTAATCAAAGAGGAGCGTCGGTGAGGCGGTCAAGTTAACCATGCGCTGACGTCACTGAGAACATGGGATCTATGGAGTGACGCAGCTGAGCCTGAATTTGTAGCCGCGGTGACACAGAGACAGCTGTGAAAACATGCTGCTGCACACATACCGTGACCCACAAATACCGCCACCCATTTGGGGTGCCATGTCTTTGTGCCGTACACACAACGCACAACATCATCACAGAACAAATTAGTCGTGCTGTAGTTAGCCGAAGGTTAATTTACACTTCCCCGTAACAGTGTTTTTCTCTTGGAAACCATATTTTGGGCCAGCGATGCGGTCACATGACAGAGGTCCTCCAGAGTAGAGGTGGTGGCGTGTCAGCACCACCCCTGTGTGCAAGGCGGAGTGTTGGCGGCCGGGTTGGAAGGGCAGAGAAGGGGGTCACACAGGGGAACACCTTGCAGTGTTTGTGCAACACCACAGTGCTTATTAATAGTCTGACCACATGCCCCCAGCGGTATGCACGTTGCCGCGGGCGGGTAAAGACCACGTCCCCTGGCCTGGACTACCAAGGTCAGCTGCTAGAGCGCTGGGCGGCATCGATTTGTCTGATCTTTCCGTGTCTTCTAGGGATAATTTGGCACGAGTAAACATTACCTCGGCCATCTGCAAACGCTTAACCACTTTCAACCTGGCATCCCTGTTTGGGGTATGTCGGTAGGTGAACATTATCAAACCTTTGAGATTTTCTTTAAAATAACGAGTGAGCTGCATGCGGCACTGCATGCAAGACGACGTCGTCGTCTTCATCATTTGATGAAGTAGTGCTTAATTGGCTAAGGTTGTTAAGGATTACTATACTTAAATACATATTTTGAGTATCTGTACTTTACTTGAGTATTTGTCATTTTGGATACTTGTGACTTTCACTGTAGTACATTTCCATTTAGTGAAAACTGCCTCAAACTTTCTAGAAAATATTTACATTTTGGGCGAAAAATGTAAAAATGTCAATACAGCAATTCATTGATATTGAAAAAGAAAATGTACTTTGTAATTTGTACCTTTGAATAGTGCAGTGTTTTTTTTAATCAAGTACTCCAGAACAAATTTGACTGAGCACCTTTAGTTAATATTAATAATATTTATTTGACCAGGAGTATCTATATTTTGTAGTACTCGGGATTAGGTATACTCTGTCCACCGCTGCCTGTATGCAACACAGAGATGGTTGTTGATAATAATGTGGGTGCGCTGGAGCACAGAGGGGGAGAGAGAGAGAGGGAGTGATGAAGGGAGAGGTATGTGAACGAGGCAGCGAGCGAGTGACGCAAATGAAATGACAAGAGGGGCTGGAGATCAGATGAGCCAGCGGGGTTAACAAAATAGAGATGAAGAGAGGGAGACGGACAGTTTCAGTTTAGAGTGCCGAGTGGGAGACAGAGTGGGGGACAAGAGCTGACTAACAAAGGGATAGAGAGAGAGAGAGAGAGAGAGAGAAGAGAGAAGAGAGAGAGAGAGAGAGAGGAGACTGGAGGGAGAGAGAGAGAGAGAGAGAAATAGAGAGAGAGAGGAGACTGGAGGGAGAGAGAGAGAGAGAGAGAGAGAGGAGACTGGAGGGAGAGAGAGAGAGAGAGAGAGAGAGAGAGAGAGAGAGAGAGAGAGGAGACTGGAGGGAGAGAGAGAGAGAGAGAGAGAGAGGAGACTGGAGGGAGAGAGAGAGAGAGAGAGAGAGGAGACTGGAGGAGAGAGAGAGAGAGAGAGAGAGAGAGAGAGAGAGAGAGAGAGAGAGAGAGAGAGAGAGGAGACTGGAGGGAGAGGAACATGAAAAAGTGTACATGGGTGGGGTGGGGGGTGGGACAGTGGAATCCTGTGGATGAGGTTACAAACATGCTCAGAGTGATTAGAAGGGTTTGGGTGCTCTGCTCATGTGAAGCGTAACTGCGTAACTTTGACCTCTCTCTCTCCCCCAACTGCTATTTATTCTCCTACAGCACCAACAATAATAGGAGTAGGAGCTCAACTTCTGATAGGGCATAGCCATGTGAGAAAACACAAGCCCACAGCTGCCAACCCCAGTCTCACCACTGCAGCAGTTTTCACATTGTATGATAAGAATGAGAAATGCAAGTCTGGAATATAAGTCTTCAGGCTAAATGAGCTAGTGGGGAAAACATCTTGTTTTGTTGCGTATTGCTTATTATGTGCATCATGTGTTATTATGTGCATCATGTGGCTTCTCACATCTGGACAATTCAAACATGTCTGACTATAGATCATAATTTAGTTTTTATTATTCATATTTTTGTCCCATTAGATATACGCAGTGTGAGAGAGTATCTTTTTTTTTTTTAAGATATTTTTTTGCGGCTTACGCCTTTTATTGGTTTTTGAAGGGACAGACAGTAGGCTGACAGGAAACGGGAGAGAGATGGGGGAAGACATGCAGTAAAGGCCGTGGCGGGCTCGGGAGTCGAACCCGCGGCACACTGCGACTGGATTACCAGTCGGGTGCCCAGACGGTTACGCCACCGCCTGGGCTGTGAGAGAGTATCTAGTCAAGATATGCAGGAATAGGATTGAATAAGACAATTAGTGCATTATAGGTTATTAAAATACTGTATTCAAGCTGATAAGAACTGCAGACATGCGCCGTAGTTTACTGAGGTACAGACTGACTTTCTACGTATCATATTGATCTGTTCTCCAAATTATAGTTTATAATATATTATGCGCTCACACACAAAGTAGAGTGGTTGGAGAGAAGCAAGCATAACGTATACGTATATGTCAGGATTTTTGTTTTGTTTTAGGATTTTTTGTTTTTTACAGTGTTCTAGTTTACATGTTCTAATAGAGTTTCAATAGCAGCAAATTGAAGACCCTGGTATTTCGTGGTGCTGGCAGAAATTCTGCATTTGTATGAGAACATTTATCAGAATTGATAAAAAAAAATACAATGAACTGAATAAACCAGTAAGACGCCTGAGGGCGAGGTCACGTGCACGCATCCGCCTGGGTGACAGTATGGGGGCATGGGGGGGGGGGTAAGAGCTTAAATTTCGGGTCTGTTGAGAACTGTGGGGTTGGAGTTTAAATGGACAGGTATCCGTCAAAAGGGAGACATCGAAGAGGAAGGATGGATGGGGAAGGATTAGATGAACATATGGACCAAAACCTGACAGGCCGTTTGTGTTTTAAGCATTATGTTATACTTTAGCTATTGAAAAATAGCAGATTTACAAGCTCATAGCTCACTACGAGCTTGTAGATATGCTATTTTTTTAAATCGTGAAAATATGGCGCAAATCTTTCAATATATATCCTTTCAGAGCGAAAGTTTAACTCAAATCTTTGCTTCTGGGGGGTCCTTGGAACTACATATTTTCAGATGGGGGTCGGCAGGCAAATACATATCATTTTGGGGGTCCTTGACATGAAAATGTTTGAGAACGACTGACATAGAAACATAGGTTTTTCAGAAAACTGTCAGAATTTAGAAGGCATTTGTAGAATCGTCTTCAGGTCTAAATGGGTTAAACAGCTCTGGTACTGACCCGGCAGAACTGGCTGCAGTCCATAGGGGCCCCTGGAGGGAGAGATGCCCCTGACGATGCAGTCAAACAGAAAGCTGATCTGCTCACCATCCGTCGATGCAAGGAAGAACACACCGGCCCCTGTTATGGATGGACAGAGACATCAGAATCAGAAGTAAGGTGGGTGAAATACTTTGTTGTGCAGGCACTCATTGCAGTTACAGGGGATGGAGACAACAATTAGAGCTACACGGCTGCAGCCATATTTCGGCGCTGCCCTCATGGATGCGGGCGCGCACGCACGCACGCACGCACGCACGCACGCACGCACGCACGCACGCACGCACGCACGCACGCACGCACGCACGCACGCACGCACGCACGCACGCACGCACGCACGCACGCACGCACGCACGCACGCACGCACGCACGCACGCACGCACGCACGCACGCACGCACGCACGCACGCACGCACGCACGCACGCACGCACGCACGCACGCACGCACGCACGCACGCACGCACGCACGCACGCACGCACGCACGCACGCACGCACGCACGCACGCACGCGCGCGCGCGCACGCACGCACACACACACACACACACACACACACACACACACACACACACACACACACACACACACACACACACACACACACACACACACACACACACACACACACACACACACACACACACACACACACACACACACACACACACACACACACACACACACACACACACACACACACACACACACACACACACACACACACACACACACACACACACACACAGTATCAGTCTTTTCAGTCTCTTGCGATTGTGGATTAGATTTTTCATTCAACTGTTATGACTAGAGTTATTGGTATTGCTCCCTTGACAGAAAGCAGATTTGTTTTCTATGCGGTTGCATTTTAGGCTTTGTGTCTGGCCCGAGGACTGACCCTACCATCTTCTATCAGAGTAGGGGATATTATTATCGTCGGAATAGTTACGTGGCGGATAGAAGCTTGATACAATTTAATACAGACGTCCCTTGGGTCATCCTAAAACATCCCAGAAGGGGTGCACAAAAAAAAAAAAATGGCCACCTAAAATGTTGACAGTTGACTCAAAAGACACCAAAATAATCTCCAAAAAAGCATACAATTTGGCATGCATGTGACTTGGACATCCTACAAGGGGTGCCCAAAATAATCTTTAACAGGAAGTGAATTATTGACGAAATTGAAAATGGCCGCCTACAGTGTTGGCGATTGACTCAAAAAGTTTATAGAATCTCATAGAAACATACAATTTGGCACATCCTAAGACATCATAGAAGGGGTGCCCAAAGTTATCTGAGACAGGAAGTGAATTATAGACATATTTGAAAATGGCGCCTACAGTGTTTGGTGATTTTGGGCTTGGTCCTCTCCCGTCTCCTACTCCCAGGGTGCATGATGTCTGTTGGTATTATTGTGGGGTTTGGGGGATATAGTTGATACAGTTGTAGATCTAATTTATGGGCTTTGATAATAGGTATATGTTTGGGTGAATTAGGTATGAGCACCTGAGGGTGGGGAGTATAAATGGCCGTGTGTTATGGACACTGTGATTTTCATCATTGGGGTTCGACATATTTCTGGTCGTAACCGCTCGGCCAATCCAACAAAGTGTCGTCATATGGCGACGTAAATCTTTAAAAGGTTAATGGCTATTGCTCCCTTGGAACCTTTGGCCTATCTCAAAGTGCCCAACCACCCAACCTGTTGTCGATCCCTAAAAAGCAGTTTGTCAACAAGAAGACCTTAAGTTGTCACCCTGTCCCTATAAGACCACCCATGCTAGGGGCTGACCTCAATCAGATTCCACACACACACACACACACACACACACACACACACAGCTGCCCTGGCCACCAATCAGAGGTTTGGGTCACTTGAGTGTCTACACACCAAACAAGACGGAAGTCATAATTGTTGCCATTTACCATTTCTTTCTGGCCCAAACATAAAAGATAAGTCAAGACCTATATTGATCCCAGGGGGGAAATTCAGACACAAAAGGCAGCACAACCGTTAATATATAAGATAATAATATAAGATACATAACTACATCATTGTTGCCTTGTTACCAAATTAGCCATTATGTCCCTATTTTGGGCATGAACATTTTCCACATGAAAACAACTAACAAGTTGTAAGTGTGCTATTTGTCATATGACAAAGTATTAAGCTTAAATGTAATTATTAGGTTTAAAGGAAGGGGGATCATTTTCAGTAGTTTCAGGGTTTTTTCTGTAAAAAAGGCACATAATATATCAAAAACATTTCAAAATGGGTGACCCACCCATGCAGCATCAGCTGTTTCTCAAGGCTACTGAAGCTTTGGGCTACAACAAAAACAAATAACAGGTGAGGGAAAGCGCGAGGTTTATTATGACAGACATAATAATACAGATGCTGTGAGGAATCAAAACAAGCCATGCAAACTTTGACAGACTGTCTGCTATGCTGTCTGCACTGTGATGAATTCGAAACTGTCAGTTTAACACCAAAATAAGAAAAGAAAAGAAATGCCATGAACTTAACTTTTTCAAGGATACTGGCTACAGCAGTACTGGTTCAACTTTTAGAGATATTGAATGATGAAGGTAATTCATCAACACAATCTTATCTAACAATCAAATGGTGGTCGATCCGTCCGTGGCTCAAATGCCAAATAAATAATAGGCCTTGATATTAAAAAAGGTTGACAACCACTGATTTAAACCACAGGACAGCATCGATGTAGAGACCCTTGATGCCAAAACAAGCGACAGTAACGTTTGTTAATTAAAAGTAATTGCAATTGATTAACAACCAGGTTCTCGGAAGGCCTCAATGGGAGCAGGGACGACATTTCAAAAAAATCTAGTGACTCATGCAGTGTGTGTGGGCTGTGGGGGGGTGTAAATTAAGTCTAATTTCTGCAGGAGGGCGATAAGTTTGGCCTTCATTATTATATTTTCTTTTACAAAGTAATTAACAACTTAAACCCCGTGCCCCTTATTCTCGGGGGAGGAACATTCGCCAGAAATAGCTGATCTACAAGTGCTTTACAAACTTGTAGTTCTGCTATCTCTGTGCAAAGAGATTGGGTGCAGAAGGAAACAAGAGCAGACCAAGTACAGTTGCAACTCAGGTCTGTGAAGAATGGAGGATGTATGTACGTGGTTAAGGATGACACCACCACACTTGGATATGAAAAAGCAGAGTGCTCTAAAATCCCACAGCAAACAGTTGGACTGTTCTCGTGAGGCCCTGTGTTGTGGACTCCTAAAAAGCCACCCAATGTCTGAATCAGTGCTGTTTTTGGCAGCAAATTTAAATTTTTGTTTAGTCATAGTCCTTGGAATTAAATTAAATTTAGTCACATTTTAGTCACCCGGAATGTTTTTAATGTTCGTCTAGTTTTAGTCGACTAAATATCATAAGATTATAGTCGACTAAATCTACAGTTGATTTTGTCGACTAAAATGTATTTTGGCGGCGCCTTGATGCCGTCGTAATGGCTGATTTTACACTTGCTGAAAATAGCCGACCTACAAGCTCGCGCTGCGATGCGTTGTGAGCTTGTAGATCTGCTATTTTCAGCATGCAACCCGAGTTGTTGCAACTTATACTGGATCTCTTGTCCACTAGTCCCTTCCTAACATTTTAGTTTAGTTTTTATTTGTTGACGAAATTGTCAATATATTTAGTCTTAGTTTTAGTCATCATAGCTTAGATTTCATTTAGTTTGTCAGTGAAAAAAAGGTAGTCGAACATTTTTCGTCTTAGTTTTAGTCGACGAAATCAACACTGGTCTGAATTAGTTTTTTTGAAAATATATGGATAACTAATGCAGGTATCATTATATTGTAGAACACCAACGCTATTAAGCCACTGTGACAGTGCTGATACATTAACCAGTAACACTGTCCCCTCAGCTCTCCATCTGCTGTGGATAAACTGTACTGGGATTACATATCCCAGGAATGCACACCCTTCAAGACTCACAAACAGGGACGTGCAGAGAGTGTTAGAGAGGCAGGGGCTGGCTGCCCGTAAAGAGGGCACTTTTGGACAAAAATACAGAAAATAGCTGATCTACAAGCTCTCAACGCGTCGCAGCGTGACGCGTTGAGAGCTTGTAGATCAGCTATTTTCAGCTATTTTTCTCTGCACTCTTTAGCTAGTGGAGATGTAGTGCACGACATGGATTTCGAAACAAATTTGTTCAGGAGACTTCGGAGAAAAGAATAAGCAATTCTCCTGAATGTTTCCTTCAGGTTTGGCATGGAAAGGAGAGGAGGGCATGTGCATTTGCTTCACCATAGTAAATGCATGCATTCATGGGCTGGTTGAGGGCAGTTGTTCAGACGAGTAAAAGGGCAGGGGCTGAAGCCCCCTTTGATGTTTATGTGTGCACGTCCCTGCTCACAAACATCGAGGTGCGTCTTCATGGGCACATATCACGAACAAAACATAGTCTTATATTCAGGCCAATAGGGTATATTCATTGAAAATTGCACCCGTTTATCCATTTATTTATATTATTGTTGCTATTTTACATTAAATGAACGCTATTTTATATGCCCAAAATAGGGACCCCTGGGCTTAAGTGGTTAATATTAAGCTGCATCTCAAAGCCAACGGCCAATTCAAGCTAAATAAATCACAAGTCACATTCTTGAGTGTCATGTTTCCAGAGGGCTCATCGTGTATCCACATCACTGTGATGTCGCCGGCTATCTGGCACTCCCGTCGAAGTCGTCATGCCCGTCTCTGTCCAATCCAGGTGTTGACATGCGCTCGTCTGCCGTCTCCCATTTAATGCTTTCATATTCATTCCAAGATGTAAACTGGAGCTATGTAGCCAGTATGTAGCCATACTCGCTGCTCTGGCGGGTACATGTGTATAGTACTGCACTCCAGTACTCCACTGGAGTTTGTGCTAAAGGGAAACAAATTTCCCAGCAGCCAGCTTAGCATTTCACGCCGCAAGAGATGTGTTCAACAATGTCTCGAGTACAAAGAAACAAACCCCTATTGATGTCATACACAAAATACATCTAAACTTAAGACTCACTTTAATGTTTCATAGAACTCTGGTTGTGACCGCCTGGGGGAGATCGGCTCAACGGGCAGACTGAAGTGAGACAAACACTGACTGAGTTCATTCCTCTAATCCTGATCCTTGACACATACAGTATGTTCTCTGCCTTGAGAAGTGCAGTTGGCAATAAGTTACTCAGAGAAAAAACAACTCTAGAAGATTTCATGATAAATTCAATTCAACCCACGGTGGTCCGACCGACTAGACACTGGGCACTGCACTGTGGGGGTGTGGAACGTGTATGTCGAATTTGAAGTCGGTGGGCCGAACAGTTCTCGAATTACGTGGATTACAGTACGTACACACAGCGATTTGGTGCAATTATAGATAGATTAGACTAGAGCAGTGCTCATTGGGCACTGGCCTACTTGAAACGATGCAAGTTGGAAATGTTGGTTCCACAATAATGTCAATCTGCATGTCATGTTTTTCTGAATCTCATGGCCATCAATTTGTGTTGAAACAATGTATTTCATATTCCAATGACCTCAAGGACTGCAATAGTGTATTCAATCAAAATGTATTTTGTTGACCACAAAAGCAGCAAAATATTTGAATGCCTGCCTAATAAAACCCTGAATTTCCCTGGTTGGTCTTATGGTAGAATCTAGGGGGTATCAAACTCGCGGCTAGACAATATTCATCCTTCATTATAACAACTAAGAACAGCAACTAACATGATACATCTTTCATAGACCTCCTACAGTGAGTACACATCACATAGCATGTTGTGCAAACATCCGTTAAGAACAAAACCACCTCTGCTGCAACCAGACAGTGGCCTTGTGGTTAGAGTGTCCGTCCTGAAACTGGGAGGTCGGGGTACTTCGATCCCCGGCCAGGTCATACCAAAGACTGTAAAAATAGGACCCAATGCCTCCCTGCTTGGCACTCAGCATCAATGGGTCAAATCAACTAATCAAATGATTCCCGAGTGCGGCAGGGCTGCAGCTCACCGCTCACAGCTCACCGCTCCTTGGCTCACCGCTCCAAGAGATGGGTCAAATGCGGACTTGCTGAGAACAAATTTCACTGCGGTAACGTGTGCGACAAATCGTACGACTTTGATCCCTGGACTCAGTGTTCAGCCAGTCTGCCATCGTATTCTGACTGTAAACATCAGCAAATGCATCACATATCGGAAGCAGACATGTACAGTAGACATGCAGGATGGCAGGCCCTGTGACAGTACGTAGCCAGAATGACATGGAAAACCAGCAGTATAGAGGGTATGCGCATGCTTAAAGTGAATGGCACATCGAGTGGCAAATCGAGTGGCAAAGCAACAGGCAAAGTGAGTTTAACATTGTTTAATGTTGTTTAATGCAATCAGACTTTTCTGTTTGGATGCATGGGCTGTCAAGGCCAGAAAGTAGTTTTTTGCCACTCAGTAGGCATTCCTGCATAACTTCCGGGTTTGATGATGATGTCACACGCATACTCTCTATACACCCCCCTGGAAGTGTTGAGTGTGGTTGTTTTTTCTAACGTCTGAAATGCCTACACTACAATTCTTTTATTATAAAAGTTTTATTATAAATAAAGATCTGTGAGAACTTTAATTTCCGCCTAGTTTTCTCTTTTGTCATATCACCTTTTATACATTCATAAATGGTAAATTGTGCATTTATATAGCACCTTTATCCAAGGCGCTTTACATATTGTGCATTACATTCACCCATTCACACACACATTCATACACTGATGGTGGAGGACACCATGCAAGGCACCAACTTGCACATCAGGAGCAATTTGGGGTTCAGCGTCTTGCTCAAGGACACTTTGACACCAACTCTGGGGGAGCCTGGGATCGAACTGGTTTCCATACGGCCACTCTACCGGCCACCCTACCCCTGAGTCACTGCCGCCCCCCATGTGACATCGATACAACCTACATACTGATAGCACGAGCGGTTTCCTTAAAATAATTATGTATATAACTTGATTGTACATTACAAGGCTTATGTTTTAAGAGCATTTTACACAAGAATATCAGGCAAACAAAAAGGACACATTGTATCTCTAAAGGTGGGTAAGAAATCAGAAATGATTGTTCCATTGACTAGAAATTGATAATTAAAAGAATTAGAACTGGATCTGCAGATATGGATCTTCAAATCTCTCTCTCTCTCTCTCCTGTGTTTCACTCTTATAGTTGCTGCTACTCTTGATTGTCCCATGCACGAGGATCAATAAAGCTCAAACTTAACAAACAAATGTAGCATATAACATTAATGGAATAAACATTCATTGACTTACAGTAACCACATCGTGTTCCCCCTTCAAACACAAAGCCATTTAGTACAGGTCCATATCTGCGTAGGTCTGGGAGGTTCCAATGACCAGTGATAACAGGGGGGGTGTCCCTGGATAGAGCCAGAAGGTTGTTGCACAAGTGAAGACTTGCAGGTCCACTCTCCAACTTGGTCCCTGGTAATACTCCAACAATAAATCTGTGAACTGAGGGAGAAGAAACGAGTTTCCAATGAAAGCTAAACAAACTCCCCATGAAGACAACAGATATATTAACTATAAAGCGACAGAGAACACTATTTCATCATAAAACGGATTGCTCCAGCATGCCTTGATTCATTAATTCAGTAATAATAAGAGGCATGAAAAACAGCTGAGAACAGAGTATGAGATCAGTGAGTTGCTGGGAACATAAAAGGCTCAGATCTAAAGCCCAGAGCAATCAATCAAAACGTGTCATAAATATCAGGGTAATTGAGTCAATACTGTTGCTAATGAGCAACACAAGAAAAGGCTGTTCTGTTCTGTTCTGTTCTGTTCGTGCGTGCGTGTGCCTGTGTGCATGTGTGTTAAGAACTTAGTTTATATTCATATTCCGCAACTGATTTTCAAGTTAACAAGCTTGTTAGCCAAGTCAGCACATCCTGGCACATCCCCTTGCAATTAAGATTAGTGTCATCCAAAAGTTATCAGCAGCATAACAACTAACTGACTAACTATATGAAACATTCTCTTGAACACCAAGAAAATGGAAGTGAAGTGAATCATCTAATTGAGTTGCTAAAGAGGTTTTGACTTTTGAGGAAATCAACATCTACAATAGTATTGAATAATAATGTTACAATTAACAAACACGATCACATGGCACTGTCATTGTCATAGCCGCTTCAGACAGGAAACCTGCCAGGTGAAACCAATGTAGCAGGTGATAAAAAGGAAAATGTCACTCAAGCTTGCCTTGTCATCACTCGGTTTGAGAAAGATTCATATGGTGTCACAGTTCAGAACAAAAGCATTCGCACACAGTGGCCCTCAGTCTATCGGGTGGCAGGTGACATTTCTGTAGGCCTGGCCTGGCTCCAAAATCCACTCTGCAGTGTAAGTGTAAGGACCGCACACACGTGTAAACAAAATGCAGTCACACACACACACACACACACACACACACACACGCATGGCACTGGCACAGGCACAGGCACAGGCACAGGCACAGGCACAGGCACAGGCACAGGCACAGGCACAGGCACAGGCACAGGCACAGGCACAGGCACACGCACACGCACACGCCTGCAACGTGATGTCAATTGGACGACTCCACACATCATGAGGACCCAAACCACAGAGACTAATAACCGCTACAAATCTCAAACAAGTTTTTGTAAATGAGGGCTATATGTGAGAGTCAGTATACTTCAAGTGGTTAATTTGTTGAGCTGTGAAGCAATGTAAAGCTGACACATGCACATCTAGGTTGCATTTCTGGCATTTGATTCTGGGGTCAAGTGCGTTATGCGCAGTTAATATTGTGCATCTCAACTTGTTTTTATTACTACTGCTATCTCCCGAACTTTTATATTGAGAAGTTGTTCCAACCCTGTCATGGTGCTATTAGCATATCGTTTCTGTCAGGTAATAACCTCTTATCTCCATATCTTAACTTTTTATATTTTTCCATAAATGAATGCCCTACTTCATACTACAGTAGTTACACAAAAGTATCAACAATAGCAGATGTACAAGCTCGAAACACAGCGTGAAGTGGCGCATTTTGAGCTTGTTGATCTGCTACTTTTGCTAGTTTTGAATTAGAATCCTGAAAAGTAACAGTTTTTGACATATGAGGTTTTTCCGCCCGACAGAGACAATATCTCAAGGGAGGAATCAGAGTGCTGCACTGCTGCTATGTTGCTTGCAAGTATTACTTTTTTTTTATTAGAAATGCCTACAAGCTGGAAAGCATCTCAAAGTTTCAATGGCACCTTAGGTCCAATTAAAAAAACGTTTCAACAAACTCAGCAGCAACCTGCAGAATCCACATCCCATAGTCAAAACTGTTTACAGAAAACATTTAGAAATATTGATTTAACAATTGAAACTCACTCCTATTCTATGTTAAGGACCCAGGACTTTTTATATGATTACTCTGTACAGGCAGACTGCATAGTAACTCTGACATGTTGTGACACATTGGTGAAATAATCATGAAATTTAACTCTCAGAGTGTACAAAATATAACAAAATGGACCCTATACTAGTGTATACTCTCAGAGATAAATTAACTTAGTTCATTAGTGCACGTAAAGCACCTCACCTTCTCCGAGGCTGTATCGTATACGTATGTCCCAGGCGTGCAGAGCCTCTTTGCTGTCAAAGCCCAGCAGAGTAGCCTGGGCCAGGCAGATGATAGCCAGTGTGTGGCTCACACCCTCGTACCACTGCCCTGTCTCCAGCCCACAGATATCCTCCAAGGTGAAGCTGCCCCTCTCCCGGTGCCCCTGGGCTTTGTCTGACTTGTCTTTAAACACCAGCAAAACCAGACAGTCTGCAAGAGTCAGAAAGGAGAGAAGACAGGTTTATACACCAGCAGAACCAGATAAAGATATCGTTTAAAATTGTGTTCCAAATCAAGTGGATGGCACACGTACCACAGCTTTTACAAATACGATAGTGATTCGAATCAAGTTATTGTTATAAACGGCCCTTCAGGATGGAGAGGACAGATACTGTTTTCACTGTCACTGTATTCAAACATTTAGTAAATTGATACTAGTCTACAAAGCTAAATCTTTAGTCAGTTTAACTCAGGGTAGAATAGAAACTGGAACAATGTGCACAGCAGCAATATTGGAAAGAAATTGGGCTGCAACACAAGGGGCTTATCCTCCTCTCTCTTTCTTTCTTACCTGTAGTAATTATAGCCTACTAATTTAGGCTCTCACAAGTGGCTCTCAAAATGTTCTAATTTCAAGGACCCTAAAATGGGTCCAGACAGAGTTGCACACCCAGGGGATCATTTGGAACCCCCTCAAGGAACCATGGGGGGTACCTGAACCACGAGACCCACTGGTGTAGCAGTGTTCCCAGTGAGCAAACATGCATAATATCAGCACTGACCAGAATGGAACAGAGCCTATTAGTATGTAGGGACCTGTGAAGGAAGAGGCCCAATTTCTAATTTCCAACATTGCTGCTGTGCATAGAGCCTATTCAGGGTGATTGATGTGGGTCTTTTGGGAGCATACGTTTCTGTCTTGGGCCATTTTAAATAAATTATTTAATTCATAATTAAATCCTTTGTCAACTTCAAATAATCACTGTCAACTAGCTGTCAAAACAGTATAGGCTACTCTTCTCTGTTCTCTCTCTCTCTCTCACACACACACACACACACACACACACACACAAGGTATGGACATGGACAGCTGTGATAACAGTGACAAAAAAGTCTGAAGCATTTATAGTTATATCTATATGGCAGGCCTAACCTGTTGAACAATATATTCACCCTCAAAGAAACCACCATTTAGCCGAGTGTAACTCAATATTTGTCACAACATTGGTCTTAGTGAGAGTGAGAGTTGCATAATCCTACACAATAGAGGGAACATCAAAGCCCTTTGGCTCTTGAAGCAAAGCCCATAAGAGCGACAGGACGGACACATGAGAAGTGAAATTTTAGAGTTGGAAAGCTTCAGTGTCCTTCACTTAACTGGATACCGAAACGCTCTCAACAAAATGGACGTCGTTTATCACGAATTAATAATGTGAGACACATTCGGAAATATTCGAAATAATATTATTAATAAACAATTTTAGCCGAGGCAAACACAAACGTAGATTGCTCCCCCAAAACCTGCCTGAATGACATTTGCGTGACAATCGTCCCACTCCCAAACAATATAAGGCTGATTCATAATAAACCAGTGAGAGACTAAACCAACTAGTAGGTCAACGTTATATGAACGAACAAGAAGCTGAAACCATCATGACAGGCCCAACAACAATAATACACACTGTAGTGTACACTGTACAGTCACCACTAGCCAGCTGAAACATGACAGTAGGCCTATACGAGCGTCATGTGAACCATGGCTGTGTGTGCACTGCACAGTTGGAAAATATTCATTTCATGGCATGCAGAACTTTGACTTCTAATTCTAGTACTTTAGACATGGCACAAACATTATCGAAATGGGGGTGGGGGGTGGGGGAGGACACACCGCAGAGCTTTCAATCACTGGCAGGTCTGCGTGGAAAAAACAGCAGCAAGTTGCCAGCAACGCTATTCATTCCAACAACGCACTGTGATCTGATGTGAACGTACCTGCTACAGGCGAAGGCTTGCGGATCACGACCCACCTAGTCTTCCACTGTCAAAAGTAAATAACACACACAAAGTTACAGTCAAACTCTTTTCAACGGGAATCAATGTGCGGCGTTGTAACGTGGTGCATGAATGATCCGTCAATAATGTCTAAATTAACAACACCTTTTTTCCATCTCTGAATTTGACGTATCCCTCCACGACAACCGAATCGGTCATCTTCAGTCATGGTTCGTTCCTGACAGCTGCAGTGCAGGGTCGCTGTCCCGTGCATGAATGAGGGGTCACTTTCAAAATAGCTGCTGTTATGGGGCACGCGCGAGCGCGCGCGCGCGCACACACACACACACACGGAAACTGGCACTATAAGCTACAGTACAGTACATTCTCGACTGCCAACCTATGTTGCTACTAGCAGTTGCACAAGCAAGTTGCAACCCAGCTGGTCAAAGTCAATTGTTATTTATTTTTTTGTTTATTGTTGTTGTTGTTTATTAGACTGTCAATTGTAGCTATAGTAAATGATAAATTAATCAAAGTAGGCATATAGGCTAGAGCTGTATGTAGATATTCTGCTGTGTATGCACATGTAAAGAGAGAATCAACCCCACTTGCAAAGATGCTCAAGTTTATATACAGTCAAGTTTTATTCAGTTATAAAATATTTCACAGTAAACAAAAAATCATTATTCTTCAAAAGGCACAATATCAGACAACACAGAAAAATATAATATCCCATATATTAAAGTTGACGTCCATTCACAAAGACTTGCGTTTGCGTTTGACAACTGAATTGATCCAGTCTATATAGTTAACAACTTTCGTGTAGACACCAGGTTTCCCGGAGCGGCCGCAGCCCTCCCCCCAGCTTATGATCCCATAGAGGAAGCTGACATCATCCCTCGCACAGGCCAGTGGGCCCCCAGAGTCCCCCTGTGGGGGGGGGGAGAAAACACACAAACACAAGCACCATGAATACCACATGCATTACGCAAACACGATTGAACAGATGAAAACAAGAAATGGATGCCGAATCATGCAGCTGAGACATGATGACGTTAGACACCAAACCGCAGAGAACACTCAGAAACGGACTCATTAATATCACAACACAAACACGGCTCTAATTGTGAGAGAAAGGCGATGCAATTTTGTACACTCCATTTTCCATCTATACCAAAACTATTGATTTGAAAATTGCCAATATACAAGCCCACAACACGTCACATTGCAAACACATTGATCACCTAGTTTCTCTGAATATTCACCTATTATGACATACACAGAATATGGTTCAAATCATGTGGTTAAACTTAAGAGTCCTTCCTCACCTGGCATGCATCTACACAGTGATTGGTCCCGGCACAGAGCATGTCGGTGGTGACATGGCCTCCATACACCTCTGGTTTCGTGCAAGTGTCATGTGGAACCAGTCTTACCCCGGCCTCTTGCAGGCTAGAGTATTCCTTTGCCTCTGTGAAACAACAATATGGTGCACATGCAAATTGAGTACCATTTATTATATGCATGAGACAATGAGAATGACACTGTATTCAGGTCGTTTAGAACGATCGACACACAGCTTACGACAGCATGTCTTGAATGCCTCAGTGTTTACATAGAGCAGCAAATGTGTAACCAATGCGATTACATGAGCTAAGTGTTCTGTTGTCATAATAATGCCCCATTGACGGATATGTGTGACATTTTAATTATCACTTACTCTCGTACATGTGTCCCCAGCCAGTGATAGAACAGCAATAGTCATCAGGGAACCTCATGTCTTTGTCTGGTAGACAAATGGGACGAATAAACTGAGTTTTCTTCACACAGCGGCCATCCTGTTTCTTCAGTTTGACCAGAACTGTAGTTTGGACATAAAACATAGTTATGAAATAAAGAGACGGTATTGGTGAAATTATTAAATCTCTCTAGAAAGGAATGCTGGCATTCACTCAATTCTCTGTGGGAGGTTTATAATGTCTATAAGTGTTTGTGTGTGTGTGTGTGTGTGTGTGTGTGTGTGTGTGTGTGTGTGTGTGTGTGTGTGTGTGTGTGTGTGTGTGTGTGTGTGTGTGTGTGTGTGTGTGTGTGTGCATGCGTGCGTGTGTGCGTGGAGGAACACATGGACACAGCTGTTCATTAGAACACAGCTGTGCACGCAGACTAGCATATCGAGTGAGGTTGTGAGTCTGGGGGTTGTGGTTCATGAATATCACTAGTTCATGAATCACTGTGTGTGTGTGTTCTTACCAATGTCATGTAGTGTTGGGTTAAACACAGAGAATCGCTTTGGGAAGATGTAAGTTTCTACACCGAAGGTCCTGGTATTGGGGCCTGTGACATTGAAGTTCTGCTGGCCAAACACCACACGGATCTGATGCTTCAGAGGGCTGTGGAAACACATACCATTATTTATTCCTGCCGGTGCAGTGCACTGAGTCTGGAATGCTCATAAAACCTCTAGGTACTGTATGGATGTACCGTGTCCCCATGGCACAACATTTATGATCTCTGAGGCATTCGTGTCTCCACCCACATTCTCTACATGAATGATTTAATATTAATGTTTTATTATGACTGAAAATGTACGTTTTGCCAATTATTTTGGGGCACACTTGCAATACCCTTTCTCAGCCCACAGCTTGGGAATCATTGTCATAGAAATGTGAATTAGTCAATGCAGTTAGAACCTCTTCACTTTCACCTGGAATGAAAACATTCTAACAAGCAAAGGCCCCATCCATCCACCAAGGAGTTTTTCCTGAGCGCAGCACAATATGTTTTGAATTGCTTTGGGAGCGATGCGTTGGCACTCGTTGTCTACGCTACGTGTTCACGTCTGACGTTTTTATCTGGTCGCGAAAAGTAAAATATTTTTTACTACTTTTAATACTCTGGGAAGAAATGCTTTGGTGGAACTAAGAAATACCCCCAACATTTTGTATTCAGAAATCTTTTACATCAGAACACAAAATTCATAATCAATTGTATTGGCCACAACGTCTAAAAAGAATATTACTGGACTGAACTAAAGCTGAGAAAAGGCAGCTCTAGTATAAAAAGATTAAATGACTAAATTACTTTTTGATGAAGACTGTTTCAGGATGAAGATGTACTCATGTGTAGAGTGCATATAGGCACTCTACACTAACCTAATAGGTGTTAGTTTATGAGTTGGGGGTTCTCTGGACTGGATGTTTGTCTAAACATAGCATGTTCATAAAACTGTGTTTATGAAGGGTCAATGTCAAGTCTTTAAATCATGTGTTGGTCAAGTTCCACCCACTTCTTCAAATGCCAAATCAGGTTAGAGAGATGAGAGCAATAATCTTGCACCTCACCACTATGTGTTTATTTAATCCAAATAAGTAATAACAATATGTCCTCCTCAGGGTCTTCTTGTAAATTAAGACTGGTCCAAAAAAGTAACATTCTGATGTTACATAATGAAATGCCATTACCAAAAGAAAATAAGTTTCTCTCATCATGATTCAATGTAATGTTCACTATTTGACCCATCTTTAGGTAAGGGCTTTATCTAGACTAGAAGTACCTATTTTCTGGTCAGTAACATTCTCAAGATACTAGACTGATAGTCTTCAAATAAGCAATTTAATATATTTGCAATATTTATAATATTAGACATAAGATGTGACTGCTTTTGCATTTTTCTGTCACATCGTACATACTTTCTGTCTGTACTAACCATCTAAGGGTGGCATCGGGGGCAGTGTATTGAATGTACAGGGTTTGATGAGGGCCCAGGTAGGAACGGGCCTTCATTTTCGGGCATGTTGAGAACTCTAGTTTTCGCCGGCAGCCAGGCGCGGCTGCACAAATAACTTTGGGGCAGGACTGTCTAGAGTTTAAGGGAAGTTGTATTTATACAACGCAGTTTCGGGAGAAGAGACCTCCTTCCGCTTGACCTTAACCACTCCTCCCTCCTTATCAACCACTCCTCCCTCCTTTCCTCACCTGCCTTTCATTATCACCCGGCCAATCCCCGGTGCAATCACCACAGTATAAATACACCTGCGATCTCTCAACCAAGTTGTTTGTTCTACACGACAGACCAAACATGGGTTGTGAGTACTGCACTTGTAGATCGGCTATTTTCACTAGTCTTCAAATTCGCCATCCTCCTCCACCCCAACCTCCTCCTTCCGCCTCGATTCTCTAGGAATCCAGGGGGGCAGTGACGGAGCAGAGACAACCGACCGCTCATTCCGAGTAGAGCAAAGATGACCGTCAGCTCCAGAGACTACGCCCCCTCCCTGAGTCTCGCCCTACCTTGGGTTCCTCACTCCATTCCGCATTCATCTCATTCTGCTTCAATAAACTGTTAATCTTGAGCGAAGGTGTGGTCTCTTACTAGTGAAATGGACAGGTATCAGTCAAAAGGGAGACATCGAAGAGGAAGGATGGATGGGGAACGATCAACATATGGAATGTCATATTGTCGCAAAGCTTGTCGACATTTGAATGTACAACTGCATATATACAAGGCGTGTCCCAGTGCAGACTGTAACAAGAAAGTTGAAGAACTGGAGAGTAGAAAATACTTCTGTTCCAAATGCAAAAAAAACCTTTACAAACTTTAAATACAGATTTCTACTGAAGATCAAAATAGAAGACTCTACGGATGAACTATGGGTGACATGCTTCCAGGGATCCGCTGAGGTTCTGCTGGGTCACAATGTACAGTCACTGGCAGAACGCAGAGACACTAATGGGACTGCATTCGAAAATGTCTTTCAAAAAGTAATCTTTACCAGGCATGTCTTCATAAACAAAGTCAAGCTGGAGACATATAACAATAACGATCAACTGGATACCATAGCAATGGAAATCCAACCAGAGGATAGAAATCTCAACAGGGCCGGAAATTAAGATCTGGCTGGTGAAAACATATGAATTTAAACAAAAAAAGGAGAAAAAAAGGGGGTAAAAAGTTCCATATATGGTTACTCCCGGCTCACACCCTAATACAATCCCTGTTATGCCCACATATGGAGATCCCTGACTGTGATCAATATTAAGCCCATATAGGAATGCCAATATATGATCATATTGTGACAGTCTCATGATAACCACTGTGGTTGCCGCAAAGGTCGCAGTTAACTATGGAATCATCACGATGACCTGGGGCACCTGGGGGCTTGCCTGGGTTGAGTGACGGGAATGTTCACGACAGTGACAGAGATTGTGGGTTAGGTGACAAAAATGCAAGGTTTCATAGTTATCTGCGACATAGAACAGGGCCCTCATCAATATTTCTTCATGGTGTAATTCTTTATGGTCTTGCATGCA